>NC_134083.1:86547406-86870656 GCF_000715075.1 Nicotiana tabacum
CGGCAACAGAGGTAGTTAGAGTTGCTTAAGGACTATAATATCACCATTCTATATCATCCCGGGAAAGTTAATGTGGTGGCCAATGCATCGAGTCTCAAGGCGGAGAGCTTGGGCAGTTTAACATATCTACCGGTAGCAGAGAGGCCATTAGCCTTGGATGTACAGGCCTTGGCCAACCAGTTTGTTAGATTGGATGTTTCTGAGCCGAGCCGAGTTTTGGCTTATGTGATTTCTCAGTCTTCTCTTTATGATCGCATCAGAGAGCGTCAGTATGATGACGACCCCCATCTGCTTGTCCTCAAGGACACAGTTTAGCACGGCGATGCCAAGAAGGTCACTATTGGGGATGGCGGTGTATTACGGATACAGGGCAGGCTATGCGTGCCCAATGTAGATGGCTTGCGTGAATTGATTCTCCAGGAGGCTCACAGTTTGCGGTACTCCATTCATCCAGGTGCCGCGAAGATGTATCAGGACTTGAGGCAGCACTATTGGTGAAGGCGAATGAAGAAGGACATAGTGGAATATATAGCTCGGTGCCTAAACTGTCAGTAGGTGAAGTATGAGCATCAGCGGCCTGGTGGATTGCTTCATAAGCTAGACATTCCGTAGTGGAAATGGGAGCGGATTACTATGGATTTTGTTGTTAGGCTCCCACGGACTCAGAGGAAGTTCGATGCAGTTTGGGTGATTTTGGATAGATTGACCGAGTCAGCTCATTTCATTCCAGAGGTGACTACTTATTCTTCAGAGCAGCTGGCTCAGGTTTATATTCGCGACATTGTCAGGCTTCATGGCGTGCCGGTATCTATCATCTCTGACCGGGCTACGTAGTTTACATCGCAGTTCTAGAGAGTCGTACAACATGATTTAGGTACTCGGGTTGAGTTGAGCACATCATTTCACCCTCAGACAGACGGGCAGTCTGAGCGTACTATTCAAATATTGGAGGATATGCTCAGTGTGTGTGTGATGGAGTTTCGGGGTTCTTGGGATCAGTTCTTACCGCTCGCAGAGTTTGCCTACAACAACAGTTACCAGTCGGGCATTTAGATGGCCCCGTATGAGGCTTTGTATGGTAGGCGGTGCTGGTCTCCGGTGGGTTGGTTTGATCCGGGTGAGACTAGGCTATTGGGTACAGACTTGGTTCAAGATGCTTTGAAAAAGGTTAAATTGATTCAGGATCGACTTCGTACGGCCCAATCCAGAAAGAAAAGTTATGTGGATCGGAAGGTTCGCGACGTTGCATTCATGGTTGGGGAGCGGGTCTTGCTCTGAGTTTCGCCCATAAAGGATGTTATGAGGTTCGGTAAGAAGGGAAAGCTGAGCCCTAAGTATATCGGACCTTTTGAGATTCTTGAGAGGGTTGGAGAGGTGGCTTACAGACTTGCATTACCACCCAGTCTAGCTGCAGTTCATCCAATATTCCATGTTTCTATGCTCCAAAGTATCACGACGATCCGTCTCATGTGTTGGATTTCCGCTCAGTCCAGTTGGACAAGGATTTATCTTATGTTGAGGAGCTGGTGGCCATTTTGGACAGGTAGGTTCGAAAGTTGAGGTCGAAGAACATTGCTTCAGTAAAAGTTCAATGGATGGGTCAGTCAGTCGAGGAGGCGACTTGGGAGACCGAGCATGATATGTGTAACCGTTATCCTCATCTTTTCACCACTTCAGGTATGTCTCTATACTCGTTCGAGGATGAACAGTGTTTTAAGAGGGGGATGATGTAATGACACGGCCGGTCGTTTTGAGTGTATTAGTCTCAATTCCCTATTTATTGTCTCCTCTGTATTATATTGTGGTTACGTGACTTGCCGGGGTGTTTGGTTTTTGTTTCGGATAAGTTTCGCAGTGAAATGGGACACATAGTCTCTAAGTTTGAAGGTTAAGTCGTAGGAGTTGACCGTAGTGCGAGGAATGGAGCGCATCTGCACGTCCACAAGTGCGGAGATGTGGTCGCAAATGCGGAAGAGGGGCGGTTGGTCGTCCTTCGCAGGAGCGGGATCGCACGTGCGAGCAATGGTCAGCAGAAGCGAATTTTTGGGAATTAAGTGTTTTCCGCACATGCAATGTTTTTTCCGCATATGCGGCGTCGCAGAAGCGACCCATAGACCGCAGAAGCGGAAGTCGCTGGGCAAAAAAGAGGAATTCGAGGGTTTGATTTCATAATTCATTTTGAGACTTTGGGAGCTCGGTTTAAGGCGAAATTTCGAGGGATTTTCATAGGAATTGTTGGGGTAAGCGTTATTGACTCGATTTTGATTAAATTATACTAATCTATCATTATTATTACCGTGTAATTAAGGATTTGAGTGGGGGAAATTGGGAAAAAGGTGTATAAGTTTTTAGACTGGGTTTTTGGGTTTTGAAAGGCAAAATGAGATCGGATTTGAATAATTCTTGTATGTTTGGACTCAATATCGAATGGATGTTCAGTTTTTATAATTTTGGTCGAGTTCCGAGGCACGGGCCCGAGTTGACTTTTTGGTCGATTTTTCAATTCTTTGCTAAGATCATAATTTTATTATTTAAATTAGTTCCTATAGTTATATTTATAGTATGAAATTATTTTGGCTAGATTTGAGCCGTTCGGAGTTGGAAAATTGAGGGAAATGCCTTCTAGTTGATTGATTTAGCGTGGTTTGAGATAAGTGACTAGTCTAACTTTGTATGGGGGAAATTTCACTTAAGATTTGGTATTGTTGTGATAATTGTAATATGTAGAGGCCTTGTACGCAAGGTAACGAGTGCGTACATGGGCTAAATGTTGAGATTCCGGTTTTAGCTACGTAGTTTCCTTTTCATGCTTTAATTGAGTTACTTTAGCATGTTATAGTTACCATGTTTTGTCTAATTTCATATGTCTACTTGTCTTATCTCTTATGGGAAACTTGTACTACATGTTTAGTTGAGTTACTTGCTTTCTTAATTTCACAGTCATTATTTAACTGTGGGATTCTTTACTTGAAATTTGCTATCTTTGAAATACGTTGCTGTTGAGTTTGGTGTTGAGTTGCAAAGGCCGTGGTTTCTATTGAGGCAAAGTGTAAGTTTTGAAATATCATTTTATTGAGTTGTTATGTTATGGCATTTGTGTTATTGTTGAGATGATTGTTTGGTTGTTTTGCACAAGGTTTCTGTCGTGCCGTTGTTATTATTGATACGCATGCGGTGGTATAAGGTCTGGGTGTTGAAGCGCATGCTGTGAGATAAGGTGGGCTTGATACGTGTGGCTAGTAGGGGAACTACTAGAAGCCATGCGGTGTGATAAGGTGGGCTAAAACGCGAGGTGCTATTTCGAAAAAATAATAATTTTCAAAACTAAATGTAAGGCTCCCACAGTGATATAAGAAAAGACTGTGAGTTACTTTTATGATTTTGGACTACGAGGCGGTACCTCGGTAGGGCCCCCTGTTGATCTTCTCTATTTGTTGTATTTGTTTGGTTGTTGTTTCTTTAACATGTAAAATCCTTGTTTTACATGTTATATTAACTGCCTTGATTTCGTGTTGTTAATTTTTCGTAAATTCTTCATTGTTTCGCTTCCTTTGTCATTATCATTATATTTGTTGTCTTGTTTCTTATTATCTCCAGTATGACCTTGATCTGACATTGTCACTACTCTACCGAGGTTAGGTTTGGCACTTACTGGGTACCATTGTGGTGTACCCATACTACGCTTCTACACATATTTTTGTGCAGATCCAGGTACATCTTATCAGTCCCGCAGTAGCGCAGTGATCTTGCTATTGGAAACTTCAAGATCCACATGCCCACGTCTGCAGGCCTCGGAGTCCCCTTCCATTCTGTTCTTCCTTATTTCTTTATACTTTTATAGACAGTGATGTATAGGGTTGTCCAACACTGTATCTAGAGCTTGTGACTTATATTTCACCAGGTTTTGGGGACTTGTACGCATTGTGTTTATAGATTACGCATTGTGTTTATAGATTCTATTTATGAAATTGTTGGAGTTTTGAGATTCTAAGTTTTATTTAATGTTTCTGCATATTGTTAGGTTTACCTAGTAAGACTAGGTGTCATCACGACATTCTACGGAGGGAATTTGGGGCCGTGACAGAGTCAGGCTTGTCATCTTCTTCAATTTCAACTACTAATCTTAATATTTATCTTAACTATTTATCATTCCTTGGATCAAATTAATTTGCTTGTCTATTAACCACATAACAAATTCAACTGTATTGTTTTACGGGTAAACAGTTTGGCGCCCATCGTGGGGCATAGACAGTTGCGCAATTGTTTTGATTCATTCGTTTATTACTAACTTGTTTGATTTTTTCCTTATAAAGAAATCATATATGGCAGCTAATGATGTCAATATCACACACAACATTGAGGAACGCGAAGATTTGCCTCAACATGATGACTGAATCAGTGACACCCATAACGAAGGGGATGAAACAACCCCGGTTCATGAAGGACAGTACCCTCGGCATGTGCGGGAGCCAACTCCCGATGATGCGGAGAAGGAACAAGTCGTGAAAACAGTGAAAATCATAAGAGAACAGCAAAAAGCAATCATGAGTCACCTCTCAAGGTAGGATCGGTGATGACAGAGTTAAAGCAAGCATTGTCAAATATCTCCAATAATGCAAATGGAAGGGGCCCAATTCCTCTAGTGTTCCCGCAAATCAAACAGCTCGGAGAGTAGATAATAACACCCCAATGGGTGAAGTCGGTTTCGATGGTGCCGGAGGGACCGGTAGCGGATCTAGGAATAATGACGCGGATGATCCCTTCAAACCCGAGCTCATGAGTTTATGAGGGAGATGAACGAATGAATAGATCAAAATGCGAAGGAGTTTCACGCCCGAATGGATCAGATTCCGGGCGCACCACCAGTTCTGAAAAACCCAGATTCAAAAAAATACACGTAATTGTCGTTTAAGTCAGTGCAGGGCCAGAGTTAATTTCGAAGAGGTTCAAGATACCGGACATACCAAAATATGATGGGATCTCAAATCCGTAGGAACACATCACAACCTACAGCACGACTGTGAAAGGGAATGATTTGGTTCAACATGAGATTGAGTCGGTCTTACCGAAGAAGTTTGGTGAAACCCTCACAAAATGGGCCCTAACATGGTATTCTCTTTTACCCGAGCACTCAATTGACTCTTTTGAGATGCTTGCAGATTCGTCCACTAAGGCCCATGCCGGGACAAGGAAGGTTCAAGCCAGAAAGGCAGGCATATTTAGAATTGTGCAGGGCGAGTCCGAACTGCTGCGAGAGTTTGTGATCCATTTTAATAAGGAGAGGATGTTGCTACCGACGGTACCAGATGAGTGGGTAGCGGAGGCGTTCACAAAGGGTCTAAATCCGCGGAGCTCTGACGCTTCCTGAAATTTGAAGGAAAGCATGCTCGAGTTACAAGCAACCACATGGGCAGATATCCATAACCACTATGAGTCTAAACTAAGGATAGAAGAATCAGCTCGGGTTCCCGATATCAACCAAGGGACGGGATCGAGATAAAAACCAAGATAAGGTTAAAAGTGACTTTGATGCAAATTGGCGGTCCTCTAGAGGCCATTTTTGCTATATGAAAGAACCAAAGGTCGGAACAGCAAAGGGTTTCGATCGTCGAATAGGTTCACTCCCGATAGGAGAACCGATCGTGGTCGTAACAGCAGTTCGTTACAAGAGAAGGAGGTAACAGGGGGCCAGGACTCCACATATCCCAGGTTGTCAGACTATAACTTTAACATCAACTTAGTAGAGCTGGTATCAGCAATGAGGAACATCAACGAAGCACGGTTCCCAAAGCCAATCCGATCTGATCCTAGCTAGAGGGATCCCAATTTGTGGTGTGAATATTATAGGACTCATGACCATAGAACTGGGGACTGTCGGCACCTACGGGAAGAGGTGGCGACATTGTTAAAGAATGGCCATCTTAGGGAATTTTTAAGTGGTCGAGCCAAGAACAACTACAGCCGAAGCTGGGATAGTACAAAGCCTTCGAAGGCGGCAGAAGAACCCTCTTGGTTGACTATCAACATGATTTTCGGAGGGAATGAAATCAACGGTGTAACCTTCTCAGTGGCCAAGAAAACAAAGATATCGGTGACTCACAATAAGAGACTCCGAGCAGTTGCAGAAGATGATATCACCTTCACAGAGGAAGTCGCTTAAGGACTTCTCCTTCTACGCAATGACGCCTTGGTAATCTATCTTAATGTTTTAGATTTCAAAATTAAATGTGTTTTGGTTGACCCGGGAAGCTCAGACAACATTATCCAATAGAGAGTGACGGAGAAAGAAAAATTGACCGGAAGTATCACTCCGATGACAAAACTCTTAGCTGGATTCAATTTGACAAGTGTGACAACCCGATGAGAGATTTTGCTGCCCATGGACGATGAAGGGTTGATCAAAACCACTCTATTTGAAGTGGTAGATGGCGATATGGATTACAATGTAATCCTCGAAAGGTCGTGGATACACGAGATGAAGGTCGTGCCCTCAACGTATCACCAGTTGTTGAAGTTCCAATCCCAGAAGGAATCAAGCAGGTAAGAGGAGACCAATCGGCAGCAAGGTAGATGAATGCAGTAATAATTCCCAGCAGCAAGGAGAAAGAGTCCAACAAATAGCAATTACGGGAACCGATGCCTTCTCCCTTTCCGAAGGAAGACAATAAGGGCGATGAGTCGTCGGAATCCCACCAGGTGCCAAGATATGTTTAGGTACCGGAGGAAATGGATGCGACCAAGTCAACCGTGGAAGAACTGGAGTAAGTGGCCATGTTCGATGAATTTTTGGAAAGGAAGTTTCACTTGGGGACATAACTCAATTCAGAACTCATATTAGAATTTATAAATTTTTTTAAAGTTAACGTAGATTGTTTTGCGTGGTCGCACTCGGATATGATGAGTATCTCATTAGAGGTGGCCGTTCACAAACTGAGTCTGGACCCAAACTTACTGTGAGGACGTAATTTTTGACCGATATAAAAATTACTCCTACAACAACTCAAAATAGCTTTTAATTATTTTTTTTATAGAATTTTAGGAACTTTTCTGTATTTTATTTGATTTGTTTCGTGAGTTATTTGTGTTTGGTGCATCTTTAAGTAACATTTTAAATCATAAAAATGACAAAAAATATTTCATATTTTGCTCTTCAAATTTTTTGATCTTAATATATGTTAATTGCATTACTAAGTACAAAATCACAAAAAACTAATAATACATTAGTTATTTTGATTAATTAATTAGTCTTAGTTTATAAATCATAGCTTAATTAATTAATTGTTAGATAAAGTAGTGAATAGGTTAATTTTGCAATTTAAGTTTTACATATTTTGTTAGTCGATTAGTGGTTAAAAATGAAAGAAAAGAGAAAAGAGAAAGGGCCACACATTCCCTATTGTATTAGGCCAAAAGAATTGGTAGCCCAGTCACCTTAATACCCGTTCTAGCCAGCCCAAGTCCCATATGTTTGCCCGGTCCAAGTCCCTTTAACCTCCAGGCACCCAAAATAACGTAGTATGAATGCTAAACTACGTCGTATTGAGTCAAATGTGGTCAATCTAATCCCAGCCTTTCATTTCCCCCTGATCTAACGGTTGAGAACTAAATTTCCCATCTCATATATCTGTCGGATCGGACCCCCAATCCCAAACACTCTCTCAAACCCTCTCTCAAACCCTCTCTTCTTACCTCATTGTTTCACTGCCGCCCGCCGCCCGCCGAAATTGCCTACGGCGGTGGGCCACCACCAAACAACCTCAAATTCTCACCAAATAATCCCCATCCTCCCCTCTTTCCTAATCAGTCATCATCTTCCCCAAAATTTCCACCAAACTCACCGAATAATGGATATGAGAATTCACATAAATAGAAACCAACCCCTTTTCCAATTTTCCCCAATCCTTGCTTATTTGGGATCAAAACCCGTGTCAATCTACCTTACCTAATGAACGCCATCATTTCTAAATAGTTTTGGGATATATCGGAGCGGCCGAAAGCCGGTCAAAATTCCTTAAGTGAAAGAAATGAGTTAATAAGTCCTTAAAAGTCTCCTCTTGTCCGCCCCTCTCTAGTCACTTTAGGAGCTTTTAATTGAGGACTATCCTTTTGGCAAGTAGGTGATGCACCTACCAGTTTGTGCAGTCTCGCAAAAATATGAATATCTCTCTACTCCAATGTTGTATCAATGAACGGTTTAATCCATTGGAAACTAAACTCGTAGATCTTCAATTTGGTAGGTGTATCATTATGTAATTCTAAGTACATTGGGAGAAACACTCAGCTATATTTGACCTAATTTTCAGCATATTGATGAATGTAACTTGTGATGACCTTTGCCAACTTTTGTTCCACAACTCGTTTGACTTCAAAACGTAATACACGACTATGATACAACTAAAATAACTCATAACATAATCTCATTATCATGTTGAGAACTCTAGTCTCCCCCCAAAATTACATGTTATAACATTCCCAACTTGTCGACTTTCGACGAAACTTACTTTCTTCAATTCATTTAGCTTCTAAGTCTTCCAACCCTCTTGGCACTTGTTATTCATGATCTCAAATATTTGTAACCTCCATGGTAACATGATTATCTTACTTTATGTACTTTCAAAGATGATCTTATTTATGAGCTTACATCAATTGACTTACGACGTACTCTCACATATGAAAACATGAGGTGTAACACATGAACTTTTTCGGGGATTAGGCTCTAAGGTCATTGAAGTTAAATGTGACTCCCAGCTGGTAGTAACCAAGTGTATGGGATTTTCGACCCAAAGGAAGAACGCATGCAACAATATTTGAACAAGGTCCAGGAGTTGCTTGCACGATTCAGGGAATGGTCAATCATACACATTCTAAGGGAAGAAAATGTGAAAGCAAATGCATTGGACAATTTGGGGGTTGTCCATGGAGATGTAATGATCTGACTCTAGTACAATGATTCAACTTTTGCACTCGGTATTGGATGTGGACGGTTACTGCAAGGTCAATTCAACCAACTTAGTCTGGGACTGGAGGAATAAGTTCGTTGAGTACCTTCAGCATGGTAAGTTACCCGAATACCCGAAGGCATCCCGGGCATTACGAACCAAAACAGCTCGTTACTGCCTCATAGATGGGTAGTTATACAGAAGATCATACCATGGACCAGTGGCCCGATGTCTGGGGACCTCGAAGGCGGACTACATGATGAGAAAAGTTCACGAATGAGTCTACGGGAATCACTCTTGTGCAGATTTGTTAGTTCTAAAATTGATCAGGGAAAGTTACTATTGGCCTCGAATAGAACATGGCACAAAGACGTTCGTTCAGAAGTGTGCCAAATGTCAGCGCTATGCAAAGTTGGTACATCAACCGGGGGAACTCTTACATTCGGTGTTGTTCCCATGACCATTCTTGAAATGGGGGATGAATATAGTTGGTCCTCTACCACCGGGTCCCGAAAAGGTAAGATTTCTTTTGGTTTTAACTGACTACTTCACTAAATGGGTTGAATCAGTTCCTTACCAAAAGATCGGTGAACACTAAGTGATGGACTACATATGGGACCACATAATCTGCCGATTCGGAATACCGAAGGAAATTGCTTGTGACAATGGACCGTAATTCATAGGCTCAAAAGTTACCAAATCTTTGGAAGGATTGAAAATCAAGAGAATTACATCTTCACTGTACCATCTTAGTGCTAACGGGCAGGCGGGATCAACCAACAAGGTAATCATTCAAAACCTGAAGAAAAAGTTAGAAGATGTTACGGGCAAATAGCCCAATGAGCTACCGGGAGTACTGTGGGCATATCGGACAATGGCAAAGTCGAGCACGGGAGAAACACTTTTCTCTCTCGTATATGGCGCAGAAGCTCTGATACCGATAGAAGTGGGGGAGCCGACTTTACGATTTTTCCGAACAAATGAAGAAGCAAACAATGAAGCGATGCGGGTGAATGTGGACTTGCTCGAGGAACACAGAGACTTGGCATACGTGAGGATGGTGGCTTAAAAGCAAATGATGGAAAGATATCACAATCGCAGGGCCAATCTCCGTTACTTTAAGGTTGGAGACTTGGTTTTGAGAAGGGTGTGTCAAAGCACTCGGGAAATCAACGCCGGGAAGCTGGGACCAACATGGAAGGCACTTATCGGGTTTCAGCTATCACCGATAAAGGGTCGTACGAGTTAGAAAATCAAGATGGAGTCAAATTGCTCAGCAATTGGAACGTGACTCACCTCAAAAGGTATTATTGTTGATTGATCCTATCAATATTGAAAGTATGTGCTGCACTCTTTTTTTCTTCATCTAGTTTTTGTCCCGGTCGGATTTTTCTGGCAAAGTTTTTAACAAGGCAGCAACGAAAAGCATACTACGAAGGGAGTGTCATCGGCAAAGAAAATACCTTTAGATATGAAGGTGCGAAGACTATCACATCTATGGTAAAACATCGATGTGGATGGTTAAGTAATCTTTGGTACGATGGCAAGCTTTACCTTCCATCACTGGAAAAGATTACTTAAATGTTCACGAGTTATTTCCATCGATGAAGCAAGACTTCTAGTGTTCGAATCCGCATGCTTTGCATTTGAACACGGGGGGGGGGGTTGATAATTTCTGATACGGCACTAAGGGTGCCACGAAAAGCAAGGACTATTAGAATGAGGATCAATATTTCATCAGAACCGTGGACTGCATGATCAGCCCCGTAGAAATAAGTTGTACAAGTTAGCCACATGTATTGGTATTTTTAATTACTCTAGCAAACAAATGCTTATGTATTTTTAAAGATAGAAGGAATAAAATAAAGTCCTTTTATTTTTATCTTATTGGTTGTCCAAATGATGAGTTAATTTAATCGTTTGAAAGTTTACTAAAACTTTAAATGCTTGTGTCGGAATGAACATGAGACGTACCTTCAAGAGCACCGTAAATATAAGGGCCCTCTCTTATGAAATCCTCATAGTAAAGGGTAGATTCTGGAAGGGTTTATGCCCGAAATCAAAAGCTATCGGATGAAAATATACCTCAATCTTTAACAAACTAAACACAAAGGGAATATTTTTGCACAACACTTAAGCAAAAAAATCTTTATTTATTTCTCAAGTGCCAAACTCAGTAAGAGATTTGGCACAATTACAAAATACAAAGGAAAAAGAAGAAGTTATACATCGTTGCCCCCATAACCCGAAGGGAGAGATGGATCTATATTTCCCCCGGTAGAGGAAGGCGGATTCACTACCGGTTCAGGATCTTCGTCTTTTTCAGTATCCCCTTCTTTTCCCGAGTACTAGAAACCAGTACTCGAAGAGTCAGCCGCAATGGGCTGAACAGGAAGATTTTGGCGAGCAGATAACTCCAGCTCCCTAGCTTAGGCAATGCAATTGTCTATGTTAGAAATGTCCACTTTGGCCTCCTCCAAGGTTTTCCTCCTCATATGATATATATCATATGTCTTCTAAAAAATGAGGGAGTCATCTTGTTCTTGGAGTTTGGATTGAAGCTTATCGACCTCGGCCCGGAGCTCTTCCCTTTAAGATTTCATGGCACTGAGGCGAGAGTCGAGCTCAACATTTGTAGTTGAGTGAATCCGGTTTTGATCCATGGCCTTCTTAAGCCTCTCTTCCGTTCGGGACCTCTTCTCCTCGGCAACATTGGCCTCCTCGGTTTTGGAGTTTAAGTTTGCCTTCAAATTATTTGTTTGCTCCTCACAGGCAGACTCGCGCTCAGCAGCAGGAAGCGCAGCGTCATGAAGCTCGGCCCACTTAGCCTTGGCCTCTTGAAGCTTTTCGTGCAATTGAGCAGCTTCTTGACTATGGGCCATTTTATCTTGCTCGCTCTGCTGCAACCGAGCCTCGAGCTCGCCCATCTCAGCAGCTTTTGCCTCCAGTATCGGGAGGCGCGCAACAAGTTGGTTTCTCTTGGCCAAAAGTTGATCCCGCTCGGAAGCGAGTCCTTGCTTGTCAAGAGTCAACCTTTGTAGGCCTTCAGAACCAAGAAAATTGGCATGCAAGAAAGAATATCAAAGTTAGGATTTCCATTGCAACAGGTGAATATAAAAGAAAATACGAGGAAACCAGTACGGTACATGCGCCGCGCTGTGCATGGCATTGTTTATCAGGCACTTCCCAAAAAGGGAGAGCATTTTCTTCCAATCTTTCCCCGAAGCCAATGACTTTAGATAATTCGCAAGCTCCACCGACTTGGACGAAACATGGCACTCTTTTGAAGCCGAAAGAGTGGCACTTCTCCTCCCTCGAGTATCTGGGGAAGGGTTGAATAATCATGCCCCAAATTCCCGTAGACGGGAGACCGTGGAGGGTATGCATTCCTTTCTCGATTGTCTATTGTCGGTGGATGAGCGGCTGGTGTCGGTGGACGTGAACCCATTGGTGTGGAAGGTGAAGAAACAGCGGTGGTAGAATGGTTGATTATTATTTGCTTAGTGGTCGAAGGCAAAAGAGGCCCAGGGTCCAAAACTCCTTGGACCGGAGACAACATTGGGGACTGGAAAGCGAGAATCAACATTGTCTACCAGGTCCATCTCACCCCAAAGTGCTTGGGTTTCTTTTGCGGTTGGATTTTGAAGCTCTATCGGCTGAGCATCCCGTTGAGCTGATAAAGATCTTTTTTCTTCTTTGAAGGGAAGCCTCTTTATCACTGGCCTCCCCGTCATCGACAACAACCACTGTGGTCGGCTCGGATGGTGTTTTCTTTCGTTTCTTCTCCTGAGTCCCAGCTGAGGAAGGGCGTTTTCTCTTCGATTTCTTGCCCTTGGACTGGGGACACCGAGTAGAGGCGTCCTCACTAGAAGCAGATCTGCGAGCACTGCTTCGAGCAAGGGCACTTTGCAGCACCCTCCTGGCTTCTTCGAGGTCAACTTAGGCGTCGACCTCGGGGCAGACGACAGAGCCCATCGAAAGCCCTGTATCAAGCAAAAAATGGAGTTAGCAACTTTTCTCATGAAATTACCTAAGTTCGTGCAAAGATAAAAGGTCTCTAATTAAACTTTGATCATTCATTTTAGTAGGTTCACATAATTTCCAATTATCTTGACTTCCACAAAAAAGTCAATATGCAACAATCCACATTAATCTATCACAAAAATTATACTTTTTCCATTAATGCATACTTATATACTCAGTTTTGTTCTAATGTATACTTATTTACTCAAGGATTTTATGAAGTAGTGTATAACATCACTCATGCATATAAGTATACATTTTCACAATCTTACCACAGACCAAAAACAGCTAGAATCACGAGACAATTCATACTTCACAGATTCTTCTTCACCAAAACCCTAAACCCTAGTACTGCTCGGCGCTCGACACATTATGGCGACGAATAGTCCGAACCTAGAGTGCCGAATGTACGAGGCCAAGTATCCTGAGGTGGACCAAGCGGTAATGATACAGGTCAAGAGCATGGCTGATAGTGGCGCCTATGTTTCCCTTCTCGAGTACAATAACATTGAAGGAATGATCCTTTTCTCCGAGCTCTCTCGCCGTCGAATTAGGAGTATCAGTAGTCTCATTAAAGTTGGCCGAATCGAGCCCGTTATGGTTCTTAGGGTTGACCATGAGAGAGGTTATATTGATCTTAGTAAGCGAAGGGTTTCTGAGGAAGATATTCAGGGTTGTGAGGAAAGGTACAATAAGAGCAAGCTTATTCATTCCATTATGCGCCACGTTGCTGAAACTATGAACATCGATTTGGAGGTTAGCTACTTGTTATGTTAAGTTTCTTCGGTTCGTGTTGAATTTAATTGGTTATGGAGAAATTACTTGTGAATATGGATATGTTGTTGAAGTGTAATGTAAGTAGAAATTGACTGTTTTGTTATTCGGCATTATTTCAAAACTCATCCAAATCACCATTTGGCATGCTGTCCAAATTATGGAAAATGAAGTGTTTGCAGGTGTTATGGCAATTGTATCTGAAATTGAGTTTTGAGTATAAAGGATGAATGACTAAAATCACCTTTCCTTTCAATTTCTCAATACACTAAATAGTCAAGCACATAGCGTAGCCAGGGATGCTAACAAGGGATTCAAAAAAATGCAAAAAGGCTATACCTAGAAGCTTCCCTTAGATTAAGAGGATTCAATAGTTTATATATATACAATTATTTTTTATACTTGCACAATATAGTTTCGGACTATCCTTACTTTTAGCTCCGCCACTGGTCAAGCATATGATGAAAAATATTTGTCTTCTAGCAAGAATTTAGAGGGAGCTTGGTTCTTTGTGCCAAGTCTTGTATTCGTACCATGGTACTAAGTGATCACAAACGGAAGCAAAAACCTGGATAGTGTAGAAAAACAAGGAAATGGAAGATAGAAGTTAGACACAAAATTAATTTGAATCTAATAGAAATTAGGATAAAGAAACCCTAATAACCTTTAAGCCCAGTTAAGAATGCACCTAACTATGAGATCCTCAAGAGATTGATTACTCTTGCAAATTCCGGGCAAAGGTTAATATGCAATTAAGCAATTCACAACCAAATCGCTTACCAATTAACGCTAAGTGCTTACTAATCAAAGCAATTGAAGAAAGCAGTAAAGGAATTAAAAGCTTAAACTCATAAATGCATAAATGTAAAGGAAAGGATAAATGGCATCATTGTCTTTGTTCATTGAAATCTAAACCTATGAAGTACCAAGAATTGACAATTTGTACTCTAGCTATTTTAGGTATAAGTAATTCCTAAAATAGCCCTAAGGAGTGGCTTAAGGTGTAATTTAACCACTTTGGAAAAAAATCAGAATCTGGCCCGTCTTCAGAGCGCTTAGAGGTGTGTGAACGTGCTTCAATGTGGCCCTCCTGCACAATTGTGCTGTGCAATGTCCTCCCAGTCTGAGCTCCAGTCATCCTTCTGCGCAATTGTGTCCACAGGTGCCGATCGCGCTGAAAATCCTTCAGGCCTTCTTGTGCGATCGCTATATGCTTCCGCAATCGCAATAAATGAGCTTCAGCTCCAGTTCCAGCAATCTGCCACAGCTCCTCCATGTCTTCTTCTTCAGTTCCCATCTCTGTTGGAGGTCCTTCCTTGTATTCTAGCAATGTGTAATAAGTCAAAGACCTCTCCATGACATCCTTGGTGGCGTCCATCTTGGAGATCAACAACCCGAGCACTTGAAGCTCCTTTGCTTGGCTCCTTGTGAAGGGTCTTGAAGGTGCATGTGTAGTCACTGAGTAATCAGAGGAGTTTACTTTATTTATTACCTACATTTTAGTGACAATTTGAGTTAATTGCCACATTAAGCGTTCAGGTTCTCATTTTGTTTGCCGGATACTGCTAATGGATCCCATGTTAAGGCTCCATGTTGTTTCAGAATCATAGGATGCAAAATTTATTGTTGTGCATTTTGAAACCGTGATGTAATTTCATTTCTTTGGGGAGTCGATGAGGAGTAAGACAAAAATTGTGCTGCTACTGCAATTTGTTGTGCCTAATGTTGTGCAGTGCAATTTAAAGAACATATATTGGAGGATGAAACTGTTCTATTGGGTGTATGTTTGGCACAGGCTGGGTGGTGGGGAGAGCATTGACAAATTTCAAATAAGTTAGCGTTCAGAGGAAGAAATCAATTGTTTGAGTAGGGCAAGTGAGAGGGAAGATTTTGACTACCACCACATATCATTTTGCTATCTACATACGAGAATTTAGCAATTACCCTGCCCCTACTACTCCGTAATGTGTTGACATGATACCATATGCCGTGCTCTGCTGCTTTATTTCTACTTCCTGTTTGTCCTCAGTTTTGTTATATTTTTGAGTTATGGTACTGTGGTCTACCTAGATCTCTGAGGCATTGTGCCTTATCATATCTCTCCTAATATTTAACTCGAACTTATGATACGACCTTCGCTGGAACAACATAAAGACCTGGTTGGTCCCCTTCTAGAGTCACCGAGGGAAATGATTCTTGATTGGGAAAAAACTTGGCACTTTTTTTGTATCCGTTTTGCGAATCAGGTTCCAAGTGAGAGATACCAAAAGAAAGGGAGCGTGCTTTAGGACACTAGCTGGCATTTACTTGGGCTCATTTCAAGTCCCCTGCTTCAAAATTAAAATAACAGAGAAACATCATGACTGTTTTCATTTGTTTGATGAAGCAAATTGATGCTGGATCAGAGGAAGTGCAATGTGGAAACTGTTTATTTATATGCCCCTTGTTTTTGCTAAGCACTTTTTGCTGCTTTGGTTTTAACAGCAATGTCCATTTCGAAGCATGAGGCTAATTCCTAGCACCATGCTTCAAAATTAAAATAACAGAGATATCTGGTGGATTTTTTTTTGAATTAATAGAGAAGCATCTTGACTGTTTTCTTTTCTTTCTGCTGGATTGGTTGCTGGGAGCATTGTTCAAAGTATCATCGTAATTTACTGGTCAGGGAGGTGTTGCAGATTAAACTGTTCTATTTGCTTTCTTTTCTGAACGCAAGCATTGTTTGTGCATGATCTACTTTCTGCTCTGTGCTATTATGCTCAGATCAATTCTTTTTTCTTGAAGCTGTCCAGATCTTTAGAATTTCTTCTCTCGAATTTCGATTAATCATCTGATCTGTTTATTGCAGGACCTTTATGTCCATGTTGGTTGGCCTTTATACAGAAAATATGGTCATGCTATTGAGGTGAGAATTGGTATCTGTTTCCAATCTCCCTTTTTTTCTCTAACGACTATCAAGATTTGTCATTTGTAGATTTCTTGGTTTTGATTCCCAGGCATTCAAACTAATTGTCAACGATCCAGATCCAATCCTTAATTCCCTCACCCGTGAAATTAAAGAAACTGGCCCCGACGGGCAGGAGGTAGTCTTTTGTCATATCATTTTCTAGGTTAGTTTCTTCCATTGGTGTTAAAATGATGTATACTGTCTTATTCTTCCAAAGGTTACTAAGGTGGTTCCTGCTCTATCAGAGAAAGTTAAAGATGTATTAGTCAAGAACATTAGGAGGAGGATGACCCCACAACCGTTGAAGATCCGAGCAGATATTGAGATGAAATGTTTTCAGTTTGATGGTGTTATTCACATTAAGGTTATTAAAGTTGGAATCATTTTTTCATGTGATTATTTATTTCTTCAACCTATTGTCAACACTTGTAGAGGGCATAGTTTTTTTGAACATTGACTACTTAAATTTGCACTGATGGTTTATTAACCATCTGATTCAGGAAGCAATGCGTAAAGCTGAAGCTGCCGGTAATCAGGATTGCCCAGTTAAAATTAAACTTGTTGCGCCTCCAGTATATGTGCTGAACGCTCAGACTCTTGACAAGGTAATAGACTGCTGTATGTAATTGTTGGCATCTTGTTTGTTGCCTGATGAAATGTTGTGTGTTTTACCAGATAATGACTGAATGGTGTTATATTGTGCATGAGTACTGTTTATGTTCTTTGTTTTCTACTGAGCGTGTGCGGCATTGCGACATTTCTTTGTTGCTGCTTACAAGTGATTTTTTAAGGAAAACTTGATAAAGAAAAAGTAAAATTTTGAGGAATTAAGGATGGTCGCTTAAAGGGCTTTGAGTTTCTACCAGATGTTTGAGTTAAGACTCTATCTACTTGCCTTCAGTGAGAAGTAGCTGAAAGCATACTTGTTGCCATCCCTTAATGAGTTTCTAGGAGAAATTTATTGAGTCTATATTCCATATGTTATTACTGCTTCACCAAAATAGCTTGGGGGAAGACCTTTTCACAAAAAAAGAAGAAGAAGAAATTTCTCCAAAATAAAAAACGAACCTTATAAAAAAAAAAAGGCTTGGGAAGACTCTCTAGCCTCCTCAATGCTCCCTCTCATTCCTAGTAATTCTGTTGACAACAAACAAGGATGTCTCTCTTAGTGATCTGCTCGGTGTACTTTTTTTTTTTGTGAAGCTCTACAGCTGGACTTCTTTTGCTTGCTAGAATTCTGCAAAGACCATCTCTTATATATTGTTATATCTCTCCTTTACAGGGACTTTGCCAACTATCCTTTTGTTCTGTATTAAAAGAAAAGATGTTAAAATGATAATGGGTTTCAGGATAGTGAACCTGCCCAGAATCTCTAGAGTAGGACGGAATAAGAAGGAAATCAATCACAAAGGGAAAAATAAGCAGCTTAATCTGCTCATCCGCTTCCACCATTTATCACTTTCCATATGCTGCTAACTCTGGCAAATCAGATTATCAAAGGCTAAAGGGTAAAAAGCTCTAACACTTGTTAGGGCTTTAAGTATGAAGCACTTAAAGTGTCCACTTTATTGAAGGAAAAGTGCGTAAATGAGGAAATAATTGAAATATACATGTGATGCAAGAAAAACTAATTAAACAAAAAAGCACATAAGGATGTGGCATAGGGTGTACAAACCTTGGAGACCAGAGTTCAAATCTCATCAGAGATAAAAAAATTACTAGGTGATTTCTTCCCATCTGACTAAGTGCTGGTGGGCAAGGTCACCTGGCGGGATGTAGAAGGTACCCGGTGGAATAGTCGAGGTGCACACAAGCTAGCCGGGCAGTGGGCACCATCGTTATTAAAAAAAACTAAAATAATAACAATAATTATATGGAAGAGTGGATTTAAAAGATTACCATTAAGTGGTATGAAGTATGCATAAGAAAACGGAATACTAATCATGTAAATACTAATCTTGTAAATCAAGTTCAGAAATCATTTACAATTTATTATTTAGATGCAAATATACAATTTTAAGTTTCTAACTCAAATTTAGTGACCAGATATATGGTACTTCAATTAAATTTTAATTTTCTATTCTAATTTGTTAACAAATATATTCTTAGTTTCCCCAATAACTACATATCACTTCGTCAGCTATATTTATATTTAAGAAAATAGCAGCTTTGGTCCCTTAATTTTTGGGTTATTCTAATTTTGCTTCCTGTATAACTTTGCTGAGCACATCTGACCTTCAATTACACCATAATTGCAGTTTGGTCCAATTATGAACAGTAATAGACAAATGTTAATTTCTACCTTGTGCAATTCGTGAATTATGAGAAAAATTATAGCTACAGACAAAATAGAAAAGCTTTTTCTTAATTATTGAAGAAGAGGACCAAGGTACTGGAGCCCAAAGGGTGGGAAGTAGAAGGGAGAAACCTTGATAGATCATGGATCAAACTAATGGAAGTTAAGATCATGGATCGCCTTTCTAGAGAAGCTTGTGGAGGAGCGCATCAAGGTGGAGGAGTTGATGCTGCTGCTTGAGTAAGACATTGTTTACAATTTTGTCAGCGATTCAAATCTTTTGCACTTTTGACCAGTTAAATGGAGAAAATGGGACTAGTCAAAGAAATGGAAAAAAACTCAAAAAGGCATGAAGCACTCCAACAGCAAACTCTTTAACTGAAAGCAAGAGTGATACCAAAATCCAATTCAGTATAAGCAAAATAAATTGAGAAAAAGGAATCTACTTTGCTATCAAAGCCATAGAGTTCACTAAAAGTCAAACAAAAGTCACAACCAAAATGCAGAACGGCATACTTCAAAATCCAACTTCACTATACCCATCTGCAGTCTTCTTCCTCGGCTGATAGAGGAATTCTACTTACATTTATCCTTGATTTTCTTCAGATTTTTTGCTCTGTTAAGGCTGCTTTGATTGTTTTATTGTTTTCTTCTTCCTCTTTTTTCCAAGCAAAATATTTTATCGATTTCATTAGGGGCTTTTGGGGTGTAGAAGTAGATGCCTCTCATGGTCATGATTACTCCACTGGTTTTGGTTTCTAGATTAACTCCTTTTGGCATCTTTAGCGGACGAAAGAGGGGCTATACTTGGTTTTCACCAAATTGTGAAGAAAACATTGAAGATTAAACGTAATTTGATATACGCTGCAAGAGATCGCCAGTGACTTCTTCCTAAAACCCTAGCTAATAGAAGAATGAGAGATCCAGCTATGATTATTTCTCTTAATACCAAAATTATCCTAGTACAAATTATCCTCAGCCTACTTTGATTGATAATTGGACCAAGGTCGTACCTATAATTGAATTGAATTTAATTCAAGGTTGTACCAGTGGAGTAACAGAAGGATCAACAGTGGAATAAACCAATGTACTAAGCAGAATAACTAAAGGACCAACCCTGGAATAAACCAAGTTAGTGTATTGGATACTGTGGTCGATGATCCACTAGCATGGAGTAGGGAAATTGTAGAACAGCTTCTCTATTCTGCATACCGCCAAAAAGACTTTATGTAATGTCTAATTGTGGTTCTATTGCTGTTTAGGCTCTTATATGTACTGCCATGCCTACACATGAAAACAGAAAAAGAGAGAAGTTAACACAATTGTATATTCTGACCTTCTCAAAAAAAATAAAAAATTACAGGCTTGTATAATGTTTCATTTTGCCACAAAACTCTCATTGCAATGTCCAATCTAGCCATTGTCTTATAAATTAATTATTTTTCTTTTTATTGCCTTTTTTATATGCTTTCTAGATGTCCAGTTTCTTCTCTGTTGTTGCAGTTCAGTATATATGATTAAGACGTGTTATCAAAGGCGAAAAGCGCAAAAAATCTCTAAGGCTTGTTGAGGCTTTAAGCGCAAAGCACAAATAAAGCGTGAGCTTTAATGAAAAAAGGCACAACGGGAGGAAAAAGTAAAAATATGTATATGTAGTCCAAGACGAATAATTATAAGCATGAATAACAAATATATGGACAAAAAAATTGAAGAAAAAATAACGATAAAGTGAAATAAGTGTCGCATTTTCAGGATTACACTCATTGGCAAGGAAAATATGCCTTAGAGCCTTGATGCGATACGGAAGCGCCCGCAAAGCGAGGCAAAGCGCTCCACATGTTTTGAGCCTCTCTTTAGGGCTTAAGCGCGCCTTTGACAACAATGTGATTAAGTGGGTCCCTTGAACTCCCTTATAAATACTTTTAAATACATAACTTAGACTTGAAATTCAGAAAATTTATGTTCATTTTGCCTTCCTTTTTACTCATTAGTTTCTTTAATATTCTTTTGTTTGTGAAAATTTATGTTCATTTTGCCTTCCTTTTTACTCATTAGTTTCTTTAATATTCTTTTGTTGCAAAGCATACTTTCAGGGCATGAATGTTGACTGGTACCATTGAAAATAAGTCACAGAAAGGGGGAAAACAGGGACAAAAGAAAATTAATAGATTGTGAGTTTGTGACGGATTGGTTGCAAAAATTCTGCTTCGTAATAGCGTCAGACAGTCTAGGCTCCTGCTATTGAATTGTTTGGAAGAATCACACTCACTCTTAAGAGTGGTGCTCTCCATAAATCACTCCAAATGCTGCAGCAAAAAGTTAAACAGTGTAGTGGTTGTGCATTGCATTGTTCAGAAGAACTTTGCAAATGCTAAAGAGTGTCACTCTCTTTGGTGCGGCACTTGGATTGTGATTTGCTATTTCTACAGTATTGAGGATTCACAGAGTTTATGTGTTTGATTTATGAAGCATTTAATCTGTAATTATGTCTTGCCCTATAATTTTCTTGCCTCTTAAATTTATGTCAAATTTCAAATAGAATACAAATTTCAGATGACAATATGTACTTTATTTCTTGGAGCAGGAGCAAGGTATAGCTGTCCTCAGTAAAGCAATTGCGGCTTGCACCCAGGAAATAGAACGGCATAAAGGAAAACTTACAGTCAAGGAGGCCCCTCGAGCGGTGAGAGATTTTTGTTCATTAAAACTGTTTTATATTCCAATTATAGTCATGCATTTTCTTCTTCCCAACTCTGAGAGACCTTTACTTTGACATTGGGATAATTGACACATCAAGATATGGATCAAGCTTAGACTTAGATTTGCAAGATTTAGCACAAACAAACAATAATTAATAAAGCTTGTAAATCTCTTGATAGTTATATTTGATGCTGGGGAAGACCTGAGACCTTCCTTTTCCCCCCTGATAAGTAAAGCTGACACTTCAGGGGGTTTGTTATTAGGAGCTCAACAGATATAGCGCTCCGATTATTTTTTTGAACTATTTTCCTGTTGAATCAAATTAGATCTTAAGATTTGGATTAAAAAACTCGGTTGATACTCCTCGGGAGTATTTGATTGACTGGAATTGAGCACCGAGATTAACTGTACAATTGTATAGTTCCGACATATAAAAATAACCCTACAATTGTATAGTTTCGTCACTACTTTTCTTTGTTTTTGTCTCGTGACTAATATTTCTTGTCTTGCGGCTCTGATGTGATAAAAATCTTTTCAGGTGAGTGAGCGGGAAGACAAATTACTTGCTGAACAAATGGCTAAACTTGGACGTGAAAACGAGGAGAGAAGTGGTGATGAAGATAGTGAAGAGGAAGAAGATACAGGAATGGGAGAAATTGATCTTGAAAAGTCAGGAACTGGAATAACAGATTGAAACTGAAGCTTGTTGTGGACTTGAACTACACTCCGCATTTTCGTACCTAACTGTCTACTCTTTTCTCTGTCCTTTGTTAAGCCCTTTTGCTTATTTTTGGCCTTTCTCTTTTTAAGTATTTGAGATGGTATACAAAATCAACCTTGAGGTTAAGTCCTTACGGCTATTGGTAAAATACAAATTTAGCTACAAAGGGGATTGTTGATGGCACAATGTCCACGAAGCATGTTAAAATAATATATTTGACCTATCAAAAGTACGTGTCTGAGCTAAGTGCGCGACAACGTTAATAAGCTAGCCGGCCATCAACTACTTTTTGAAATCATATTGATCTTCTGTAAATAGACAGATGCCTCTGCCCTAGTCGTTCCTTGCTGTTGAGCCACCTCTTACCTATATATATATTTTTTAAAATTATGCTCTTGGAATTCTTTTTCACCAAACAGTAGATGGAAGGCTCATATTTTAGTGGGTTATGGATTATAATGTAAATATGGAAACATATAGAGTAAGAGTAGTTCGGATATTTGGCATTTCAGTCATAATCTCAAACTACTATGTAAGCAGTTGTCTGATTCGATTGCTCCGTTTAAGATTCTTAGTTACAATATTCCACTTGCATAAATAAAAAATCATGGGACTCGGTGCAGGGGCGGATCTCCTATTAAATGTGGGTTCCCGGGAATCCAGTAGCTTTTGTATATACCCTGTATATATATATTACAAAATTTACTAAATATCCTAAAATATTTGATTGTGAACCCATTTACTTATTGTATATTTATTTAAGATCGTTATAAGAATCATAAACTTTAAATCCTGGATCTGTTTTATTTACAAATGGTAGTCCAAAAATCCATGTGCTTGTTAAAACCTTAGTTTGCTATTCACAGCAAAAATTGCACTCTGACTAGGACTTTGTTAATGAAAAACTCGGATATTAAGAAATAAAATAAAAAACTAAATAAAGGAGGGTAAGCTCAAACCCCGTGGCCTGGGGGTCGGTGGCACTGTTTACATACACAAGCCATAAAAACAATAATGATATTCTACTGTTAACAGATTTGCCTCCTTTGTGTGGCCCCCTCACACCCCAGATCCTTGTAATCTCTAACCATATTTCAAATCATGAGTTTCGTTTTTTTCGCCTTTGGACTTTTGACTCTCTCTCTCTCTCTCTCTCTCTCTCTCGCATATGCTGAATTAGCATTGCGTTTTTTCACGTCATCGTTTTTTTTTTCCTCATCTCTCTGGCTAGAGAGAACACAAAAGAACAGACACAGAATTTTCAATCCAAAAAAATGGCTATATCATCATCTTCATCGTCCATGCAAGATATCTTAAAGCAACGCAAATACCCATTCATCTTCTCTTTTTTCCTTTTACTAATCTTCGTCACTTTCCTCCTTATTTCAAACTCCCAGAAATCTCCCATATTCGTTGCCATCGACTTTGCTCAACGTACCTCTAAATCCAAATCATCAATCCCTGCTGATAATCCGGACTTGAATCCTAACACTATTTCAATTGAAAACGTCCCGCGGGGTAATAATATTACGATCAACCCTGATTCTAATGGCCCGCTGAATAATAATTATACGATCAATACTGATTCTGATACATTAATCAACAATGAATTGGAAACGTTCTCTAATGATTGGAAGCTGTGTCCCGGTCCCGTGGCGGTTGATTACATACCGTGCCTTGATAATTGGAAAGCAATAAAGGCAATAAGGTCAAGAAGGCATATGGAGCATAGGGAAAGGCATTGCCCTGTTCCTAGTCCCAGGTGTTTGATTCCGTTGCCGGTTGGTTATAAGTTGCCGGTTTCGTGGCCTAAGAGCAGGGACATGGTGAGATTTTCACTTCTTTGGTGGTAAGATTTTTGTTTTCTTTCTTCCCTTTGGTGCTTTGCTTAAATGATAATTAATGGGATTTTGTAAACCAATGGTTTTATGATCGCTGGAGGCTCGAACTTATATGATTTTTTATTTGCCTTAACCTTTTTTCTTTAATAACAATTAGTGTCTGAAGCTGCTTGCTCGCAACTCGATTGCTAACTCTGTCCATCAAAATTTCTTTAGGTAGATGAAACGAAATTACCAGTATTTTTGTCTCAACTGACATTTGAATCTTACATGGAGCTAGATATGGTTTTAGTTGGTTTTTGGAAGTTACTAATTATAGTTCCAAATAATTGTTTTTCTGTTTATGTAAATGGAGCAACTTCTAAATTTGCTAAAGCTTAATTTTGTTTTCTTAGAGAGTCACTTTCTATTCGTCATACTATTTATGTTCTATTCCTCATTTTTTTGTTTTTTTTGCGCGATAGATATGGTATGACAATGTTCCTCATCCTAAGCTTGTGGAATATAAGAAAGAGCAAAATTGGGTAAAGCAATCTGGTCATTATTTTGTTTTTCCTGGAGGTGGAACACAATTCAAGGATGGAGTAAATCACTACATCGAATTCATTGAAAAGGTACTCTGTTTATTTGTAGCATTCTTGTCCTTCAACACCCCAAGCAACAATCTTCTACAGTATATGTTTGTTTCTGTTCAATTGTGTTGCTTTTAATTTTCATCTACAACAATCATCTAATGAATGTAATATTCTTTGTTAATGTCTGTACCTTGATGTCTTTCAAATCTAAATAATCAGTAGAAGCGACATTTTGTGATATTAAGTTAGGAGGCTTCACTCTTGAGGAAGAGACACTGGCGCTTTCAAAAAAGAACTCCTAGACGTGTCAAACCAAAGCAAATTCCTTTCCCCTAATCATAATATTTGTTATATGTACATGCAGGTGAATGTCTGTACCTTGGTAGATCATAGTTTCCTTTGATCTTTAAATCGAGCTCTATTACATGATTATTTCTTATTAATTCATGAGATTGTTTGAGTATAGTTTAACAGTTTGTACTAATTACTAATGAATTAACTTCATGCAGTTGGTAACCATAAAAAACCAAAATGCTAATAATTCAGATACAAGTTATCTGGTGGAGTCTGTAATTTGCTTTCAAAATGGATTTGTACACACTCAATACCTATTTATTTCATTGTTTCCTAGATTTTTTGTTTCTTTAATGAGGGATGTTGTGCTGAAAAGGCAGGAATATGAAATTAAATTCTTTGTGCATTTAATTTGAGTTCTGATCATTCTGGAAGGATGTGGAAGAACAAGTAGTTAGTGTTCATTTTAATTTTCCTTTGTTAGTGTTCTCGTGGTATCTATTTTATCTGAGTTTCTTCTTGTTTTTTATTTAGACTTTTCCAACAATTGAATGGGGAAAGAACATAAGGGTCGTTTTAGATGTTGGATGTGGTGTTGCTAGCTTCGGCGGTTATTTGCTGGATAAAAATGTCATTACCATGTCATTTGCTCCAAAGGATGAACATGAGGCTCAGATACAGTTTGCACTCGAGCGTGGAATCCCTGCTACTCTCTCAGTCATTGCAACTAAAAAGCTTGCATTTCCAGATAATGCATACGATATGATTCATTGTGCAAGATGCAGGGTTCACTGGCACGCAGATGGTAAATGACTATTCTCAAATTTCGAAGTCCTTCTACCACCTACATTGTCAACATCGTAACTAATTGAAAACTGCAGGAGGAAAACCATTGATGGAGCTCAACAGGATTCTTAGGCCAGGAGGGTACTTCATATGGTCTGCAACTCCAGTTTATAAGAAGGATGAAGGACATAAGAATGTCTGGAAAGGTTCTCGCTCATTGATACTTAGTTTTTTCTATGTTCTGTCTGTTTGTTGTCAGTGAATTATGTAGAAAATGACTGCAAGAGGCAAGCTTAAAGGAAAGAAATACAGAAGTTGTAATGGTGAAGTTAAGCTGGAACTGAGTTACTCTGTATTTGTTATGCTTGGTAGCATGATTTTCTGTCTTGTTCTTTGCAGTTATGGTTAATCTGACCGAAGCAATGTGCTGGAAGATGGTGGCAAAGACCTACTTTAAAAGAGCTAGAGTCGGGCTAGTTATATATCAAAAGCCAGATTCATCTTCCTGCTATGAGAATCCTAAAGAAAATAATCCCCCTATGTGCAACCAGAACCATAGGCTGAATAGTTCATGGTACGCTTGAAACAATTTGATGAAGATTATCACATTGTTTCCTTAATCTTGTATTTCACATCCAATATACAGGTACACGCCACTGGACAGCTGCCTTCTACCACTCGCCACAAGTAGCTACGAGTGGCCTGCACCCTGGCCCCAAAGGCTCAACAACAAACCTCTAAGTCTATCCCTTGAAACAGACACTGAAGAAATATTCAATGCGGATACAAAACACTGGGCAGCCCTGGTATCAGATGTGTACTTAGGTGGCCTTGCTATAAATTGGTCAAATGTGAGGAATGTGATGGACATGAATGCAGGCTATGGAGGGTAAGACAAATTTATTTTGTTGGAAGCATATTAACTTGTGCTGCTTCCTCATTGTCTTACTGATACTCCTATTGTTAATACAGATTTGCTACAGCACTGATTGATCGACCCCTGTGGGTAATGAACGTCGTTCCTATCAGTGGACCGGATACTTTACCCATTATCTTTGATAGGGGATTGATTGGCACATACCATGACTGGTGCGAGTCCTTCAATACCTATCCGCGGACATATGATCTTCTACATTCCAGCTTCCTCTTTGGAAATTTAAGTCAAAGGTTCAGTCACTACTTCCTGGTTACTACTTTGAACTAATTTTTGCACGATTTGCTTTAGCAAGAACTGTCAGTTAACAGGTGTAGGCAAATTTTTTCTTTTGAGGTGAACTTTTAGTTTTTTGTCTTTTTTGCAGATGTGACCTAGTGGATGTAGCTGTAGAGATGGACAGAATGCTGAGACCGGGTGGATATCTATTAGTTCAAGATACTTTTCAGATGATTAAACAACTTGGCTCAATTCTGCGTTCACTTCATTGGTCAGTAACTCTGCATCAAGAGCAGTTTCTTGTTGGTAAGAAGGATTTTTGGCGCCCCAAAGACACTGCAAAAATATGAAAGTCCTAAGCAGTTTTGTATATTTTACAGATATATGTCTCCAGTTTATCTGTAGAGAGAAAGAGAGAAAAGAAAACATACTTCTCAACAAGTTATAACAAATTTTCTTCTGAATGTATCCCATTGATTCATTCATTTCCTCTCAAAGAGAAGTATTCAAATTTATACAAATACATACTTCCAGAGGAAAGTGATTTTTGTCTCTAAAAATGAAAAGATGTTCGCTTCTTGGCACACTTATATACAGTAACTTTACTTTTGGCATACCAGCTTTTTTGTAGAGAGAGAATACCATAGTTCTCAAGAAATTATAGCAATTTTTCTACTGAATGTTGATTCATTCATTTCCTCTTAAGGAAGTATTCAAATTTATACAAATACATACTTCCCAAAGGAAAGTGATTTTGTCTCTGAAGACGAAAGATGTTTGCTTTTTGGCACAGTTATCTACAGTGGGTAAAATGAACACTTGATGGAACACAAGATAAAAAAGAAACAAATGCCAGGTTTAGCTATGTTATGGATCCATTGCTTCCTTCTCTGTTATGCTCATGCTTGCAAAGTTTTCACGTAGATGTCAAGATAATTCCATGGAGCAGGGATAAACGTAGCCTTTCGGCTAGGGGTTAACTGAATTCACAACTTTCGACACGGAGTATGTTGAACTCATAATTTTAACAGTACAATACTAAAAATCTTAAAAGCTGAACCCATTAAATTTAAATTCTGGATCCGCCTCTGTCATGTAGTACTTATTTTTGTTTTATTGTCATTGTTGTTATTGTTTATTTCAGGAGCAAAATATGAGAACAGATTTGCAAGAGGAGATTATCTTCTCAATTACTCCTCCTGCATATCCAGAAGACAAGAAACACTCAGCAGACTCAAAGGTTCATATCATAATCATTATATCAAGCAAATCATCAAACAAAATTCATTTCATGACACTTTACACATCCTTATTGAAGCCTGCACCTTTCACACAAAAACATAAGTCGTACAGGCAAACTATTTAAACAGAAAAGTAGGAACCAAAATCTACTCTAATGCTACACACGCGATGGTCGTAGGGCAAGAGAGGATTCTTCAAACAGGGTGTCACAAAGCAGAAAACGAACCAAACTTCAAAGGAGCTGCACAAAGACTGTTTGCAGTGTCATTCATAAGCATGCCATTGGCAGCTGTAATGCTTCGAGAATAGCAACCAGCTTCACCCTCATAAGAATAACTCTGTTGAGTGGTTGCTCCACCATATAAAACATTGTGATCTTGAACAACCATCCACCCGTTGCATTGTTGTCGATTTGTCAAAGTGTTTGAAGAACCTCCATCCGATTTCTTCTTCTCCTTCCATTCGTGGTCCAAATCAGAAAGCATCAAGCTTGTACCATTCTCCGTTGATGGCAAAGTCTTACTGGTTATAGTAAGTGGATATTTCCTCTTCACTTTGGTCTTAGATATCGTGCTTCCACTAATAGATAGTACTCTAACTTCAATCTCTTCTTCCACTTTCTGCTTAATGTGCTTCTCAGTTCCGTTCAGATAAAAGTTTATCTTGTTCTTGAACTTCAATTCTCGCGAAACTATAGTAGTCAAATTGCCTGCTGACGAATTCACCCAAGAAGAAATCTGGCTCTTTCTCTTCAACTCAACCTCAAATGATCCATCCAACCCTATAAAACTCGAAGACCGCTCAATCTTGAACTTAGGAGTACCTAGATCAAAAGCTTTAGCCTGCACTTCATTGTTATCCAACCAAAGGTGCAAATTCGCATCCACAAGCCAGAATGGGATACCATCCGCAACTCCAAGCCCAAAAAAGTGATCTTGGCCATCAAGTAAAAGTCCCAAAAATGATGTTAAGTCAATGTCATAAGAAGGAAGATCAAATGCCCCTATTGAAACAAGTGGTTCCCAATACAGAGGGTTAATTCCACCTGTGAAAATCACCGGGAACGGAACCACAGATCCTACTAAATTCTCATCTATATTCAACAAAACTTCCCTGTACGATCCGTGGCCTCTTCGGGTAGTCAAACTATTATTCTGTATGTACGAATCAGGAGGATTTGAGTACCAAAACTCATCATACCCATGAGATGATACATAAATTTCAATCACAGCTTTATATGTGTTATTCGGAATAATAACTTTCTGTCCATGCAACTCTGATTCGTTTAGAAATCGGAACCAAAATCCTTGACTCCCATTTCCCGATGTTATTGGTATTATCAAATCTGCCGGTTTTTCGTAGGAACTTTTCAAATTGTTCGCTCCCATTTCTATTGGATTATCCACAGGCTTAACATCATAGTAGAGGAAACTAACATTAACTTGATAAACGCCTGTATAAATGTCGTTGACCAGATTTTCTAACATGACAGAAAGAGATTTATTCGAGTTGACCAGGATGGAGGAGTACCTGGTAACGTCTTTAGTAACGGACCAGAAAACGCCGTTATCAGTAGGCTCGGGGGTGCTAGTACGGAGGAGCTCGGCACCGTCAAGCCAAACGGCGGCGATACGATCGTATTGGAAACCTTTGGAAGAAGCATTGAACTGAAGAACCACGTGAGTCCAAGAGCAATTGGACGGGGGAGAATATAAAACAGAGACCGGCGGGAGACCTATTGTATTGCTGAAGTTGTGGGTGAGGATATGAAAAGTGCAAGAAGGGGTGAGATTAGCGAATGGCAATGGACGAGTGATTTCCAAGTATTGCTGTGAAGAAGTAGTGTTCTGGCGAAGACTTTGTTTCGTTAAGTGGGAATGGTGTTCAAGGGAAGAAGAAAGTGGGGCAATAAAGCTAATGAAACAGAAGAAGATGAGAATCGCCATGGGAGAGGAAAATGGAGTATTCAATTTTTTAGAGAGCAATCTTTGTCTTGAGATTAGATGGAGCTAAGAGTAGTGAGGTGTAGGGATCCAATTCCAATGTGTGGTTTTGACTAAATCTTTAGGAAAGCAGTTGTATGCTGGGAAGATGTAAATGCTGATTCAAGTTTGGTGTAAATACTTTTGCGTGTGAAAATTTGGGATTGCAATCTTTCTCCTTTCATGTCGACTTTACAGAACACAAATTGATGGAATAGTATAATAGCCAGAGATCTGACTAATACAAACATCAAAGTTAGTGGTGGGAGGGTTCTAGTCTTTCTAAATGAAAAAGACACTTCCTTCTTTAATAAATTTTACGCGGCACAAATTCAATTTATCCGAATAAAAAACTAAAAACGAAAACAAGATATGATGAGTTAGCCTTTTATAAACAATTATGAAACGTCGGTAGGAAAAAGAAAATTATGAAAAGTCAATGAAATAATGGTGCTTACTAGAACCATAAGGTGACAAATGGCAGATTTTTTTCAAAAAGAAGGGTCATGGTACCCAACTATTTCGAGACATTGACGTTTTTGAATTATTTCATTTTTCTAAAGTTTCGTTGCAAAATTTTCTAAAACAGAATATATATCTGTTTACCCAAAAAATCGGATAATGTTGAATTTATGTATGGTTCTAAGGGTACGTAAAATCTTTGATACAAAGACGACAATACAAGAATTTTAGCTATGAGAGCAGGAAAGATGAACAGGAAGCTCCCTCTATTGGATAATCTAAAACAGGCTTAAGTAGATCTCTTTGTTTCTATCCATCCTTTTCTTGTCTACAAGGATGCCCTTTTTATAAGAGAGGGTCATTGCTCTGTTTACAACAAAATATAAAATAATACATATAGTGGAGGACCCATGATGATTTGTCTCCTCCTTGATTCCCGTTAAGATTCTCTACCTTGGTGCGGTTGCAACGACTTTTGTCCGCGGAGCTCGATACTGGTTCGAGCTCGACACTGGATCGAGCTATCGGCCTTGGTCAAGGCTCGATTCTGACCTGGGGATCTCGGTGTTTAGCGTGCAAGTTGGTCGGTCTCCGTATCGTCGATGGTCTCTACCTTGCTTCGTAATCTGATTTGGGTATGAGCCCGATAATGATATCGAGCTACCATAGTTGTTCTCGATGCTCGATATCGAACAGGTCATTAACCGGTCTTGAGGCTCGGAGCTCGACGTCCCTATTTCGTATTTTGACCGGGCATGTTATGCAGATGTCCTTTGATCGATACACCATTATCTTCGACCAGCCCGTATGAATGACCAAGATCGGTTTTAACCGTATACAGATAGTCCCCTCGTTTCTCGGAGAAGAATTTAATGAGAAACGATATGATTTTCCAACATCTCGATTAAATATATACTGACGTTTTCATCGATATCGACCATGATGTAGATGATAGCTATCCCGTCGATTTGGTTTTACCGAGGCATTTAATGTGTCAGGCGGCGGTCGGCCACATCTGATACTGAACCGTTAATGCTTCAATATATAAATGGCATTTTCTTCCACCATTCGTCATTTTTCATGTCTTCAAACTTCCCAATTTTTCAAGTTCCCCAGAATTCTTCCTTAGAGCACCAAAATATCCTCATTCTTTGTCTACGGCATTTTCAAATGGCAAAAACGTCCAAGTCTGTTCCGCAAAAAGAGACCGCTTCTTCTTCTCGGCCTTCTGGTGGTGAGGATGTGGGAGAACCCTGCCTTGAGGAATTTGTTCCGATTGGGTGTTCGACTGTAGGTGATTTTAAGATTGAAAAGCCTTCTCCGATACCGGGTCGGTATGAGCCGATGTCGAGGTACCAATGTTTGATTACCGAAAAAGTTCTTGATAAAGTTATACATGAATGTAATTGGGATAACAAACTCGTGGTAATCCCACCACCCGATGAATCAATTATTACCTACGTCGAAGGGTTCTTAAGTGTTTATACTTATCCTTTCACGTTGGGACCCCTGGACCCTGTCGTCGTTGCCTTTTGCAAGAGGTACGACGTGATACTCGGCCAAATTCACCCTTCCTTTTGGAGGATAGTGATTCTTCTTCGATTTTTCTCGAGCAAGGTCGAGGGACGTATCTTCACCCTCGACCATCTTATGCGCCTTTACAGTCCCCGACTTTATCGAGGAGGGTTGATCAAGCTTGCTCACCGAACAACCAAAGCGCCATTCTCGAGTATTGACGAGACTCGGGATCGGGGTTGGATGGGCCGCTTTGTTCGGGTCAGAACCTCGGATCTGATACTAGCCGATGACTTACCGTTTCTTGAGAAATGGAATATGAGCCGTGAGCAAAAGTTTTTATTTGCCTGTTTTGATTTTGCTGATTGCCTTCTATTTTGTTGATCCATTTTTCGTTCCTAATTGCAGCCATAGCTCGAGTGTCGGAACTGATCCTGGACCTTAGGCAATGGGTCAAAAACCTGGTGTTGCAGAGACCATACTCCGAGCGTGCTTGGGTAGAATTATCAAAGGGTCGATGGGAGGGTCGTAGTCATGGTAAATCCCTTTTAGACTTGCTTTTCCATCGATTCGTATGTTGAATCCCCATTTTCCTTTTCGTAGGACTTGGGAAAGATGTAGTAATGAGGCCCCCATCTGGTGACGAAAACGTTCCTGTCCTGAAGCCGGTAAAGGAAAAGAAGAGAAAAGACGTACCTAGTCCCCCGATCTCGGAGAAGAGGAAACCGGCTAAAAGATCTCGAAATCCAAAGGGGGGCTCTAGTGTTGTGCTTCCGGAAGCGGTCCGCCATTCAAGGGGCGAACCCGAAGAAGGAGAGGAGAAATTCGCCCGCGTACAGGCTAATGTTGTGATTCAACAGTCTTTTGATTCGGTGGAAGCAAATCAGGGAAACCTGGCCATAATTCTCGAACAAAATGAAGTCGAGATCATTCCATCTCGAACCAAGTTGATAGAGAGGAAAGCCGAGGGTGAATCTTCTCGAGCAGTAGAGGATATTTTAAGAGAGGAGTTCGGGACAGTTGACGTTGGCGGATCCCCTCAGATTTCGGATGCCATGATTCGAGACGCCGTCTTGTTGGAGGATCGGTCCTATGAGGGTATTCAGGAGTCGACCTATATTCATGGTTTTCTGGAGGGGCTCGAAACAGGTGCCTCGGAGGAGGTCACTGGTATTGGTGGAATGGCGGTTCCCAAAAAAGCATCATGGTCAGGTTCTATCGAACCTCCGTTGGTTTATAAACTGGTGAACCGATTTCCGGCCCCAAGTATCGATCCTGACCGGAGGCGGAAGATAGAGTTTTCCGTACCTGTGGATACCCGGATTTTTTCTTCCCCCGTGGGGGTCGCCAGTTATCTTCGGCCCATAATGACCGAAGAGGATCAATCAGTGATGAATGTGGTGGGGCCTGCTTGTCTCTTCAACGAGGCCCAACATACTTTGAATCAGGTAAATCTACTGGTAATTAGGTTTACATTAGAGTTTGTTGGTAATTTTAATGCTTCTTCTTTTGTTTGCAGGCTTCAGTGTTGCATCACGAAGCCTTTCTTCGCATCCGGGAGGAGCACGATGCCGAGGTACGGAGCCTTACTGAGAAAAGTGACTCGTACAGACACCTTAGTGAAAATCTTCGAGCTGACTTATCAGCGGCTCGGGAAGGACATGAAGAGATGGCCGAGCAGGTATTCCGAATATTTCATGATAGTGAAGATGAAAAAGAGATAACTACTAATGATCCGGTTCTGTAGGTTCGGCAGCGGATCGAGCAGGTTGGACGACTTAACTCGCGGGTAGAAGCGCTACTGGCCAAGGCAGCTGAATTCAAAAAGTGTATGGATATACTTGCCTCGAAAAAGGAAGCCGTTGAAGCTCAGTTGGAGCTGTCCGATGCCCAACTTCGATCGGCGAAAGATAACGCCTCGGGGCTGATCGAAAAGATGAAAGATCTTCAGCATCGATTGGATTTGGCCACTTCCGACAAGGCAAATTCGGCCAAGGAACTTGAGGTGGCCCGATCCAAGGCGATCGAGGCCAATAAAAGAGCTGATGCCAAGGTGGCTCAGTTCCGGATTGATGTCGAGGTTAACCAAACCAAAGCTGAGAACATGGTCGAACATGCAAGATGGCAAGCTCGGAGAGAGGCTCTCGAGGAGGTAAGAGTTCGGGGCTTCGATGTTGGGATCGAGATTGAAGTTGCCAGGGCAGAAGAGAACAAAGCTCGGAGGTTGGCCTTTCCCGAAGAGGACTCCGATGATTCGGGTGAGTCTGAAGATGAGGACGATGCTGCAAATGCAGCCTCCGGTGAAGATTGAGTCACTTAAGTGCTTAGGTCGTCCGCGTTCTTTTGGTATCGTTTTTTGGTTTTCGCATAAAGAACCATTTGGATGAGTAGATGTCTCTGTAAATATAAATTTCTCTTCTTTTGAAGCAAAATAGCCTCACGGGCTAAGTAGATAGTTTGAATTTTAATCTCTGTTGCCTTGTGGGTAGTCCCCTTTGTTTTGAAAGGCTCGAACATCCTTCAGTTTTAAATAGTCAGCTGTTCGTTTGAATTCAGAGATATGAGTATCTTTACTTGAAATAATGTGGCCCGTAGGTGTAATGGTTGAGTGAGTGCTGATCTTGAGGTAAAAGCAGCCCGTAGGCTTTGCAGTCGAGCGAAGGATTCGAACTTTGATGCATGTAGCCCCTGGGCATAATAGTCGAGTGAGAGCTTTGCTCGAACTCAAAAATAAAAAGAGCCCGTATGCTTGGTGATCGAGTGAATGCTTGTTCGAACTCGATACAAAAAATAGCCCGTAGGCATAATAGTTGAGTGAGCGCTTTGCTCGAACTCAAAATAGAAAGAGCCCGTAGGCTTGGTGATCGAGTGAATGCTTGTTCGAACTCGATACAAAAATAGCCCGTAGGCATAATAGTCGAGTGAGCGCTTTGCTCGAACTCAAAATAGAAAGAGCCCGTAGGCTTGGTGATCGAGTGAATGCTTGTTCGAACTCGATACAGAAATAGCCCGTAGGCATAATAGTCGAGTGAGCGCTTTGCTCGAACTCAAAATAGAAAGAGCCCGTAGGCTTGGTGATCGAGCGAATGCTTGTTCGAACTCGATACAAAAATAGCCCGTAGGCATAATAGTCGAGTGAGCGCTTTGCTCGACCTCAAAATAAAAGGAGCCCATAGGCTTGGTGGTCGAGTGAATGCTTGTTCGAACTCGATGCTGTTTGCATAATTAATCGTAAAATATCGATAAAGAAGATTGATCACTCAAGTCATCATACATGTGTACATGTTTTGCATCAGGCTCGGGCCAACTACATAAGCATTGTTTGTTTTGTTGGGACACTGTTTGTCGTGAAATAACGAAGTAACATCCTCGCTCTGAACTTTGATAATCATCACAGATGTGTTTAGTGGTAAAGCCCCCCATGCGAGGTTGATTTTAAAAAGGCCTCGGATACTTAGCAATAGCATTGTTTCCTCTATATGGCTGGTATCGATCTCCGGCCGATTTTTGTTCGGTAGTTCTTTTTGTAACTGACCTGGACATCGACTGGTCATCTTCAACTCTTATTTTGGCTTGATATCGATTATGCACATCGGTCCAAGTAATAGCCGGGTACTCGATCAGATTTTGTTTCAGCCGTCGTGATGCCATCGAGCCCCGCTCGTTTAGACCTTGAGTGAAAGCTTGAACAGCCCAATCGTCTGTGACCGGTGGCAGATCCATTCGTTCCCTTTGAAAACGAGACACGAACTCCCTTAGCAACTCGTTATCCTTTTAGGTTACCTTGAACAGGTCCGACTTTCTGGTTTCTACTTTGATGGCTCCGGCGTGCGCTTTTACGAAGCAATGTGCAAGCATAGCAAAAGAGTCAATAGAGTTAGATGGTAAATTATGATACCATACCACAACCCCTTTTGACAGGGTTTCACCGAATTTTTTCAATAACACTGATTCGATCTCATCATCTTCCAAATCATTGCCCTTCACGGCAAACGTGTAAGAAGTGACGTGCTCATTGGGGTCGGTCGTTCTGTTATATTTGGGTATTTCGGGCATACAAAATCTCTTGGGGATTGGCTTTGGGGCCGCACTCGAAGGGAAAGGCTTTTGAATGAATTTTTTTGAATCTAGCCCTTTCATCATTGGTGGAGCTCCCGGGATTTGATCGATCCTGGAATTGTACGTTTCTACAATTTTTTCGTTGGCCTCGACTCGTTTAGTGAGTTTCACGAACATCTTGGTAATTTCGGGAGTAGTCCCCGATTCCCGTTCATTCGACTTCTCTACGGCTGGTTCCGTTCTCGGGGTGATTTCTCGAAGTGGGTTGAATTCCGGTGTGCTACGTATGTGATTTTGGCTCTGTAGTTGGGTTATCGCTGCTTGTTGGGCTTGTAACATCTCGAAGATCATCCGTAAGCTGACTCCGATCTCCTCCCCGTTATGGGTGTCTCGAGCTATAGATCGAGTGTCGCCCTGAGCACTTTTTTCCGGTTCGGAATGTTTGTTTGCCTCAGGAGCCACTTGTGAATTGACATCTGACGGTATTTCAACTTGAGCTTTGGTGACATTGTTAATTTGCCTTCCGGCCCTGGGTGTCAAGTTATTGATTTCCTCTTGAAGGCCGGCGTCGAGGTTGATAGGCATAGCCATTGTTGACTTTCAAGTTGCAAGCTGGAGTATACTGTAGATTTATATCAAACAATTACTGTTATCCTTAGCCCCATGGTGGGCGCCAAACTGTTTACCCGAAAAATCGGATAATGTTGAATTTATGTATGGTTCTAAGGGTACGTAAAATCTTTGATACAAAGATGACAATATAAGAATTTTAGCTATGAGAGCAGGAAAGATGAACAGGAAGCTCCCTCTATTGGATAATCTAAAACAGGCTTAAGTAGATCTCTTTGTTTCTATCCATCCTTTTCTTGTCTACAAGGATGCCCTTTTTATAAGAGAGGGTCATTGCTCTGTTTACAACAAAATATAAAATAATACATATAGTGGAGGACCCATGATGATTTGTCTCCTCCTTAATTCCCGTTAAGATTCTCTACCTTGGTGCGGTTGCAACGACTTTTGTCCGCGAGCTCGATACTGGTTCGAGCTCGACACTGGATCGAGCTATCGGCCTTGGTCAAGGCTCGATTCTGACCTGGGGATCTCGGTGTTTAGCGTGCAAGTTGGTCGGTCTCCGTATCGTCGATGGTCTCTACCTTGCTTCGTAATCTGATTTGGGTATGAGCCCGATAATGATATCGAGCTACCATAGTTGTTCTCGATGCTCGATATCGAACAGGTCATTAACCGGTCTTGAGGCTCGGAGCTCGACGTCCCTATTTCGTATTTTGACCGGGCATGTTATGCAGATGTCCTTTGATCGATACACCATTATCTTCGACCAGCCCGTATGAATGACTAAGATCGGTTTTAACCGTATACAATATCCTTTCTCAAAAAAAATATCAAAATACTATTTTAACGTATTGGATTGCTTTATTTTACTCCTTTCTCGAAAAAATATCAAAATTTTCATCATTCTTGTTGATATGAACTAACAATAGTAAAATCATATCCAAAAAGAAATAAGCTAATGTTTAATGGGTAACGTATTGGACATTGACATGAGATAATTGACTAATGTCTAATGGATAACATCAAATATAAAATATAAAGTTTTTAAATTTTTGAATATCTAAAAATCCGAAGTACTGAATCTAATATACAATCGAAATCTAAAATTTTTAAAAATTAAATTCGAAATCTAATTCATAATCCGAAATCCAAACCAAAAATCCAAATTTTAATTTTGATTTCGGGTTTGCCCTAATAACAGCCACGCATTGGTTGATAAACTCCATGCCCTAATCTTTAGAGAAGCTCTCTCTTCGTCATTACAAAAAATATCAATCAAAAGTAATGCTGGAGAAGAATCAGCCCCATGTTATGGCGATTAAAATATTTTGTTTAGGTTTCAGAATCAGGTATATTTTGTTTCTTTGCTTCTGTTATTTTTTGTCAAACTCCAAGCAGCTAAGGGCTAAATATATCCTTTTACTTTCGAAAATGGTCTAAGAATACCCCTTGTTATACTATTGGGTTATCTATACCCCTCATACTTTGAGTTCAAATATACCCCTCATTTAAACGGAGGGACACGTGTCATCGTCCTGTTGGCCAATTCTAAATATCTCCTAATTAATTAAAAAGACTCGTTACCCATGCCCGAAAAGCAATTTTCTAAATCAATTTTTTTTTTTTGTAAAAACTGAAAAAAACAAAAATATTTTTTTTCCAGGTTTTACAAGAAAACTGCTTTAAAAAAAACTGAAAAATATTTTCTAAAATAATATTTTTGTAAAAACTGAAAAACAAAAACTGAAAAGCAATTTTCTAAAGCAATATTTTTGTAAAAACTGAAAAAAATTGAAATTTTTTTTTTCCAGTTATTAGAAAAATATTGCTTTAAAAAAACTAAAAAATAATTTCTAAAGCAATTGTTTTTTTGTAAAAACTAAAAAGCAATTTTTTAAAGCAATGTTTTTGTAAAAACTGAAAAACAAATATTTTTTTTTCCAGTTTTTAGGTAAAACAAATTCAGTTTTTTCCAGTTTTTAATTGCTAAAAAAAAATATTTTCGTTTTTTTCAGTTTTTAGTAATTTTTTTTTTAGTTTTTTCCAGTTTTTATCAAAAAAATTGCTTTAGAAAATTGCTTTTCGGGTATGGGTAATAGGTATTTTTAATTAATTAGAAGATATTTAGAATTGGCCAACAGGACGATGACACGTGTCACTCAGTTTAAATGAGGGATATATTTGAACCCAAAGTATGACTGCAGAGGTATAAATAATCTAATAATAAAATCAGGAGTATTTTTAGACTATTTCAAAAATAAAAAGGTATATTTGGACCTTCGTCGAACTCCAAAATGGTTCTTGTCATTTGTTACTTTTAAGTTTTCTAATGCTAATATTTACATAAAGTAATGGATAGTGGTCCAACGTTATGCCTTTTGTCTCATAAGTGCTGAAGAGTGGTTCAGAGAATATTTAGAAGTAGATGCATGCTATGTAAAATGTACTCACAATTTAGCGAATATGTTCGAGGAAGCATTTTTTAGCATAAACATTTACCACATCTAGTCGATGAAACATTTATATTGAAATCATGGTAGAATACTTCTTCACAAAATACTTGGGGAGTGCTCAACATCAGTTTTTAGCAGTTATATCACAAACATTATAAATAATTAATTGAATAGTCGAACTTCAGCTACATATGTTAATATCAAATTAAATCTACTCTAATGCTACACAATACACACGGAAAAGATTTAACAAAATAGGATACTGCAAAAGGTGTCAAATCTACTCTAAGTGGGCGTTTTGACATAAAAATTATAAAATTTCGAAAAAAATTAAATTTTTTCTCAAGCGAATAATGGTATTTGAGAATTAGAGTTGTATTTGGACATGAATATAATTTTGGGTTGTTTTTGAATTTTTGTGAGTGATCTGAGTGAAAATTTTGAAAAAAAGTTTTTTTGAGTTTTTCAAATTTTCGAAAAATTTCAAAATTCATTTTCAAGTGAAAATTGAAAATTGAAAATTTTATACCAAACACTAATTTCAAGAAAAGTGAAAAAATTTCGAAACAAAGGTAAATTTTTTTTCATGGTGGCTCTTAATTTTCTTATCTGTTACTCTGTTTTTATAACTATAAAGTTTTTCTAAAATAGAATTATATCCTTTTTCTATGCAGCGGAGCTGACGATGGATAACCACTCCACTAGCTAGCCTCTACCCTAAAAAGAGGAAGGAAAAAAAAAAACAAAAAAAAGTATAGTCATTAAGTTCTCGACAGCTGACATGTGACCTCCTTAATTAAAATTTATAGGCTAATTAATTTGTTTTAAGGAAAATTACATTTTTAATCCTTCAAATATTGACAAATTCTGATTTCTTTTTTCTTATTTCTCTCGTTTATTTATATCCACTTGTTGTCATCAATAAAATCTGAAAATTTAGGTTTCTCATCCATGCAATCTTTGTTATCATAATATGTCACAAGTATATTTTAATTAACCTGTTGTGACATGTAGACTAATTCTACTTTTTATTAATGGTAACTTGTATTTATCCTTGAATTTAAGTTATATACACTAAACTCTCGCTATGCACGAGGTTCAGGGAAGGGCCAGACCACAAAGGTCTATTGTACGCAGTCTTACCCTGTATTTCTGCACCCTTGACCTCCTGGTCACATAACAACAACTTTAATTTACCAGTTACGCCAAGACTGTACTTCAAGAAAATAATTTCTAGTACATATATGTACAAATAGTTTTATTGATGTGATGGGATAAACTCGTTTTTTGCTGTTATCCTGATGCGCAGAGAAGTCCTTAAATAGAAATCGAAAAAATTTCATGGAGTTGTCTTGTAGCATATTATGATAGTAAAATTGCGAGAAGAAATCCTCCTCAGTTATTCCTCTTACATTCCAAAAGAGGCAAAGACTCAATTCTCAGGTTCATATCAAACATAGAGACAAGAAAAAGTATTATATCAAGCAAATCATCAAAAAAATGTTCATTTTTTGACATTTCGCATGCTAATTGACGCCTAAACCTTTCACCAAAAAAACAATATATTAAATCATACAGGCAAACTATTTAGACAAGTAGGGAATCAAAGTCTACTCTAATGCTACAAACGGAATGCAATCATCAGCCGAGGATCTAGCTTTTGGACATACCCTGTATATATATATATTAAAAAATCTACTACAAAATATCCATAAATATTCGATTATGAAACCAGTTGCTTATTATATATTTACTTGATATCGTTATAGGAACCCATAAACTTCAAATCCTGAATCTTACTCCTCCGAATGCAATGGACCTAGAGTAAGAAAGGATTCTTCAACCATATTTGTGTCACAAAGCAGAAAATGAACCAAACGTCAACGGAGCTGCACAAAGACGGTCTGCATTGTCATTCATAAGCTTGCCATTGACAGCTGAAATGACTCGAGAATAGCAACCAGCTTCACCCTCATAAGAATAACTCTGTTGAGTGGTTGCTCCGTCGTATAAAACATTGTGATCTTGAACAACCATCCACGCGCTGCATTGCTGCCTATTGGTCAAAGAGATTGAAGAATATCCTTTCGATTTCTTCTTCTCCTTCCATTTATGATCCAAATTAGAAAGCATCAACCTCGTACCATCCTCTCTTGATGGAAAACTCTTCGTAGTTATAGTAAGCGGGTATTTCCTCTTCACTTTGGTCTTAGATATCGTGTTACCACTATCTGACAATACTCTAACTTCAATATCTTCTTCTACCTTTTGCTTAATCTTCTTCTCAGTTCCGTTCTGATAAAACTTTATTTTGTTCTTGAACTTCAGTTCTCGCGAAACTTTAGTTGTCAAACTGCCTTCTGTTGACTTCACCCAAGAAGAAAACTTGCTCTTCCTCTTCATCTCAACCTCAAATGAACCATCCAGTCCTACAAAGTTCGAAGATCGCTCAATCTTGAACTTAGGAGTACTCGAATCAAGAGCTTTAGCCTGCACTTCACATGGCAATGCGCAATTGTTATCCAACCAAAGGTGCAAGTTCGCACCCACAAGCCAAAATGGAATACTATCTGCAACCCCAAGCCCTAGAAAATGGGATTGGCCATCAAGTAAAAGCCCCAAAATTGGTGTTAAGTCAATGTCGTAAGAAGGAAGATCAAATGCCCCTATTGAAACAAGTGGTTCCCAATACAGAGGATTAATTCCACCCGTGAAAATCACAGGGAATGGAACCACGGATCCTACCAAATTCTCATCTATATTCAATAAAACTTCCCTGTACGCTCCGTTGCCTCTCCTAGTAGTCAAATTATTCATCTCTATGTACGAATCAGGAGGATTTGAGTACCAAAATTCATCATACCCGTGAGATGATACGTAAATTTCAATCACAGCTTTATATGTATTCTTTGGAATAATAACTCTCTGTCCATGCAACTCTGATTCGTTTAGAATTCGGAACCAAAATCCTCCACTCCCATTTCCCGATATTGGCAATATCAAGTCAGCCGGTTTGTCATTCTCAGAGTCACTTCTCAAATTGTTCATTCCCATTTTAATCGGATTATCCACAAACACATCATTTTCCAGCTTCAGTTTCCGATTAGTACTAGTACTATTTGATAATGGAACATTCAAGTTCTTAACATCATAGTACAGGAAACTAATATTGACATGATATACACCTGTATAAATGTCGTTGACCATATTTTCAAGCATGACAGAGAGAGAACTATTCGCGTTGACGAGGATGGAGGAGTACCTGGTAACGTCTTTAGTAACAGTCCAGAAAACGCCGTTTCCAGTAGACTGCGGGGTGCTGGTACGGAGGATCTCGGCGCCGTCAAGCCAAACGGCGGCGATACGGTCGTATTGAAAACCACTAGAAGAAGCATTGAACTGAAGAGCCACATGAGTCCAAGAGCAATTGGCTGGCGAAGAGTAAGCGACGGAGACCGGCGGGAGACCCACTGTGTTGGCGAAGTCATGAGTGAGGATATGAAAAGTGTAGGAAGGAGTGAGGTCAGTGAATGGTAATGGACGAGTGATTTCTAAGTATTGCTGTGAAGAAGTGTTATTCTGGCGAAGATGACCGTGTTTGGTTAAGTGGGAATGGTGTTCAAGGGAAGAAGAAAGTGGAGCTATAAAACTGATGAAAAAGAAGAAGATGAGAGTCGCCATGAGAGAGGAAAATGAAGTAGTATTCATTTTTTAATTTAATAGAATCTCTGGGGATTTAGAGAAAACATGACAAATCGTGAGAATAGTAGATGGAGTTAAGAGAAGTGAGGACACCTGGTTAATTTGGTAGGTGGGATATTTAATATTTAATAAAGCTGGGATCCGATGTTATGTTTTGATTAACGACTTTTGCGTATGAAAATTGGAGATTAAAATTTTTATCATTCCATGTCGACTTTAGAGAACAAAAATTGAACGTATAGACAGAGTTTTAAAAAGTAGGCGGTGACAGAAAGCGCGCAATTATGAATAATTGTGTTTACTAGAACCATAAGGTGACAAATGGCAGATTGAAAAAGAAGGTCATGTTTCCCAACTATCTCAAGATATTGATGTTTATAATTTTTCTCACTTTTCTAGAGTTTCTTCTCTTGTTTCATTGCAAAGTTTTCTAATATATTAATAACCTTGATTTATTTTGATCCTTGTTTACTCGAAAAATGGACAGAGTTGAATTTATATGCAATTCTAAAAATATATGGTATAACTTGGTATAAATCGGAAAAAATAAGTAGAGATATATCGAATATTCACTGTAAAAAGGAATGAATACAAACCCAAATTGAATAGAGAATGATTTATAAATGAACAAGATGAATCAATATCAAATGCCCAAAAAGGGTAATATTTGCTTGATGTTATGTAAATCTCAATAATTTCTGAATATGAGAATGTATGAATATATGAATGAATCTGTGAATCAATGAATTCCCCCCTTAAATCAATGATAACCTACTCTTAATATAGTAGAGGAATCATACTTTGGATATAATTAAAAATATATAGTGGGAATCCTATGGTAGATTAATTAATTGGCTTTTCTTTGATTACCGTCGAGATTCTCTCCCCAAATACGGCTATAATGGATCTTTTGTCCCTTGGCTCGAGCCCGAACTCGGCCGCTCTCGATCGTGATCGGCCTCTATTCGCTCGAACTCTATCTGGGCTCGATCTCGATTTCGGCTGATTTCGGTCTCGATCGGTCTCTATTTGCTCGACCTCTATCTGGGATCGATATCGATCTTGGCTGATCCCGACCTTGGTCGGTTTCTAAGGCTCGAACTCAGCAGCCCGACTTCACATCATAGCTCGATATTACAATGACGAACCTCGGTCCATCATGCCCTAATCTCGATTACTCACACGAAGGGCAAACTAGGTTTTGACCGTATACAAATAGTCCCCTCGTTTCTGGGAAAGAATGTGGCGAGAAACGATATGATTTTTCAACCTCTGACTAGATACACACTAACGTCTACGTCAAGCCCGATTGTGACGTATATGACAAATGTCCCGTCGGTTCAGTTATCAAGGCATTAAATGCGCGTCAGTCGATGGTCGGCCACTACCAATTTTGAATCGTCATTGTGAAATCTATAAATAGCCCCCCTTTTTCATTATTTTAAACATTTACCTTCAACTCTTCTCATTCCAACATTCACAGTTCTTTGCCTTCTCCAAAGTTCTCTATTTCTATGTTTAAAATATTTTTTGCTTGTTCTTCACCAAACACCAAAATATTTCAATTTACCATCTTCTTTGTTCTTGAAAATTTAGATGGCCAAGGTATCTAAAACCGTTCCTCAGAAAGAGGTTGCTTCCTCATCTCGGCCAGCCAGTGAGAAACCGGTGGTAGAGCCACGCCTTGAAGAACTCATTCCCGGGGGATGTGTTATCGATTCCGACTTTAAGGTCGAGAAACCCTCATCGGTTGCTGGTCGATATGAGCCGGTATCGAAATATATATGCTCGATACCCAAAAACCTTCTTGATTTGGTGAAGAAAGATTGTGGTTGGGAAAACAAAAAGGTTGTGATACCAGCAGCAGATGAAGCGATCACTACCCACATGGAAGGGTACTTGAGTGTTTACACTTATCCTTTCATGCTGGGTCCCCTCGATCCGGTCATCATTGACTTCTGCAAGAAGTACCAAGTGACCCTCGGACAAATACATCCTTCTTTCTGGAGGATTGTAATACTGCTCTGTTTTTTTGTGAGCAAAATCGACGGGCTTTCCTTCACCCTCGACTACCTCGTAAGATTATATAGCCCTCCTCTTTACCGAGATGGGTTGATAAAGCTTCAACGCCGGGCCACCGAGGCATTCACCTCGAGCATAGATGAAGACAAAAATCGGGGTTGGATGAGCCGGTTTGTTCGAGTGAAGATCTCGGACCTAATCCCGGCTGAGAGTATGCCATTTCCCGAGAAATGTAATATGAACCGTAAGTGTGATTCCGTTTTTAGTTTTTATTGTTTTTACTTCTTCATCTTTTCTTATCCGTGTTTTTCTTGACACAACCATTGCTTGGATGTCGGGTGCAATTCCCCATCTCGAGAACTGGGTTAGGAGCCTAGTTTCGACATCAACATATGTTGAGCGCGCATGGCGCGATTTGTCAAAGGGCCGGTGGGAGGCTCGTACTCATGGTAAACCTTCCTCTTGGCTCACCGATCTGTTCAAGTATTTTTTCAAGCATAAGTTTTACTTACTTTTATTTCTTTTCGGTCTCGGAAAAGATGCGGTTATGAGACCCCCATCAGGTGATGAAGAAATTTTACCGCCTATCTCAAAACCGGAGAAGGTGATTAAGAGAAAAAGGGCATCAGACTCCTAGGGACAAAAACCCAAAAGGAGAGCGGCTCATAAACCCAATGTGAAGATAATCCCTTTGCCTATGGAGTCGGTCCGGAGTCTAAGGGATAAAGAAGAAGAAGAAAGTGATTTTGGGCTGTTGGCCCGTGCACGAGCTAGAACCGATACTCAGAATACTTCGGTATCAGTGGGAGTTGATACTACTCCGACCAGACTTGATGAGGTCTAAGAGGGTACTTCGATCCAAGTTCCCGAGCCGAGGGAGACCGAGGATATTTTACCTCGGGGTAAAGAGACCGTCGAAGAAGCTGCAGATGCCGGTGTGCAAACCGAGCTTGAGGCTCCCCAAGACGGAGGCGGGGCTCAAAAAGACTTACTCGGGGCAATAGAGATTGGGGATTCCCCTCTTTCCCTTCTTTTTCCCAATCAATGATACGTGACGCTCAAGTTGTGGAGACTTGTCACGGGGAAGGAGCCCATGGAGGGGAGGATCCTTTCCGTGGTTATTTTATCGGGGAAGAAGATGTCACCGGTCTGAGTGACTTGGAGGCTCCGAAGAAGAGCTCCAGTAGGGTGGGAGCACCTTTCCTTTTTAACGAAACCCAACAGACCCTGAATCGGGTTACTTACTTTGTCAATTTTCATACTTGTATTTTTCTTTCCTTGTATAATCCCTTCTTATTTTTGTAGGCTTCTGTGCTTCATCACGAGGCAGTTTTCCAATCCCGAGGGGAACTAAGCAGGTATGAAGCCGAAGTTCGAAGGCTTACAAAGGAGAGCGATTCTTTAAATCTTCTTAGTGAGCAGAGAGAAGGAGAAGTAAAATGACTTCGGGCTGAGCTGGAAGCATCTCGAAAAGAACAAGCTGAGCTGCTCGAGCAGGTAAGAAGAATCTTTGAATTTAATGATATTAACTCGGGAGTAATGGCTAACAGTTTGGTCCCACAGGTCGAGCAAACGTTTGATGTGATCAAGACGCTTCGTGTTGAAGTGGACGTAGTGAAATTGGAGGCCGAGGAATGGAAGAAGAACATGGGCCCCCTCGCCTCAGAAAAGGAGAGTGCCCGAACTCAACTATCTTTGGCTGAGACCCAACTTTGAAGATTGAAAGAGAAAGTCTTGGTGCAAGCCAAGAAAATCAAGGAGTTCCAGTCTCGGTTGGGTTCAGAAAATTCTGATCAAGAGAGGTTGGCCACAGAACTTACAACGGCCAAATCGGAGGTCGAGAAGACCATGGCCAATGCTGATGAAATGGTTTCCTTTTATCGATCCGATGCCGAAGCTGCTCAGGTTCGAGTAAAGGAGTTCACCAAGGCTTCTCAGGCTCGAGCAAATTGGGTTGCCGATCATGTTAAATGCCAGTCTCGAAGAGATCCATGTTCGTGGCTTTGATCTTACAACCGAGATCGAGAAAGATAAGGAGCTTGAAGTCGAAGCCAGAGTGTTGGCCTTTCATGATGATGATGATATCAGGAGTGCGAGCGGATATAAAAGTGAAAAGGCCCTCGAGGGTGAAGACGCTGCTCCTGGAGAGGACTAAGTCTTTTAGTATTTTTTGTGTTTCTTATAAGACCGTTTTGGTCTTTTATAAAGAAATTTGATTGGGGCATGCTTACCTTGTAAATTATTTTTGACATGTATAAAAAAATTTACTTCATTTCTGCCTTATAGAATTGTGAAGTTGTTTTCTAAGGCCGAGGTTCAGATAATTTGATCAAAATCGAACTAGTGTATCCCTTAGGCCTTTTGATCGAGTGAGTGTTTGCTCGAACTCGAAGTAAAAAATAGCCCTTAGGTTTTATGGTCGAGTGAGTGTTTGCTCGAACTCGAAGTAAAGTAAAAGCCCTTAGGCTTTATGGTCGAGTGAGTGTTTTGCTCAAACTCGAAGTAAAAAATAGTCGTTAGGCTTTATGGTCGAGTGAGTGTTTGCTCGAACTCGAAGTAAAAGACAACCCTTAGGCTTTATGATCGAGTGAGTGTTTGCTCAAACTCGAAGTAAAGTAACAACCCTTAGGCTTTATAGTCGAGTGAGTGTTTACTCAAACTCAAAGCAAATAATAGCCCTTAGGCTTTATGATCGAGTGAGTATTTGCTCGAACTCGAATTAAGGTAGCCCTTAGGATTTGTAGTCGAGTGAGGGTGATTTATCGAACTCGAATTAAGGTAGCCCTTAGGCTTTGTAGTCGAGTGAGGATGATTTATCGAACTCGAATTAAGGTAGCCCTTAGGCTTTGTAGTCTCAGTGAGGGTTTGCTCGAACTTGAAGCAACGTAGCCCTTAGGCTTTATGGTCGAGTGAGTGTTTGCTCGAACACGAAGTAAAAAAACAGCTCTTAGGCTTTATGGTCGAGTGAGAATGATTTCTCGAACTAGTAGCAAAGTAGCCCTTAGGCTTTATAGTCGACTGAGGATGATTTCTCGAACTCAAATTAAGGTAGCCCTTAGGATTTGTAGTCGAGTGAGGGTTTGCTCGAACTCGAAGTAAAGTAAAAACCCTTAGGCTTTATGGTCGAGTGAGTGTTTGCTCGAACTCAAAGTAAAAGACATCCCTTAGTCTTTATGATCAAGTTAGTGTTGATCGAACTCGAAGTAAAGTAACAACCCTTAGGCCTTATAGTCGAGTGAGTGTTTGCTCGAACTCGAAGTAAATAACAACCCTTAGGCTTTACGATCGAGTGAGTGTTTGCTCGAACTCGAATTAAGGTAGCCCTTAGGCTTTGTAGTCGAGTGAGGGTGATTTCTCGAACTCGAATTAAGGTAGCCCTTAGGCTTTGTAGTCGAGTGAGGATAATTTCTCGAACTCAAATTAAGGTAGCCCTTAGGATTTGTAGTCTCAGTGAGGGTTTGCTCGAACTCGAAGCAACGTAGCCCTTAGGCTTTATGGTTGAGTGAGTGTTTGCTCGAACTCGAAGTAAAAAATAGCCCTTAGGCTTTATGGTCGAGCGAGAATGATTTCTCGAACTTGAAGTAAAGTATCCCTTAGGCTTTATAGTCATCTGAGGATGATTTCTCGAATTTGAATTAAGGTAGCCCTTAGGCTTTGTAGTCGAGTGAGGGTTTGCTCGAACTCGAAGTAAAAGACAGCCCTTAGGCTTTATGATCGAGTGAGTGTAGATCAAACTCGAAGTAAAGTAACAACCCTTAGGCTTTATAGTCGAGTGAGTGTTTGCTCGAACTCGAAGTAAATAACAGCCCTTAGGCTTTATGATCTAGTGAGTGTTTATTCGAACTCGAATTAAGGTATCCCTTAGGCTTTGTAGTCGAGTGAGGGTGATTTCTCGAACTCGAATTAAGGTAGCCCTTAAGCTTTGTAGTCGAGTGAGGATGATTTCTCGAACTCGAATTAAGGTAGCCCTTAGGCTTTGTAGTCTCAGTGAGGGTTTGCTCGAACTCGAAGCAACGTAGCCCTTAGGCTTTATGGTCGAGTGAGTGTTTGCTCGAACTCGAAGTAAAAAATAGCCCTTAGGCTTTATGGTCGAGCGAGAATGATTTCTCGAACTTGACGCAAAGTATCCCTTAGGCTTTATAGTCATCTGAGGATGATTTCTCGAACTCGAATTAAGGTAGCCCTTAGGCTTTGTAGTCGAGTGAGGGTTTGCTCGAACTCGAAGTAAAGTAACAACCCTTAGGCTTTATGGTCGAGTGAGTGTTTGCTCGAACTCGAAGTAAAAGACAGCCCTTAGGCTTTGTGATCGAGTGAGTGTAGATCAAACTCGAAGTAAAGTAACAACCCTTAGGCTTTATAGTCGAGTGAGTGTTTGCTCGAACTCGAAGTAAATAACAGCCCTTAGGCTTTATGATCTAGTGAGTGTTTACTCGAACTCGAATTAAGGTATCCCTTAGGCTTTGTAGTCGAGTGAGGGTGATTTCTTGAAATCGAATTAAGGTAGCCCTTAAGCTTTGTAGTCGAGTGAGGATGATTTCTCGAACTCGAATTAAGGTAGCCCTTAGGCTTTGTAGTATCAGTGAGGGTTTGCTCGAACTCGAAGCAATGTAGCCCTTAGGCTTTATAGTCGAGTGAGTGTTTGCTCGAATTCGAAGTAAAAAATAGCCCTTAGGCTTTATGGTCGAGTGAGAATGATTTCTCGAACTTGAAGAAAAGTAGCCCTTAGGATTTATAGTCGACTGAGGATGATTTCTCGAACTCGAATTAAGGTTGCCCTTAGGCTTTGTAGTCGAGTGAGAGTTTGCTCGAACTTGAAGCAACATAGCCCTTAGGCTTTGTAGAGCTTGATCTTGTTGATTTTTCGGATGGCAGTATCCGATTTATGGGGTAATCATTCGAACTCCGGTCATGGTCGGCCCTTAAGCCTGTTTACATAATAGATCGAGAACATGAAGTCGAAGAATCTTTTTGAGATATGAGATATCGGTAAATAAGAAATTTCTCTTTATAAGTCATTATACATGCGTTCATGTTTTGTGCCAGGGCTCTAGCAAACTACGCGAACATGGTTCGTTTGACCATTTGGCCCTTACAAATTTTTTCTATCGAGACCCTGCTGCCATGAAGTATTTTCCTTGCATCAAACTTGATATATTCTAGGGAAATGCCCCCCAGTATTCGAGGTTGATTGTAAAGAGGCCTCGGATACTGTTGAATTGTTCGAAGTTAGCACGATCAATGGTTGCCTCATTAAAAACCTCGCTGAAAACCCCATTTGGGACAAAATCGGTCTAAGGGAAAAAGAGTGCAACGCATGGTTTCAGACCTAAAGTCTTTGAGTTGAAGAATCCATCTCTGTTTATGGTCGAACACCTGCAAGGGTTAATTTCGAAATACAAATGAACATGGGAGGGTCGTACCTTAGCAGTAGCATCGTTTTAGGTGCGATACGTTCCAATTGCTCGGTAGTTGTTTGCCGTTTATCACACCGAGCTTGTAGGATCCTTTTCCGACGATTTCGAGAACTTGATATGGTCCTTCCCAGTTCGGACCCAGTTTCTCTTCATTCAGATTTCAGGTGTTGAGGGTGACTTTCCTTAGCACCAAGTCCCTGATTTTAAAATGTCGAAGATTGGTTCTTCGACTATAGTACATTTTGATCCGTTATTTTTGGGCGGCCAATCGGACGAGAGCGCCTTCTTGTCTTTCGTCCAACATTTCTAGGCTTGTATTCATGGTCTCGTTATTCGACTCATTTGTTGCATATCGAAACCTGATGCTAGGTTCTCCGACCTCAACCGGGATCAGAGCTTCGGCGCCATAAACCAACGAGAATGGCGTTGCTCCGGTACTGGATTTCGATGTTGTGCGGTATGCCCATAGGACCTCGAGTAGTATTTCTCTCCATTTTCCTTTAGCGTCGGTCAATCTCTTCTTAAGATTTTGCATGATGGTTTTGTTGGTCGATTCGGTTTGTCCGTTTCTGCTGGGATGATAGGGTGTTGATAGGATCCTTTTGATCTTGTGATCCTCGAGAAATTTAGTTACTTTGATGTCGATGTATTGTTTTCTATTATCACATACAATCTCGGATGGCATCCCGAATCGACATATGATGTGGTCCCAAATGAAGTCTATCACTTCTTTTTCTCTGACTTTCTCGAAAACATGTGCTTCAACCCATTTAGAGAAATAATCAGTCATAAACAAAATAAACTAAGCTTTACCTGGGGCCGATGGGAGGGGGACGACGATGTCCATTCCCCATTTCATGAAAGGTCATGGATATAGGATCGAATGGAGTAGCTCACCGGGTTGATGAATCATGGGTGCATGCCTTTGGCATTTGTCGCATTTGTCGTATTTTCGAATGAACTCACTTGCATCCTGCCCATATTGGTCCAATAATACCCTGCTCTGATTACTTTGTAGACCAGCGAATCGGTACCGGAATGGTTTCTACAAGTGCCCTCGTGAATTTCCCGTAGGATGTAATCGGTATCTTCTAGTCCCAAACATATTTCCAATTGTCCATCGAACGTCCTTCTAAACAACGTCCCATTTTCGGACAAGGTGAACCGTGCTGCCTTTATGCGCAGAGCTCTCGATTTCTTTGGATCTGATGGAAGCTTCCCGTTCTTGAAGTACTCTATATATTTGTTTCTCCAATCCCAGGTTAGACTTTTGGAGTTTATCTCCGCGTGACCTTCTTCGATCACCGATCTTATGAGTTGTATGACAGTCCTCGAGCTGAGTTCGTCATCTTCAACTGATGAACCTAAGTTTGCTAGAGCGTCGGCCTCACTGTTCTGTTCTCAAGGTACACGTTGCACAGTCCATTCCTTAAATCAATGTAGAGTCACCTATAATTTATCCAAGTACCTCTGCATTCAATCTACTCGGACTTCAAAAGTCCCATTAACTTGGTTTGCCACGAGGAGAGAATCACACTTAGCCTCTACGACCTCCGCTCCCAAGCTTCTAGCTAGTTCGAGACCTGCAGTCACGAACTCATACTCGGCCTCATTGTTAGTCAATTTTGTAGTTCTGATAGACTGTCTAACTATATTACCTGTGGATGATTTTAGTATGATGGCCAGTACGGACCCCTTCGCGTTCGAGGCACCGTCCATAAAGAGGGTCCAGACTCCTAAAGAGGTGCCTGATTTTATCAGTAGTTCTTTTTTAATCTCGGGTATGAAGGTCGACGTAAAGTCGGCCATGAAGTCCGCCAAGATTTTAGATTTGATAGCGGTTCGGGGTCGATACTCAATATCGTACCCGCCGATTTCTATGGCCCATTTGGTCAATCGACCCGAAACTCGGGTTTGTGCAAAATACTTCGAAGAGGACAAGTAGTTACAACATGTAACGAATGACATTGGAAATATGGTTTTAGTTTCCTAGAGCTGCTTATTAAAGCAAGCGCCAATTTTTTTAAGTGTGGATACCTAGTTTCGGCCTCGCCTAAGGTTCGACTTACATAATAAATAGGAAATTGCGTAGCTCGTTCTTCTCGAACCAGGACTCCACTTACCGCTATCTCCGAGACAGCTAAATACAAGTAAAGTTGTTCATCCACTTTCGGGGTATGAAGTAGAGTCGGGCTCGATAAAATCCGCTTCAGTTCCTCCAAAGTCTGCTGGCATTCCAGAGTCCATGCAAAGTTGCTTTTCTTCTTAAGTAGTGAGAAAAATCGGTGGCTCCTATTTGAGGATCTCAAAATGAATCATCCTAGGGCGACTATCCGTCTCGTTAGCCTCTGCATGACCTTTACATTATCTACTACCGTGATGTCCTCGATAGCTTTGATTTTATCGGGGTTGATCTCGATTCCTCGATTGGATACCACAAAACCAAGAAACTTGCCCGAGCTAAGCCCGAATGCACATTTTTTGGGATTGAGCTTCATATTGTACTCCCTCAGTATATCGAAAGTTTCCTACAAATACTTTAAATGGTCCTCTACTTGTAGGTACTTAACTAATATGTCATCAATATAAACTTCCATTATTTTTCCTATTTGTTTTTCGAACATTCGGTTAGATCGAATGACATTACGTTATAACAGTAGGTACCGTACTTAGTGATGAACGAGGTCTTTTCCTGATCCTACGGATTCATCTGTATCTGGTTGTACCCGACGTAGGCATTGAGAAAACTGAGAGTCTCGTGGCCGATCGTGGCATAGATCATACGATCGTTATTATGTAAAGAAAAAGAATCCTTAGGGCATGCTTTATTCAGGTCTTTATAATATATTCACATTCTAAGTTTGTTTCCCTTCTTAGGGACTACCACCACATTTGCTATCCATTCGGGGTATTTCACTTCTCGAATGGATACTATTTTAAGAAGTTTGGTTACCTCGTCCTTGATGAAGACATGTTTGACCTCGGACCGAGGCCTCCTTTTTTGCTTTACCGGATGGAATTTCAGATCCAAGCTTAGTCTCTGAGTGGTTATTTACGGTGGGACCCCTGTCATGTCAAGATGGGACCAAGTGAAATAGTTCATGTTAGTTGTAAGAGATTGAATCAGCTTTTTCCTGAGCTCGGGATCTAACCCCATGCTCAGGTATACCTTTCACTCGGGCAGATGTTCGATTAGCATGATTTGCTCCAGTTCTTCGATCGTCGATTTGGTAGCGTCGGAATCATTGGGGACTATGAAGGATCGAGGGATCCCATAGTCATCATCTTCGCGAGTCTTCTAATTTTCTAGTTGGGTCGAGGCTGACATTTGTGATGCTATTTGGTATCCCACAAATTTGATCCCTTTGTCGATAATAGTAAAGAGATCAGAACTACTTCATCGACTGAAAATATTTCCTTTGCGGCCGGTTGCTCCCCGTAAACCATTTTAATTCCCTCTGATGTTGGGAATTTCAGAACCTGGTGAAGGGTCGAGGGTACCGCTCTCATATTGTGGATCCATGGCCTCCCGAACACGGCGTTATATCTAATATCGCCCTTGATCACGTGGAAACTTTGTTTCTTGGATGGTCCCAACCATGTTTACTGGAAAAGTATCTCGCCCTTAGTAGTTTCACATGCCATATTAAATCTCTTTAGTACCAGGGTTTCGGGCATGACCTGGTCCTGTAGACCGAGTTTCTTTACGACCCTTGATCGAATGATATTGGCCGAACTACCTGGATCAATGAACACACGCTTAACTTGAGTTTTATTTATAAATACAGATATTACCAGTGCATCATTATGGGGTTGCATGATTCCTTTCGCGTCTTTGTCACTAAAGGACAAGGTTCCTTTAGGTGTGTAATCCTGAGTGCGAGATCGCTTCTCTCTTACAATCGACATCTTAGTGCATTTAAGCACCGGACCCTAGGGGCATCGATCCCTCCGATGATCATGTGGATGATGTGTTGTGGTTCTTCTTGAAATGGTTTTGGCCAGATCGCTTAAAAATTCTCAAAGGTGCTCTTCATTGAATAACCGGGCTACCTCCTCTCTTAACTTCCTAGAATCTTCGGTTCTGTGGCCATGAGTGCCATGATACTTGCATATTTGATTGGGATTTCTTTGGGCCGGATCGGAGTGCAGAGGTCGAGGCCACTTAGTATCTTTGATGCGTACGATAGCCGACACGATGGTGGATGCATCGATGTTGAAGTTATATTCTGATAACAATGGTGCTTCCTTAGGTCCGGTATGCCTGTCGAACCCATTCTTGTTCATCAACACCTGAGACCCCTGGACTCGATCACTTTTTCTTTCGCCTCGTACGTGGTTTCGTGCAGGTTCGCTACCCCTACGATCTCCGTTATACGACCGATATCGGTCCTTGTTCGACCTTGGTTCTCGATCGATGTAGCCTTTGAAATAACAGAAATAATAGACCAAAATTGGACAGAACTAATCATACCAGAAATAGATTTATATGAACTAGACCTATATTTTGATAGCATATAATGAATCATACATATCTACAATACTGGCAACAAACTACAGAAAATATAAATTTACTAAAAAATCTAATAGAAAATAATATAGAAGACTATCAAAGAACCCAAGATATAGAATATATAGAATATGTATTAGAATGCATATCAGAAATAATTAGACTAATTCCACTACAAAGAGAATTTTATGAAAAAGCTTTTAGATCAGACTAACTAACAAATGAAACTAATTAACAACGAAAGGGACACTAAAAATGGTATCAGAGCTATAGATTAAAAAATGAACAAAGAAGAATTTGCAATAGATGAAAAAACCTATGAAAATCAAGACGGATTAAAAATAAAAATAGTATTTTCAAACTTAGGCAGAAGATATAAAAAAAATAGGAGACCATCAAAATATAGGTCTAGTTCATATAAATCTGTTTCTGGTATGATTAGTTCTGTCCAATTTTGGTCTATTATTTCTGTTATTTCAAAGGCTAATATTTTTTCATAGATTATTCTTCTTACATCATTATTAATGTGTTTTAGTATATAAAGTATAAGTGTTTTATAGGTAATTTTTTTTTTCCTGCTAATTTAGGTATATATTCTCTTACTTGGTTTACTAGTCCTAAAAATGATTGTAATTTCTTTTTTGTATCTATGTTTTCATCAAGATTGATTATTTTTTGTACTATATGTGTTTGCATTTTTATTCCATTTTTATCTATTTGTATACCTAAAAATTCTATCTGATTCTTCATAATCTCTGCTTTGGTTTTGCTTAAGCTTATGCCAGAGTTTTCTACAATATGTATGAATTTTTCTAATAATCTTATATGTTCATCTTGTGTTCTTGAATATAGTAGTATATCATCTATATATACTATACAATTTTCTAGTTGGTTAAAATAATTGTCCATAAAATGTTGGTATCTTCCTGGTGCATTTTTATATCCAAATGGTAAAACATTCCATTCATAAAATCCTTGTGGTACTGTAAATGCTGTTAGTTTTTTAGATTCATCTTCTAGTTTTAGATGGTAAAATCCTGATTTACAATCAAATTTACTGAAGTAATTATATCCTTGGATTTGTCTTATTTTTAATATCTTATTAGGTATTGGGTAATTATATGTTTTAGTTTTTGCATTTAAGTTTCGGTAATCTATAACCATTCTACTTTTTTCTCTTTTTTGTTCACTATGTTTATTTACTATAAATGCTGGACTTGTATGTTTACTATTACTTTCTTGTATGTAATTGTTATCTAATAATTCTTTTATATGCATTTTGAATTCTGCTAAGTCATCAAAGTTATATTTTAAAGGTTTTTGTGTTATTATGCTGTTTTCTTCTATTAATTCTATTTTTATTTTTGTTTTATGTTTATTCCAACCTTTTAGAGGGTTATCATTATATAATTTTTCTAATTCATTCTGGATTATTTTTACTTTGTCTATTGTAAATATAATAATTTCTAATTGAGTAGTTGTATTTTTACTTATATTTTCTAATTTTTGTGTGATTTTTTCACTTCCTTTTATCCATTCTGTATTTTTTCTTTGTTTATTATTTACTCTTTTTGCTCCCTACTTTGTTTTTACATGGTGTGGTAAACCACCAGTGTGTCCTTGTTATTATATGTGGGTATAGTTTATCTAAAAATGGCATTCCTAGTAATATATCTTTTGTAGTGAATTCAAAGTTATATATTTCTTCTATAGTTAATATTTTATCCCATATTTGTATTTTTATATTCTTGGCTCTGTAGTTAATCATACTACCTTCATTATTAAATCCTGTTACTACCATAGGTGTTTTTAATTTTTCTCATTTATCTGTTGGTAAACAATTATATTTACATATATTAGCTTCTGCTCCTGTATCTATCATTGGTGTATAGTATCTATTATAATATCCTTCTACTATGATTTTTGCGAGTATATATATTTTCATTCTTCTGTTCTTTTTATTATTATTTTCTTATCTTTGTGTGTTATGGTTAATTGTTTATCTCCTAGATTGTATGGTTTTACTTTTTCTAACCATTTTATTCCTAATGTAATATTTTCGTTTTCGTTTTCTTGATATATTTTAAATTGTATTATCAAAGGTATTCCTCCAATAATTATTTCTTTTTCTGTTATTTCTTCATTTATTATTAATTCCTTGGGTAATTCAGGGCATAGTTGTTCAGTAGTTATTATTTCAGTTTCTGTTACTAATTCTCTTGTGATATAATTTTCTTCTTGACCTGTATTTATTAATATTTGATATTTTCTTTGTTCCATGATTCCAGTTATATAGTAATGGTATGGATTTATTTTTTCTTTTGTGTTTCTTATTAAGTTTTTTGGGATTATATATTCCCTTCTTGATGTACTTATCCTTGATGATGTTGGTGTTTCATAAGTTAATTGGTTTGGTATACTTGATGTACTTAATCTTTCTTTTACTATTTCTAAGTCTTCTTCCATGTCAATTTCTTTATAACTATATTCATTATTATCAATAACTGTAACTATTCTTTCAAATGGATTTTCTATTTTTATTTTATTAATTTTATTTTTTGCTGCTATTTTATGTTTTGTTGTTAAAACGTATAAGTTTTTACATCTAGCTGTAAATATTTTACTTCCAGGTGTTAATTCTATTCCTGATATTTTCCAGTATAATACTAATGATTTATCTATATTCCTATCGTTTATTGCTATTGAATAATTGGCACATATTATGAATTTAAATTTTTGGTATATAAGATTTCCTTTTATTGCACTTATTATGCTTTTTTCTATAGGTTGGATTATTCTATCATCTGCTAAATATATTTCTATAGGGGTATCTATTCCTTCTCTAAAACATGCTTTTATTAATATTTCAGTTCCTCCTAGGTGTACATATTTAATTGGGTTTTTTGCCTTTATATCTTGTATTTCTTTATTTATTATTTTTTTATTTATTATTGGTATTTTGGCTTTTCCTTTTGTATATTTACAGTCAATTATATGTTCTTTTTGGCTAACTACGTAGTATTCTTCTCTTTGTCTTTTGAACCAATTTTTTATTGTAGGTACTTCAAATATTTTTTCAACACTGAGGTCTAATTCTTTTCCTTTTATTTGTTCAAATATACTATTATCAAATATAATCTTTTGTTCTGAGGATTCTTCATCTTTATATTCTTCTCGTGTTATTATTTTTATTTCTTTTTCAGTCATTAGGTTTCATCATCTTCTTTAGTTATTTCATCTCCTATTTCATCTTCTATATCTGATATTTCATATACACTATCTTCACTATCTAGTTCATAGTCTATATATTCCATTTGCATATATTCTTCATCATCAATTATGATTTCAGTTATTTGTTTTTTCTTTAAGTTTCTAGGTGCTTTACAGTCTTTAGCTATATGTCCTAATTTTCCACAGTTATAACAAGTACATTCTGTTAATTTCTTTTTTGGTCTAAATGGTCTTTTATTCTGAAAATTTTTTACATAATATCTTTTTCTTGGTTTTTTATTTTTATATTTTGACATATTTATTATATTTCTTTGTTTTCTATTTTTTATTATAATATTTATCTGTACATCCAAATTGTGGTGCTGTTTTATTTTTACAACATCTTAAGTTTTTTATTAATATTTTTTCCATTTTTGTTTCTTCTTTATATTTTTCACATAATTGTACAAACCATTGTTGTAGAAATTTTATTCTAGCTCCTAAAGTATCTGCTAATCCTGCTTCATTCCATTCTTTTATTATTTTAGAATTAAAAGGTTCTGGTAGTTTTGTGAAATATAATTTTCTTATTTCTTTGCTTTCTTCTGCATTATATGTTCCTTTATAATAATATTCTCTGAATGCACAAGTATATTCGTCTATATAACACATATTACATATTGCTAATTTTGTTATTAGATTTCTATTTATTTATTTTTCCTTATTTTGTTCTTCAATTTCTGTAGTCATGCTACTAAATTCGTTTCTTATGGCTATTTCATATTTGTATAATATTTCTATATTTGTTGTTGCTATTTCACCATTAAATTTTTTATTGCTTCTTAAGGTATCTACACTTTCAGTAGTTAAATTTTGTAACCATAATTTTACCGTTCCTATGAGTGTTCTTTCTATATATCCTGGTGTTTCTGTCATTCCTATTTTATTATCTACCAATTGTTTAGATACATATCCTATCCATAGTTGGATTGTTTTATTTATATCTGCTACGCAATCTAAATCTAAAAAGTTATATTGTTCTGATATTGGTTTTGGTGTCCATTTTTTATTTAATCTACTATCCCATAGTGTATTATATCTATCATGTTGTTCATAATTAGCTGTATAATAATTTGGGTATAATCCTTTTGGATTTTTTACACCTGATGTACTAGGTTTTTCATCCATATTTACATCTCCTGTATTTACTTCTACATTTTTTTGTTTTTCTATACTTTCTAAAAGTTCTGTATATGTTTCACTTATTTCGCTTGATTCTGACTCTTGGTCATCTACATTATTATCTATTTCTTCAATTCTGAGAGTTTCTTCTGTTTGTAATATTTGTTTAAATTTATTTATTTCATCTGTTAATTCTATTTCTTTATTCTTTTCTCTTTGCTTGTTTTCATATAGTGCTTTTAACATATTTAATTCTTTTTCTAATGCTATAATCTTTGTATTTTTGGTTTCTTCCAATTGTTGTATTTCTTTGCTTGCTTGTTTTTTAATAATTTCAATTTCTTTTCTTATCAATTTCCTCATTTTCTCTACTTATTCTTGTCATAGCTGTTAAGCTATCTTCTAATCTTGCTGTTTTTTTTCTACCATTAAGTATAATTGGTCTCCTATTTTTTTATATCTTCTGCCTAAGTTTGAAAATATTATTTTTATTTTTAATCCGTCTTGGTTTTCATAGTTTTTTTTCATCTATTGCAAATTCTTCTTTGTTCATTTTTTAATCTATAGCTCTGATACCATTTTTAGTGTCCCTTTCGTTGTTAATTAGTTTCATTTGTTAGTTAGTCTGATCTAAAAGCTTTTTCATAAAATTCTCTTTGTAGTGGAATTAGTCTAATTATTTCTGATATGCATTCTAATACATATTCTATATATTCTATATCTTGGGTTCTTTGATAGTCTTCTATATTATTTTCTATTAGATTTTTTAGTAAATTTATATTTTCTGTAGTTTGTTGCCAGTATTGTAGATATGTATGATTCATTATATGCTATCAAAATATAGGTCTAGTTCATATAAATCTGTTTCTGGTATGATTAGTTCTGTCCAATTTTGGTCTATTATTTCTGTTATTTCAAAGGCTAATATTTTTTCATAGATTATTCTTCTTACATCATTATTAATGTGTTTTAGTATATAAAGTATAAGTGTTTTATAGGTAATATCGTCGTCTATTAGATAAGTATTCATCTTATCATATGATTTGCTAAAACATATTCCTTTTAATCTCTATGTTTATTATCCTTATTCATCATATTATAATAAGTTATTTTAATCATCTTTTCCGGTCACTACCATGATTTTCTGCTTCAATCAGTTACCCTAACAGCGCTTCAACTTTTGTTTACTCCCCTAAACGGCCTCTCTGCCTACCGGTTTCAACCTTAGGATGCATAGTCTGGGCTTACCTACTCTTAGCATATTTTCATGGCAAACTTACTTAAGATGATTTTTATAACAGTACTATTATATGATGGATACTTATAATCTACATATAAGAGATTATCAGGAATATACTAGTTTAGCTAGTCATGTTCATAGTGTTACATACCTGTTTTTGTAGATTCATGGTGTCTTCTTGTTGATCTTTCATATTTTCTTGCTGATTCATATCTTGCTTATCTTCCATAGCTTTCCTGTATTTTATCTTTAAGTATTTTATCTGTAAGTATTTCTTGTGAGAAGAGAAGAGAGAGGAGAGAGAAGCCCTTGGCCTGAAGATGTAGCCTGTTTTATTTCATAATCGAAAGACTTATTTATAATATTACAAAATGACTTTTACTATTCATGAACGTCCTTTACTGTTCATGAATCTGACTCTTGACTCTTACTATTCATGAACGACCTTTACTGTTCATGAAAATTGACTATTGACTCTTACTATTCATGAACGACCTTTACTGTTCATGAAAACTGACTCTTACTATTACTATTTACTTTACGACTTTTACAAAAAACAAAATAACATAAAGAAAAGAAAGGAATCTAATATCTCTTTCATATTATTTTGTCTGCCATATTTCTTTGTCTAGCTTGTCGTCTTCTTCTTCAGTAATCTTCTTCTTGTTTATTCTAGTTGTACGTCTGGAACAATATTATCTTCTCCTTTGCATTTTGAGCATATGTGATCTGGATATTTGTGACTGATTAACTTGCAATATCTTGTTAATAATTCTGGAGAAATAAAATTTGTCCTTATAGCTCTTGTGGTTGTAGATTGTTCTGGCTTCAAAAGACTTAAGACCCATTGTCTTAATTCTTCCATATCTGGTTCTCGTATTTCTCTGCAGTTTGAATATATCATTGTCTGTTCTCTTGAATAATAACTCCAAATAGCATTCTGGTTTAGGTAGTTGTTTGCTAGTTCATTTAGTATAGTGGATATTCCGATAATCCTTTTATTTGCATAAAAGTCTGGAATATTTATTTTTTCTATTTCTTCTTGTTCTTCTATTTTTTCCGGTACTAGCATTTCCCTTGTAAGTCCGATCTTGATAACTTGTATGATGGGTTTTATTTCTTCATATAGTATCTCTGCTGTAGCTGAATAGAATCGTATATAGAATAATGTTCCTTTGGTTATTCTTTTGTACTGCATAAATGCTCTGTATACTTCTGGTATGGTAGCTATTTCTTGTCCTGTCTGTGTATATACTGTATCTAGTAATCCGTAATTGTAGCAAGTGGCTACTAGTTTTGTATTTGTATTTGGTAATGCTATTAGTTTATTATATCCTGTTAGATAATGAGTAATATAATCTTCATCTGGATTTTGGGTAGTTTGGGATCTTAAATTTTTGTTTAGGAAGTTTTGTATTTTATATATGTTGTCTATATATGTACGGGTTATATGGTTGTATGTCTTTTTGGCTTGGTTTAGGCTTTCTTTGTAGGTGTTTATCTGTGGTGGTAGGAATATTTCTTTCTGGGTATTTTGGATATTTTTCTGTATGAATGGTTTTGAAAATAGATTGTTCATATTTGTATTTGTATATCTGGGTTTAATTTCTTCCTTCTTCTTTGCAGATAAACTGCTAGCTGTGCTACTTCCTGCAATTGCATTTAACAAACTGTTATGAGTTTTTAGGTGTTTCTCAACGTCACCTTCTAGCTCTGGAATTTTAGAGACTTCCGATCGTCTTATCTCCGTATTTTTCAAGTCATGCTGCTGACCACTAGCTGTTTTCTTTAATATCTGTATCTCTTCTTCTATGCTTTCCACTTTTTTACAAAGTGTAGTCATAGCTAAGAGTATATTTTCCATTATATTATCTGGTTCAGTTTGGGTAGCTTTGTCTTGATAAGTAATCTGCAACAACATTCTTGTTAGTAGTGATTATTTCAATTATAATTGTAAAATTTAATATATTTAATACCAGTCTGCGTATTTCTTTTGTTGTAACTGAATCTTGTACTTTTCTGGTTATCCACCATTTAACTTGGGTGTTATCTGTTCTTACAATAAATCTGTTATAAACTATATATGGTTCAAATGCTAATAAATATTTATATAATGCAAATAATTCTTTTCTATTTATTTCCCATCTTTCTTGTGGTTCAGTATAAGATCCTGAATAATATCTGCAATGATGTTCTATTTTTTTTTTATCATATTTATATTTAAGAACTCCTCCATAACTATGATTACTCGAATCTGTTTCTACAATATAAGTAAATTTCTTATTTTCATCTGGGAAGTATAGTTTTGGTAGTTTTTTACACAATATTTTGATCTTTCTTATTTGTTCCTTATCTTTTTCATCAAATCCATATTCTACATCCTTTTTAGTTTTTTCTGTAGAGGTTTTATATTTGATTGATATCAATTGTGTACATCGGCCCAGGTAACAGTCGGGTATTCGATCAAGTTCTGCTTCAACTACCGTTAAGCCATCGATTTTCATTCGTTCAATCCTAGAGTGAAAGCTTGAATAACCCAATCGTCCGTGATCAGTGGTAGATCCATTCTTTCCATTTGGAAACGAGATACGAACTCTCTTAGCATCTCGTTATGTTTTTGCCTTACCTTAAAAAGGTCCGACTTCCTGGTCTCGACCTTTATGGCTCCAGCATGTGCTTTTACCATTGTCCCCTTTGATAGAATTTCCCCAAACTTCTTCAATAATACGGATTTGATCTCGTCGTCTTCTAGATCATTTCCTTTAATGGCACATGTGTAAGAGGTGACATGTTCGTTGGGGTCGATCGTCCCATTATATTTAGGAATATCGGGCATGCGGAACTTCTTGGGGATCATTTTAGGAGTCGCAGTCCGGGGGAAAGGCTTTTGTACGAATTTTTTGGAATCCAAACCCTTCAATACCGGTGGTGCCCCCGGGATCTGATCAACCCTGAAGTTATAACTTTCTACTTTTTTATCGTTTGCTTCAATCCTCTTTTCTCCTGACTCAATTCATTTTGTCAGTTCCTCAAGCATCCTAATAATTTCAGGATTAGTCGTCGATTCTTGTTCATTTTAACTTACTATAACTGGCCCTGTTTTGTGGGTGACTTATCGGGGTGGACCGGGCTCGGCCTTGCTCGGTGCTTGGGTTTGGCTCTACAACTGAGCTATTGCTACATGTTGAGCTTGCAACATTTCGAAAATTATACGCAGGCTGATCCCGTATTCCCCAACATTTTGGGTATTTCGAATTGTAGATCGAATTCCACCATGAATGCTATTTTCGGGGTCGGAACGTTGGTTCGCCTCGATGGCCACATGTGAATTAATGTCAATTAGATATACGACCCGAGTTCCAGCGGGATCGACAAGTGGCCTTTCATCTCCAGTTGTCAGGTTGTTGTTCTTATCTTGAAGGCCAGTTTCGTTGTCGATATGTACGGCCATTAATTGAAAGTTCGGCGTTTTTAACCTGAAATCAAACACTTTCAAGAGCAAGTGTAAAATGGTGTGTTTTGCAGAGATTCGTACCAAATAACCACTGTTATCCTTAGCCCCACGATGGGCGCCAAACTGTTTACCCGAAAAACGGATAAAGTTGAATTTATACGTAGTTCTAAAGATACGTGGTATAACTTGGTACAAATCAAAAAAATAAGTAGAGATATATCAAATATTCACTGTAAAAAGGAATGAATACAAACCCAAATTGAATAGAGAATGATTTATAAATGAACAAGATGAATCAATATCAAAAGCCCAAAAAAGATAATATTTGCTTGATGTTATGTAAATCTCAATAATTTCTGAATATGAGAATTTATGAATATATGAATGAATCTGTGAATCAATGAATTCCCCCTTGAATAAATGATAACCTACTCTTAATATAGTAAAGGAATCATACTTTGGAAATAATTTTAAATATATAGTGAGGATCTCATGATAGATTAATTAATTGGCTTTTCATTGATTTCCGCCGAGATTCTCTCCCCAAATGCGGCTATAACGGCTCTTTTGTCCCTTGGCTCGAGCCCGAACTCGGCTGCTCTCGATCGTGATCTACCTCTATTCGCTCGACCTCTATCTGGGCTCGATATCTGTTTCGGACGATTTCGGTCTCGATCGGTCTCTATTTGCTCGACCACTATTTGGGCTCGATATCGATCTTGGCTGATTCTGACCTTGGTTGGTTTCTAGGGCTCGAACTCAGCAGTCCGACTTCATATGATAGCTCGATATTACAATGACACATCTCGGTCCATCATGCCCCAATCTTAATTAGTCACATAAAAGGCAAACTCGATTTTGACCGTATACCATCCTTAATGGAGTATATCTTTTAAGAAATATTCTCTCATAAAAAACAATTCTAAAAAATGCAGCTAATACAATTACCCATAACAACCACGCTTTGGTGCCCTAATTTTCTAGAGAAGCTCTCTCTTGGTTGCTTTCTTCTTGATTACCAAAAATTTTAATCAAAAGAAAGGGCCGAGGTTATAAGCTCGATTTTATGGTAAAAACTACGATTTGCTTGGATTTCAAAGTTCGGGTATATGTTACTGTAAGCTTCTGTTATCGTTTGTCAATTCCAAGTAAATGGATCTTTACATTTGTTAGTTTTAAATCTTTAAATGCTAAAATTTACATAAAGTATTAGATAGTAGTACGAAAGTTGATGTATTTTGTCTCACCCGCTGTTGAATAGTGGTACAAAGCATATTTAGAAGTAGATGCATGCTACGTAAAATGTACTTTATACATTTTAGGGAACAACTAGATTTGATAATCCTCATATTTTTTAAATCGACAGACCCTATATCCGAGGAAGCATCTTTTAGCATAAAAATCTACCCTAACGAGACAATGAGACATGACAAACATCAGTTAAGCAAACTTTATGTTGGAGAGATGGTAGAAAACTTCTTCATAAAATACTTGTGAGTGTTCAACATCAGTGTTTAGTTTACCAAACTTTATGTTGGAGCGTTTGATTGCACTGTATTCTTTTTATATTTTTCATGCTTGAATAGCACGTGTGTAGTTACATTTGCTAAAATAAGTAATTAATTGACTACATATTTAATAGTATCAAATATACTCTAATGCTATACAGTACGCACCGAAAAGATTTACTCCCCCATTTCAATTTAGACAGATAAGCATAAAGTTTAAGATAAAAGTTGTGTCTTAAAAATTCAAGAAGTCAAAGTTTTGTGGGATCATAACATTTGTGTGATTATAAAAGTTTCTCATTAAAGATAAATGAGTAAAATGAAAAGTTTAAATTTGAATTATTTTCAATTATAGAAATGTGTCATTCTTTTTTAAACAGACTAATAAGATAAATGTGTCATCTAAATTGAAACGGATAAAGTAACACGTTTGGATTATTCGGCAAATTAAAGGTGTCATATGGCAGAAAATGAACAAAAGTTCAGGTAGTTTGCAGTACTAAGCTTGCCATTGGCAGTTGTAATTTCCCGAGACTAGCTATTATTCTCTATGTTTCAATTTAGATGAAATAATTTGATTCGACACGGAATTTAAGAAAAAAAGGAAGACTTTTGAAACTTGTGGTCTTAAAAGCTTAAGAGGTAAAAGTTTTGTGGGGCAATGACATTTGTGTGGTTATAAAAGTTTTTTATTAAGGGTAAAATGGGTAAAATGAAGAATTTAAAGTTGAATTATTTTCAAATTTAGAAATGTGTCATTTATTTTGGAATATGCTAAAAAGAAAGTACCTCATCTACTTTGTAACAGAGAGAGTATAAGAATAACTCTGTTCAGTAGTTGTTCCGATCCGCCCTTTGCATTTTTGCCTATTTGTCAAAGCGCTTTGATGATGCTACACCCCATATTTTCGTACGTGAGAATACGTCATAAGCCAATTGATGTAAGCTCAGAAATGAGATCATCTTTGAAAGTACATAAAGTAAGTTAATTATGTTACCTTGGAGGTTACACATATTTAAGATCATGGATAACAAGTACCACGAGGGTTGAAAGGCTTATAAGCTAAACAAATAGAAGAAAATAAGTTTCGTCGAATGTCGACAAGTTGAGAATGTTATAACATGTACTTTTAGGGGTGATACTAGGGTTCTTAACATGATAAAGAGGTTATGTTATGAGTTATTTTAGTCGTATGATAGTCGTGTGTTACATTTTTAAGTCAAGCGAGTTGTGGAACAAAAATTGGTAAAAGTCATGACAAGTTACATTCATAAATGTGCTGAACATTAGGTCAAATGTAGCAGAACTTTTCTCCCATTATACTTTGAATTACAGGATGATCCATATATCAAATTGAATATCTACGAGTCCAGTTTCTAACTCATTAAATCTTTTGTCGATATGACATCAGAGTAAAGAGATATTCGTAGTTTCGTGAGATTGCGCAGACCGCATATGTGACAAGTAGGTGTGTCATTGAAGCTTTTTGAGTAATATATTTCATATGTTATATGAGGTCTTTTTGGGACATATTATATACCAAATTGAAAGTCTTGGAATGTAGTTTCTAACGTTATTAATCGTTCGTTCATACGACATTCGGATAAAAAGATATAAGCGTTGGAAGAAGGGCCAATGCTAGGGTGTCAAGCTAGCACCTCTTTATAGGTTTTAAATCGTCTTCCTCTTTATTTTTCATACAGAACGACCAGAGAACCTTCACAAACTTACCCTTAAACTCTCTACAAGGGTTTCAAAGAAGATTAACATTCCGAGTACGAAATCAAGAGGCGATAACATTAGAACGATCCCTATGACGTAAGTATCATTATACCGCCTCTCTTTTCCTTTGTAGTTTGAGTTTTGGAAGGTACTTCATAGTTAAGAAAACGTCTACTTTCTGTATTTAAGCTTTTAAATATCAAAGAAGGTTGATAAATTTGTTTCCTAATAGTTAGAACTCACGGGACGGTAATCGTAAGCCGTGAGTTCTATTTATTTTACTTTTAGTGGACTGTTTTGTAGTCAAATCATGTTGGCCTATTGTACTGTTTATTTATGGAGTTAGGAAGGATGAAGAGCGTGGAGAAACACCACATGTAGTAGGGTAGTAAGTTGGTCGCTCGTCGTTGCAATTTTAGGTTAATTGATAACTTGTTGATTGGGTGTATTATGGTATATTTGGATTTTTTGTTGTATTGAAGGTCCCGAATTGTAGTTAGGTTGTTTTTGAGTTGTTGATGTATTGTGTTTATATCTCTCTTTTAGTAGGCTAGAGGGAGAAGTAAAATCAGGGAAAATGTTACCCGTTTTATTTTAGAATCGAGTTATCGTTTGAGATACGTGATATACTAGCACCATCTAAGTTGTACATGTATTTATTTGTTATAGGGTTGGCGTGCTAGTTGTCGTAAGCTTGTTGTTGAGTTGCATTGACAACTTGAGATATGTTAAGGCTATCCCTTCTTTCTTTTTGGCATGATCCATATGATACAAACGAAACGAGCAAACGCGAAACTTTCACAAATGACTCTACTCTTAGAAGTACTAGGGGTGCCTATGTTCTTGATTCCCCATGCGTCCTATTATTATATCGTTTGTTCATGGGTCTCAAAAAATTATTCTATTTTATTTGTAATGCAATGATATCTACATCCAGAAAGACATTTGGTAAGAGATTGAATATGGCTGTGGAAGAGTTGAGTAAGAGGAACTCGATTTTGCATCATGCTTATGATGAGTAAATGTAAGGTCTTCAGCAGATCATGCATGTACTAAGATGTGTAAGCTTCTTGATAAGGAACCATAAGGCATGAATATCTATCCACCCCAATGGTAAAAAGCAACGAGAAAATCAGAAGGTAGATACAAGTTTTAACAAGTAAAAGAAGCAAGGCGAAGAAGGATACGAGGTACCCAGTTAGTGAAGATTATTAGTATTTACAATTTAGGTAGAGAAATATAAGTATTTTGAGTTACCTTGAACAGTAACAAAGGTATGTACAATTGGCCACACCCATCTCAGTTATTCCCTATGGGAGCTAACAGATATAGTTTAAGAGAAGGATGGGATATCAGGATCCAAGTGGGGTTAGAGTAACCCAAAATGGTGGATGGATTGTTATCATTAGCTAATATTTTCGAAGGATAGTGCAAACGTGGTAATAGATCTCCTTGTGAGACACCCAGATAGTGCACTCTAGATTAGTACAGCTATTTATGAATACTAGAATGTTTAAAAATTTCAGAAGATAGGCAGTGGAATCCTAGAAGGGATAAATATTTACCTTAGTATGACTCCCGCCCCTAGGAAAAAAGAGAATGTTAGGCGACCCGAAGAGCTAGTGAGATAAAGCAAGGGGAGCTAAAAGTAAAAGAATATTTTGTTGAATTTTTCAGAATAAAGTGATAGACGGAAATATTAGTAGGTGAATAAGAAGTGAGTAAATGAAGCATTTTGAGTCAGATGTGATAAATGGGTGATAACGGTAAATCAAAATACGATAGAATGACAGAGTCTATAGTCAAGTGATGGAAAAGACAAGAGGAGACAATCCTTGAAACAGTACAAGAGTATAAGCCCTACAGTCATATCCTCATTTCGGGAAATGAGTTGGTGAGTCCAATGTGATTACCGGAAGGAAAGGTTAGACCCACAGAGAAATAGAAATCAGTATGGACTAGTGAACAAGATAAACTGAACATGAATTAGGGATCGAAAGATTTGATAATAGTCGGCATCGTGAGAATTTCAGAGATCGTGTTCCGACAATAATAGAATGGGCAGCAACAAAATAACATTTTAAAGGTCATTCATGAAGACGCTTCCCTAAAGCAAGCACTGTGAGCAGAGTTAAGCTTAAAGGACTAGGCTTGCCAGTTACACTAGGTGTCACCCTTGTGCATTAGGAATTCAGTTATCCCTGGTACAGAAGGGTTACCTTAAGGCGAGTAAGGGTCATTTATGATGTGAAAAAATGCCAAAGATGAAGACGTAAAACATCTATAGGTAGATCGCCGTAGCACTAAAGCTTAGTACTCCCCTAAAGGGGGGAAGATGGTGTGATGTGGTATTAAATCAGAGTTAAGTGGTTCAAGTAACTATGGAATGGTAAAGGAAGAATATGGTAAAAAGGCGAAAGGAAGAGGTTTCATTTATTCAGCTCCTACAGATATGTCGCGACTCTAGAATATTATGCAAGCACGATGCCGGGGAGAGGCAGTAAGAGTTCCCAGCTAGGATGTTATTGATAAATAAGTGCGAATAGATACTTGATACATTAGAAGCCAATGCGAATGGACACTTGATACATTAGAAGCCAGCGCGAGGGGTAAGTTAGGACAAAGGACATAACCCAAGAGATATTACACATAATATAGATATGAGAATGGACCAACGAGTAGTTAGTAGTTGATTCAGGAAGAGCTTAGTTATAGCTAGACAAGAGGATACCGACAACTCAGCAAATTATGCAAGATAAACGTAGTGAACCCCAACATAGTGAATTCAGTCTCGCATATATATATATATATATATATATATATATATATATATATATATATATATATATATATATATATATATATATAGAGAGAGAGAGAGAGAGAGAGAGAGAGAGAGAGAGAGAGAGAGAGAGAGAGAGAGAGAGAGAGAGAGACAGTCAAAACTTTCAGTTCAGAAGCAATCCTACGAGCACAAGGGCGTGGGGGTAAGTAGATAAGGATAATTATAGGTGAGTAAGAACATCAACTAAATTCTTTAGGGTATACGATGTAATAAGCTCCCAGCTTTACAGGAGTCAAAGGGTCTCCCTTAAGTACTAAAAAAAAAGACTAGTTGAGGAAATAAGGAAGAAGGCTTCAACTTAAGTATAGTGCCATAAAGAAGAAATGGTCTTGTAACAACAGTCTCACAACAACATTGTATGCGCTCCATAAGAAAGTGACACCTATCATGGCTAATGAACGGGAAGAAGAAAAAAATCAGAAATCCCAGTATTTGTGGGCAATGAGATAAGCCATGAATTCATGCAACAAGTGGCTGAACGACCAGGAAAAGTAATTGCTTATGTTTAAAGGCAACTGAGAAGGAACAAAAGGAAATCTATGGTGCTAACAAGTTAAAGAAAGGTTGCGAGTAGTATGAATAGATATATGTAGGTCGCAAGCTAAAGTATGGTAGAGCGACAAGGTTTTAGGTAGATAGGAGTAAGGATAAGAAAAGGTGAGTGAAAAGGTGACGAGAATAGGTAAGTCCTCGAGATTAAACCCATCAAAACAAGAGAGCTGATGGCTTCCCTAAGTTAAAGAAAGCTCGGTACAGCCTGAATGACTCAGAGGAGTCTAAGACTAGGATAAATTAGAAGAGATGAAATGCTGCCCTGGTAGTAGAATAAGGGTGTAATGGTGATAGATAAGAGGATGCCGTTTCGGCCTTTGATTGAGTAATGATTTTGAGAAAAGGAATTTCATGAATTGCACGGAATTAGAACCCATGTGATGAATCGTGTTGGGATACTATGAAATATGGGTATTGAAGTATAGTATCATCGCTAGGTGGATTAGGAAAATCACTTCAAATATTCCCCGATGAGATGTGAGCCCTAGTGACAATGTATAACGTAAGAGGTTTCAAGTTATCAATGGTAGATTATTGATCAACATTAAGGTGAATCAACAATGGATGGATAAAAGTTACAAAGTATGAGATGAGATTAGGTCGTCATTCTTAAGATGAACAATAATGAAGAAGAACTAAAGGACTTAGAATTATACATATAGGATAAGAAGCGAGAGAGTAACCTGGAGTTGGGTAGCATACCCCGGTAATAATAAACTGAAGTAAGAGTTATGGTATAGTATGACCTACCTAGATGTAGTAAATCCATAAGCATAGATAACCGAGGCTTTGAAATAAGATATAGCAATAGTCGTAAGTTCGACAAAGTAATAAGACAACAACTTCAGTACACCTATAGATTCCTAGAGGGATAACTTGTTATAATTCTGTATATGTTCACAAAGTGAGGCCACGAGATGGGCTAAAAGTTGGAGGAAAAAGGAGAGAAGAGTCGCGCCTAAAAGGACAGAGTCATACAGGCTGCATCACAGAAGGTAGCAACAGTGACAAGATTGGAAGGATTCCGACCACAAGTCATGGTGTGAGAAAGAGGCCTAAAGTGGGGAATGCCCTGGCCTTTGAATTTATTCACAGAATAGTTACCTAGATGGCAAGGACAATATTAAAGTATTCATAAAACCTATAGGTTATGATACTGATAGGCGCATCAGTCAACATTCGAGGACGAATGTTCCAAAGAGAGGAATGATGTTACACCCCATATTTTTGTACGTGAGAATCCGTCATAAGTCAATTGATGTACGCTCAGAAATGAGATAATCTTTGAAAGTACATAAAATAAGTTAATCATATTACCTTGGAGGTTACAAATATTTAAGATCATGGATAACAAGTACCAAGAGGGTTGAAAGGCTTAGAAGCTACACAAATTGAACAAAATAAGTTTTGTCGAATGTCGACAAGTTGAGAATGTTATAACATGTACTTTAGGGGTGATACTAGGGTTATTAACATGATAAGGAGGTTATTTTATGAGTTATTTTAGTCGTATGATAGTCGTGTGTTATATTTTTAAGTCAAGTGAATTGTGTAACAAAAATTGGCAAAAGTCATGACAAGTTACAATCATAAATGTGCTGAATATTAGGTAAAATATAGCGGAGCTTTTCTTCCAATATACTTTGAATTACGGGATGATCCAAATATCAAATTGAATATCTACGAGTCTAGTTTCTAACTCATTAAACCGTTCATCGATACAATATCATAGTAAATAGATATTTGTAGTTTCGTGAGACTGCGCAGACTGCATAGATGACAAGTAGGTGTGTCACTGAAGCTTTTTGAGCAGTATGTTTCGTGTGTTATATGAGGTCTTTTTGGGACATATTATATACCAAATTTAAGTTCTTGGAATTTAGTTTCCAATTCTCTTAACCATTTGTTCATAGGACATCCGGATAAATATATAAAAGCATAGCAAGAAGGGCCAATGCTAGAGTGCCAAGCTAGTACCTCTTTGACTTTTCAAAAGTTGATATATATATATATATATATATATATATATATATATATATATATATATATATATATATATATATATATATATATGTATATATATATATATAATCTTTCTCTTCATTTTTCATACAAAACGACCAGAGAACCCCCATAAAATTACCCTTAAGCTCTCTACAAGGGTTTCAAAGAAGATTAACATCCCGAGTACGAAATCAAGAGGCGATAACATTAGAACGATCCCTACGACGTAAGTATCGCTATACCACCTCTCTTTTCCTTTGTAGTTTGAGTTTTGGAAGGTACTTTATACTTAAGAAAACATCTAATTTCTGTATTTAAGCTTTTAAATATCAAGGAGGGTTGATAGATTTATTTCCTAATAGTTAGAACTCATGGGACGGTGATCGTAAGCCGTGAGTTCGATAAATTTTACTTTTATTGGACTGTTTTATAGTCCACTCGTGTTGACCTATTGTGTTGCTGATTTATAGAGATAGGAAGGATGAAGGGCGTAGAGAAACACCACATGTGGTAGGGTAGTAGGTTGGTCGCTCGTCGTTGTAATTTTAGGCTAATTGATAACTTGTTGATTGTGTGTATTATGGTATATTTGGGGTTTTTGTTGTATTCAAGGTAGGGTTGTCAAATGGGCCTGTCCCAAATTAAATGGGCCAAATGGGCCCGGGCCTAAATGAGCTTTTTGTAAGGACCGGGACCGTTTGGTCCCGGGCTAAACGGTCCCGGCCTGCGGACTAAACAGGCTAAGTGGGCCTAGCATATTTTTTAAAAAATAAAAAAAATTAAATAGATATTAGAGACAAAAGTATGTTAAAAAAAATATCTAAGACAATGCTTTGTAATTTTATTATAGAATTGTGACCTAAATGTTAATATTCAATATTTAATATCGAATATATATAGTATATAAGATATATATATAGTATATCGATATAAGATGTATATATAGTATATATATATATATATATATATATATATAAGTAATAAGCTATATTCGATAAGCTATATATACATCTTATATACTATATATAAGATGTATATATAGTATAGTATAGTATATATATTAAATGTATAAAAAGTTTGGGATTATATATATAAAGTTATATTCGATAAGCTATATATACATCTTATATACTATATATAAGATATATATATATATAGTATAGTATAGTATATATATTAAATGTATAATCCGTTGGGACCGTTTGGCCCGCTAAGGGACCGGTCCGGTCTCGGGCCGGTCTCGGTCCCTGGCGGGCCCAAATCATAGGACTGGCCCACGAGACCGGCCCAGGCCCACTAAAATCGGGCCAAACGGTCCTGGCCCATTTAGCCCGTTTGGACCGCGGTCCCGGGCCGGTCCCGGGCTTGGACCGGCCTACTTGCCACCCTTAATTCAAGGTCCCAAATTGTAGTTGGGTTGTTTTTGAGTTGTTGATATATTGTGTTTGTATCTCGCCTATAGTAGGCTAGAGGGACCAGTAAAATCAGGGGAAATGCTGCCTGTTTTATTTTAGAATCGAGTTATCGTTTGAGATACGTGATATACTAGCGCCATTTAAGTTGTACATGTATTTCTCTGTTATAGGGTTGGCGCGCTAGTTGTCGTAAACTTGTTGTTGAATTGCATTGACAACTTGAGGTATGTTAAGGCTATCCCTTTTTTTCTTTTGGCATGATCCATATGATACAAACGAAACGAGCAAACACGGAACTTTCACAAATGACTCTACTCTTAGAAGTACTAGGGGTGCCTATGTTCTTGATTCCCCATGCGTCCTATTATTATATCATCTCTTCACAGGTCTCAAAAAAATACGTAAGTGGATAAAGTTTATCCGAAGGCATATTGATCTTATTGACTTAATTCATTATGCATTGCATTCATTTATACATGTGCATAGACCCATGACCATATGACGTTATATACACGTATATTATATGTATATGGGGTATGAAAAAAGGTTACAGTATTATATACGCACCACCACCTGGTCAGCTGGTATACGTTGATGATTTCGCCCACAGAGGCCGAGATGATATGATAGGATGCCCTCAGAGGCTTGATGATGTTATGTACGCATATACCAATGCATGATATGATATTTATATGCATATACATGACATTATAAATGTTTCACGATTCACAGAGCTATTCAGACTTACAGGTTGAGTTCTTTACTCCATTTGTTTTTCATGTCTTTATATACTGCTTTCGTGCCTTACATACTCAGTACTTTATTTGTACTGATGTTACTTTTGCTTGGGGACACTGCGTTTCATGCCTGTAGGTCCCGATAGACAGGTTGACAGTCCTCCTAGTAGGCTATCAGCTCAGCGGAAGGTGTTGGTGCACTTCACTTGCTCCGGAGTTGCCTATTTGGTCAGTATGCTTTGGACATGTATATATTGGTATGGCAGGGCCCTGTCCCGTCATTTATGGCATTTATGTACTATTAGAGGCGTGTAGACAAAGGTCATGTATATGGATACTTGTATGGCCTTATCGGCCTATGGTTTGTGTGTACAAATGATCATGTCGGCCTTATAGGCCTGTATGACACATGTATAAGTTTCTATATCATGTTGGGTCGTATTATGTCGAGTATTCCCTTATGTTTTATTTTGTTTATCTAATGACAGACCTTCTGGCCAACTTACCTATGACGGTATGATAAGAAAGATATGTTACGTTGGTACTCGGTTGAGTAAGGCACTGAGTGCCCGTCGCGGCCCTGTGGTTTGGGTCGTGACAGATAATAGGCTAAAAACCCATATTTTAGTAGTAGTTTATACTCTAATTACTGTATTTTACGTGTGTTTGAGCTTAAATGATAGTAAATTACATTTATTACGTGTGATATGCCTTGCAGAAAGTGATTCCGAGTTAAAACATTAATCTGGAGCTTAAAAGATCAATTTGGGACTTTGAAGTCTTAGTAAAAGCCCAAGAAATTAAGCCTGGATCGTGTGCGGGGGTCAAGTACCAAGTCCGGATATCAAAAAGTGGATGAAGCAATTTACTCTAGGAAAAAGACATAGTCGCGCCGCATGGGGCACGGTGAGAATATGGCCTGGCATACAAAATTCAAAGCCCTTGATAAACTCCACCGGCGCGCCGCATGGGGCGTCGCATCTCTGTATTTTTGGGTTGGAGTGATTCCTTTTTCGGCTTGGAAATGGTAGTTTCGTCCGGGCCCACTTCTACATGGTATAGATACACCAAAAATATATTTTTAAGGGACTTTTTTGACCGATGAAAGATTGGAGAACGAACCAAGGCAAGATGACTCAAGAATTCATCAGGATTTCAACCAACCATCGGTGCAGTACGGGAGTTTGTATCAAATTATTAGAATTGATGTTTTCTTTGTTCTAAACCTTATTGAGATGACATTTTCCATTGCAATGGAGTAATTTTTATTAGGGTATTGACAGATACGGTGTTTTGTTAACTTGATTAGGGATTCGATTCTTATAATTGTTAGAATTAATTGATGGGGTTTTAATTCGTATTGTGGAGTTATTTCTTATTTTTCTTAATCGAAAGAGGAGCTTGATATTGAATTGCTTTACATCTTATGCTCTAGTTTAAATTCGTGATTAAAATAGATAATTGAAAGAGCCTCTTGAATTATTAATCAAACTAGAAAATACAAAAATATTCGTGAGAACTTACCCTTTAGATCATAACCATCATTTTATTGTTGTAGTTGTTTACCGCTCTTCAATTGGATTAATTACTGAAATTAACGTTTAATCGGAAGAGAAACATTAACTTCAAGTGTAATCTGATTATCGGTTGTATTTTGTGAGAATCTATCGTATTATAGAGTGAACAAACTCAGGAATTAGATCTCGAGTGAGTTATCTTGCACCTATCTAGTCAATTACCCTTATTTCTCTCATTGATATTTCTTCGTTGCTCATCTGCTGTCTTCTGTGATCAATTTTTAATTGCTTAAATTTTAGGAGTTAATTGTAGTAATAGTCATCAAATTAAGTGTTAATTTTCATGAATAGTAATCAACTGAAGATTATTCAAACGTTATTTAAATCCAGTCTCTGTGGAGACAATAATTAACTATACACCTTTGCTAGCGGGTAATAATTTTGTATTGTATTTTGCGCTCGTCAAATTTGGAGTCGTTGCCGGGGAGATCATTGGGTGACTATGTCAGGCCAGTCTACAATCAAGGAATGTCTAGTGTCAGACCTAAACCCATAGCAACAAACAACTTCGAATTGAAGCAAGGCTTCCTTCAAACTAACTAAAACAACTGCATCTTCACATGGAAGGTGAATGAAGATCCAAACACTCACTTGATGGACTTTGAAGAAATCATGAATACTTGCCAGCACAATGGAGTATCAAAATATGTGGTATACTTGAGGGCATCCCCCTTTTCATTGAAAGATGACGCAAAGCACTAGCTTCATAGCTTATCCACAGGGTCGATCAGGACATGGGATGAGATGACCAAATATTTTCTTGACAAGTACTTCTTAGCTGTAAAAACAGGGAAATTCAGAAGGGAAATCCACAATTTCTGCCATAAGGAGACAAAAACGGTTTTCGAATCTTGAGAAAAATTCAAAGAGATAGTCAGAAAGTGTCAGTACAATGGAATTGATTTGTGGATTCAACTCCAGGATATTTGGGATTGACTGAAACCTTCCTCACGACAAACTCTGAATACTGCATGTGGAGGTCCACTAATGAAGAAAACTCCGGAAGATGTTGTCTTAATCCTTGATGAATTTTTTGAGGATGCTAACCAGTGGCCTGCTGAGAGTAATGCCAAAAGAAAATCAATTGGGGTTCACCAGGGTGAACTTTAACACATCCATGTAAGCCCAGCTAGACATTATGGCCAAGAAGATAAGAAAGCTGACATTGGCCAAGGTACAGAGTGAGCCGCAAGCTGCATGTGACTTTTGTGGAATAGGACACCTCACACATGAGTGTCAAGCATCAGCTGAGGAAGTCAATGCTGTGGGGAACTTTAATAGAGAAAACTACCAAGGTAGGAACAACTATAATGCTATGGGTCAAAGACATCCGGATTTTTCTTGGAGTTCACCTAGTGTGAATTTGAACTCATGGAAATAAAATAATCCTAGACCCCAGGTCAAGGACCGCCAGATTTTCAAACTCATCAGAGGTAGCAATACCAACCACAACAGTCAAATCAGTCTAGTTTGGAAGATCTCATGAAGGCATTGATCAATAAATTAGATGAAACAATTTGAGACTCAGGGCACAACTATCTGATTGCAGGACATGGCCATCTGAAATTTAGAAAGATAAAATTAGGATAGATTGCAAATTTGTTATCTGAGAGGGCTCCTGGGACTCTACCCTCTGACACTGAAAATAACCCAAAAGAAATAATCAAAGTTGTATCTCTGAGAAGTGGAAAAACAGTGGCTGAACCAGTGGTGAAAGCTAGACCCGAGGTGGTAAACAAGCAGACCGAGACACTAGAAGAGAAAAAGAGTGAGGAGTAGAAAGGCTATAGTAGTGGGGTACAAAAGGAGATTGAAGAAAGTAAACATATGCCAGCTCTATCATTCCCTCAAAAGAAGCGTCAAATACTTGACAAATATTTTGGACAGTTCTTGGAGATACTCAAGCAACTTTATGTGAACATTCCCTTCACATAGGTACTCACTCAGATGCATGCTTATGCAAAGTTCTTAAAAGAAATCCTGTCCATCAAGAGAAAATTAGAGGAGACAATAGTGGTCAAGCTGAATGCCCATTGCAGTGCCATATTGCAAAATAAAATTCTTCAATAGTGTGAGGACCCAGGAAGATTCACCATACCATGCTCATTGGGGAATGAGAAATTCGACAAGGCCCTTTGTGATTATGGTGCGTCTATATATCTAATGCCTTTGTCCGTGTTCAAGAAACTAGAAGGGGATCTTGGAGTAACAGTGTCCCTACAATTGGCTGACCAGACCACCATTTTACCTGAGGGAATCATTGAGGATATTCTGGTTCGGGTGGACAAGTTAGTGTTCCCCGTAGACTTTATTGTGGTGGATATGGAAGTGAACAATGAGCTGCCTCTAATTCTAGAGAGGCTATTTTTATGTACAGGTAGAGCTATTCTTGATATATACGAGGGGCAGCTTATGCTCAAAATGGACAATGAGAAAGTGGTATTCCAGATGAAAAAGATGATGAAATACCTCAGTGATGAGGCGTCTGCCTATTCTTGCTTCAAGCTAGATGTTGTTGGGGAATTGGCTGAAAAATACAAGTTTGACAAGCTTGTGGGGATACTCTAGAGAGGTATATTACTCAGTCTAGCACTGTGGAGGATGAAGATCCTGAAATAAAGAAAGAGGTTAAAGCTCTTGAAACTGAGGATCAAGTGGTTGATGAGGAGGAACTAAAAGAAAAGGCTTCTAAGCCTAGTGTGGAATTACAAGTCCTCCCTACTCACTTGAAATATGTTTTTCTCGAAACTAACAATTTTCATGTGATTATTTTTGGTTACTTGACAGGTACACATGAGCAAAAGCTGGTGAAGCTGCTGAAAAAGTACAAGAAGCCCATTGGATGGAATATAGCTGATATTCAAGGAATCAGTCTATCCATTTGCATGCACAAAATTCTGCTGGAAGAAAATAGCAAGCAGTGGTGCAGCCCCAACGCAATTTGAACAAAACTTTGGAGGAGGTAGTGCACAAGGAGATCATTAAATTGTTAGATGCGGGAATGATTTTCCTCATCTCTGATAGCTAGTGGATTAGTCTAGTGCAAGTTGTACCCAAGAAGGGGGGCATGATAGTGGTGACGAATGAAGATAACGAATTGATCCCAACGCGAACAGTCACAGGGTGGAGAATGTGCATTGATTATAGAAGGCTGAATGATGCAACAAGGAAAGACCACTTCCCACTTTCCTTCATTGATCAGATGCTTGAAAAAGTGGTTGGACATGGATGTTACTGTTTCTTGGATAGGTACTCAAGCTACAATCAGATACCCATTTCCCCAGAAGATGTTGAGAAGACTACATTTACTTTCCCGTCCGGTAATTTTGCTTACAGAAGGATGCCATTTGGGTTGTGTAATGCACCGACCACTTTTCAGAGGTACATGTTGTCTATATTCTCCGATCTAAACAAGAAGTGTCTAGAGGTATTCATGGATGATTTTACCCTCTTTAGTGATGACTTTGATGATTGCTTGAAGAATTTGGAGCTTGTGCTTGAACTTTGTGAAACCACTCACCTGGTTCTTAACTGGGAGAAGTGCCACTTCATGGTGAAAGAGGGAATTGTCTTGGGCCACAAAGTTACTGCACATGACATTGAGGTTGATAGATCTAAGGTTTATGTAATTTCTAGGCTCCCTCCACCGACTTCTGTGAAGAGCATAAGGAGTTTCTTGGGACATTTTGGGTTCTATAAGAGGTTCATCAAAAACTTTTCCAGCATTACCAAGCCGTTGACTGCATTGATGGTGAAAGATGTAAAGTTTGTTTTCACTGTGAAGTGCTTAAGAGCATCCAGATTGATAAAGGAAAATCTTGTGAGTTCTCCTATTATGGTGACACCTGATTAGAGCCAGCCATTTGAGATAATATATGATGTTAGTGATGTAGCTGTGGAGGCAATTCTGGGGCAAAGAAAAGATAAGATGTTTAGGCACATCTACTATGCAAGCAGGACATTGAATGATGCTTAAGTCAACTATGACACTACTGATAAGGAGTTATTTGATGTGGTATTTGTTTTTGACAAGTTCCGATCATATTTGGTGGGGAGTAAAGTGATTGTGCACACTAATCACTTAGCTTTAAAATACTCGTTGAGCAAGAAGAAGTCCAAGCCGTGTCTGATGCGGTGGGTTCTTTTTCTCCATGAGTTTAACTTGGAGATCAAATATAGGAAGGTCACAGAAAATCAAGTCGCAGATCATCTATCTCAACTTGAGAGACCTCTGGTTGAAACAGTTTAAATAAGGGAAGAGTTCCTTAATGAGAAGATTTTCTGCATTGCTGCGGTCTCCAAAAGGCCACCTTGGTATAATTATATAGCCAACTTTTTGGCTAGTGGATGGTTCCCTCGTGGCCTCTCTCGATATTAAAGAAAGAATATTCAAGGTGAGGTAAAAAGTTATTTTTGGAATGACCCTTTCTTATTTAAACTGTGTGCAAAAATAGTGTGATTCAAAGATGTATGCCTGAAGGAGAGATGGCAAGCATTCTGTCTCATTGCCATGATGGAGAAGCTGGAGGAACTATGGTGGAAATCGCACTACATCAAAGGTCATGGAAGCCAGTTTATATTGGCCTACTTTGTACAAAGACGCACGCACACATGTTGATGCATATGACAAGTGTCAAAGGGCAGGTAATATTAGCAGAAGGGATGAAATGCCTCTCAACTCCATTTTGGTATGTGAAATTTTTGACGTTGGGGGCATTGACTTCATGGACCCGTTCCCATCATCTCATTCTTATGAGTATATTCTAGTAGCCATTGACTACGTCTCTAAATGGGTTGAAGCAATCCCTACTAGGACCAATGATGCTCGAGTGGTGTGTGAGTTCTTACTGAAGAACATCTTTATCCGCTTTGGGACACCTCGAGTGAATATCAGTGAAAATAAGTCGCAATTTGTGAACAAGCACTTTGATGCATTGCTGTTTAAGTATGTGGTCACACACAAAACAGGAACCTCGTACCATGCCCAAACTAGTGGGCAAGTTGAAATGGATAACCGTGAATTTAAATGAATTCTTAAAAAGACGGTTAGTGCTTCTCATAAGGATTGGTCTGTAAAGTTAGATGAAGCTCTATGGGCGTACAGAACTGTGTTCAAAACAACTATATGGACCTCACCATTCAAACTAGTGTATGAAAAATCGTGTCACCTACCTGTTGAGATAGAACATAAAGCTTATTGGTCAATTAAGTTGCTTAATCTTGATCTTAGTCTTGCAGGTGAATATAGGTTGGCGCAGATGAACAAATTGGAGGAGTTTACACTGGAAGGGTATGAAAATGAGCGAATTTTCAAGGAAAACAAAAAGGTGGCATGATCGTCTGATTAAGCCAAAGGAGTTTCATGAAGGGGACAGAGTCTTACTATACAATAGTAGACTTAAGTTGTAGATTGAGATTATTAGAGTTTAGGATTTTTGATACCTGTTTGTATAGGTATGGGCATGAATTGGACACAAAATAAGTATATAATAGAGTTGGGGAGAAACCCACTCGGAAAAATAAAAAAACGAGACGAACTCTGTAAAAAATGGCCTAGCGCACCGCGTGGGGCGTCGTGCACTATGCCGCGCGAGGCCAAAAAACCCTCTGGAAAATAAATTGCATGGGTTCTGTAACAGGGCACTGCCGCACCGCACCCTGCGATACAGTTGTGTAATAATATTTGGGTGTTTTATTTGGAACAATATTTTTCAAAAAAACAATGAACAAAAAACAGACGCTTATTTTCTTTTTAACCCAGTTTTCCCCCTCATTTCCCATTATTCTCTCATCTCACATTCTCCTCTCTAACTCACCCTGAATCCCCCATTCTTTTTCTTATTCTTCTTCTTCTTCCACTCAAATTGTCCCACCTTCATCACTCATCAAGGTAAGTTCTTCTCCTCTCCTCTTATTTCTTTTCTTTCTCTTACCACTTTGTTGTAGAATTAGATAGTTTTAGTTTGATTTTCTTAATCCTAGGTAGTTGATTTTTGCTACTTTTTTAGTTAATTTCTTTTAATTTTGGCCGAAAATTATGCTTAAACTTATGGGTTCTTCATTGTTCTTATGCTTGTGGCTGAGTTTTGGAGTATTTTGATGGTAATGGAAGAATTGTGTAGTGAACTATGGTGGGTGTGTGCTAGGGCCAAAAATTCATGGGTTTTATCTTGAAATTGGAGCACTTTGTGCTATTGCTACTATATGGTGGTGTTTTGGTTGTAGTTGGGTGTTTGATTGGTGTTGATGTGTAAGTGGTCCTATACCAATTGAAGTTGAAATTATGAGTTAGATTTGGTGCCTACCATGTGTTTGGTAAAATACCTCAATGAAATAAGAGGTGAAATTATTACTTAATTGGAGGATAATGGTTATGAGATAATGTGAGGCTTGATAATAAGTGTGGGGTGGAAGGTCATGTTCGTATGTTGAGAAACTTTAACGTGTTAGCCCCGAGTGCTACTTGATTGAACACCCCATGCGAATGTGTTGCTCGGTGCTAATTGAGGCGCCTGATTCATGTTAAGTACTTGTTAATGTTGTATTGTAACTTCTTACCTTTGTTAGTAGTAAATTAGTATAACTTCTTCTTTTTTCTTTTCTTCGTTACTAGTTTAGCTTCTTAATTTTGTATTTTACACTAGTATAATCTGTGGTGATGTTGTTGTAATATTATGTTGGTGGTTGGGTGGGTTATTGATTACTTATGGCATGCTTTCAATGGGGTAGTCTGAGTCCCTGATATACATTGTACTTATGAACATGCAAATAACATAAGTTTGGGGTGGTTACCCCATTTGGTCTTTTTTTTTTGTTTTAATTATTGTGGCTTATGTTGTTCGTCTTGTGCAGGTACAATGTCTCGTGGTCCTAGCAAACGCTCTAACACAGGTTCCTCTGAGGTTGCCTCTAGTAATCGTCGAGGAGGTAGGCGGGCACCTCCCCCCACCCCAGTGGAGGATGAAGAAGAGCGCATTGATCTCGATGCGGATGTAGTACCAGAGTGCAAATTTGGTATTCGGGCTATCCCAGCCCATGCTAGACATTGGTTCCCGACGTTCATCCCTGCGGTGAACCCGGAGCCTGAGGTTGCAATCGACGATGGGAAGTTGGCCCGAAAATATAATGATATATACAACAATATTCGGGCTTTGGGTTTTGACAGTCAGTTCCATTTAGGTGATTCGGTGAACGTGAACCTGGTAAAGGAGTTTTATGCCAATTGGCAACCTGAGGCCAGTCTAGATGTTGTGTATGAAGTACGGGTATGAGGTAAAGTGATTCCTTTCTCCTCCCAAGTGATCAATTAGATTTTGGGTTTCAGGGAGTATTCCCACAAGCTCTTTCTGAGGTTTCTCTATCGGCCAGACTATCCGGATATCCACCGACAGCTATATGGCGCTGATTCTTCTACCACATAGACGCGAGATGTTAATGATTTTCCACAAGGACATGAAGTATGGAGCATTCCAACGTCCGGTCAGGGTTATTTTTCGGCTAATCAATGCTAAAATCATGCCTACCCAAAGTGACATTGATATCTCACGGCTGAAAGTGTGTTATCTATGCCTTTTTGACATGCGATTTGATCTCAAAAAAATCATGCTGGAGCACATGGAGAGAGTGCGATTATTTGGGGCCCTCCGCCTATACTACTTGAGTATGATCCCTCGGCTGTTGTGGGCGCACCATGTAGAGGAGGAGTTTGATTATCACCGGACCATCCCAGTGTCATATCAGATCAAGGCCTTTGATATCACGGCAGTGATAGATCTTCCTATTGCTGTTGTTACTTCGGACTAGAGGCTGGTCTGTGTTGAGAAGACACTGCAGCTGTTATTTGCTGGTTTGCGCCTTCGCTCTAATCGGGGGGAGACTAACTTGGCGGAGCTGCAGCATGACCACCCCCTTTCTGTTGTCACTCAACAATGGTTGGACTTGGCGGAGGGAGGATATCTGCCACCAGATGAGGATGTGAACTCCGTACCCTCCGATGATAAGGAGTATTTGCGCACCTTCGAGGGTGCTGATGATTATGATAAGGGCCCCAAAGACTCATCTTTTCACTCATGTTATACGATTTTGCATTGGGGACAATGCAATATCTTAATTGTGAGGTGGAGTGATCCTATTTGTTTATATTTGTATTTGTTTCTATTTGCAATCTTGCTTTCTTAGATAATATGGCTTGTAAATTATAATTTTGAATTCTATAGGCCTATAATAGTTAGTAATTAGTAGTTTAGTTTCGAATCTTCCTGATGATGGATTTCGTCGACTGGTTTCTTGATGGATTTGAAGTCGAACGAGAAAATACAAAAAAAAAATTAAAAATCCAAAATGATGTCTGTTATTTTTATTTTATTTTACTTTCTTAGATAGTGTAATAATTCCCCCTTGATGTTTTTTGTGCCGCAGTTACTTTTCAAGGGCTTTACTTGAACCGGGTGTAGTTAGTTTTTTTTTTTTATAGGAATAAAGAATCTTGTGTCACAATGCTAATTTGAAGCAATTTTCCTTGACTGCGTATGCCTTGAGAGTGGTGAGTGCCTTGTTTGTGACGCCTAGGATCAATTCTTCACTCTTAGATAAGTATCTTAAATTGGTGGATTGTGACTTTGCTTAACTGCTTTGACTAGAGAGTCGGGAAAGATCTGATCCTAAGTGAGTTATGTGGCAATGTGTGAGTGCGGTTTTTGTTGATATTCTGTACATGCCAGTGATGTTTAGAACTTGCCCTGTGTGGTTGCAAAGCGAAATAGAAGTCTTGTTAAATCTAGAAAGTGATATATGTCTTTCTTTGTTGAGCCAAGTATATGTCTCTGACCTGCCTAATTATTTTGTATCCTAGTTAGCCCATTTGATCCTGTAATCCTATTTTTTTGGCAACCACATGCAAGCCTGACCCATTTGTTTGATTTAACTATCTGTTTGAACCAGTTACCTCTCTTGAGCACTTGATATATTTATGAGCTTGTTAAAAGCTAAGTGGAGATATGGTTGGGTTTTTTAGTAGAACTATAAAAAGGAGAAAGGTGCCCTTTTTCAAAAACTTACGAGAGCCACTTTTAGGGAATTGAAAAAAAGAGAGAAAAAAATGTTTGTGTTTGTATTTATTATAAAGAAAATTATTCCTTGCTAGTAGTAACTATTGCTTTGTATGTGCTTAAAGAAATTGGGAGCCTGAGGTTATTATGTTGTGAAGGTTGGAGTTTGGTTCCACACACGTGTGGGGTTTAATGTGTTAATGTGTAGTATTAAAGTGCTTAGGGAGGTGTAGCTACTATATCCATATGTATGTTACCCGTCATGCAGCCTACATTACAACTAAAATAAAGTTTTACTTGATCCTCGACTGAATGAGCTCAATTAGTAGAGTATTACACTACGGGCAAGCCTATGGTATATTTTCTGTGGCGTGTAAATTTTAATTCTGAGAGTGAGTGAATTCTTTATATCTTGAGTTCATATTTGTTCGTGATTTTTATTGTGTGTGGAAGTACTCTCTATTGTTTGTGTGAGGGCACATGATTTGTGAAGGTAAGGTAAAGTCTTTGACCTCTGTGTTAGAGTAAGTGAGCAGATCGTGAAAAATGTATGGTGCTTTTGAGTCGGGACTTGAGTCTAGAATGTTATGACATGGTACTTAGTCTATTTTAAATATTCTTGGCATGATGTGTTAGGGACGTTGTTTGATGAAAATAGTCTATGTGAAGTGTAGTTTGATTGCTCGAGGACGAGCAATAGTCTAAGTGTGGGGTGTTGATGGTAGGCTAGAAACCCGTATTTTAGCCATAGTTTGCACTCTAATTACTGTATTTTACGTGTGTTTGAGCTTAAATGATAGTGAATTACACTTATTACGTGTGTTATTCCTTACAGGAAGTGATTCCGAGTTAAAACGTTAATCAGGAGCTGAAACGATCAATTTGAAACTTTGAAGTCTAAGTAAAAGCCCAAGAAATTAAGTCGGGATCATGTTTAGGGCCCGAGTACCAAGTCTGGATGTCAAAAAGTGGATGAAACAATTTACTTTGAGAGAAAGACACAGATGCGCCGCATGGGGCGCGGCGAGGCACGACGGTGAAAATATGGCATGCCATACAAAATTCAAGGCCCCTGATAAACTCCACAGGCGCGCCGCATGGGGCGCCGCGTCTGTACATTTTTGGGTTAGAGTGATTCCTGTTTCGGCTTGGAAAGCGTAGTTTCGTCCGAGCCCACTTCTACACGGTATAAATATACCAAAAATATATTTTTTGAGGGACTTTTTTTACCGACGAAAGATTGGAGAACGAACCAAGGCAAGAAGACTCAAGAATTCATCAAGATTTCAACCAACTATCGGTGCAGTATGGGAGTTTGTATCGAATCATTAGAACTGATGTTTTCCTCGTTCTTAAACTTTATTGAGATGACTTTTTCCATTGTTATGGAGTAATTTCTATTAGGGTGTTGACAGATACAGTGTTTTGTTAACTTGATTAGGGATTCGATTATGATAATTGTTAGAATTAATTGATGGGGTTTTAATTCATATTGTGGAGTTATTTCTTATTTTTCTTAATCGAAAGAGGAGCTTGATATTGAATTGCTTTACATATTATGCTCTAGTTTAAATTCGTGATTCAAATAGGTAATTGAAAGAGACTCTTGAATTATTAATCAAACTAGAAAATAGGAAAATATTCGTGAGAAGTTACCCTTTAGATCATAACCATCATTTTATTGCTGCAGTTCTTTACCGTGATTCAATTGGATTAATTACTAAAATTAACGTTTAATCGGAAGAGGAACATTAACTTCAAGTGTAATCTGATTATCGGTTGTATTTCGTGAGAATCTATCGTATTATAGAGTGAACAAACTCAAGAATTGAATCTCGAGTGAGTTATCTTGCACCTATCTAGTCAATTACCCTTATTTCTCTCATTGATATTTCTTTGTTGATCATCTGCAGTCTTCTGTGATCAATTTTTAATTGCTTAAATTTTAGGAGTTAATTGTAGTAATAGTCATCAAATTAAGTGTTAATTTTCATGGATAATAATCAACTGAAGATTATTCAAACATTATTTAAATTCAATCCCTGAGATAATAATTAACTATACTCTGTTTGACTAGCAACAATAATTTTGTGGTAGTGTTTTGCGCTCGTCACGCTTGAAGAATCTGAATTCCATTTGTCATGTTCTAATTCAGACAGCATCAAGATTTTACCATCCTCTCTTGATGTCTTAGTCTTAATCGTTTCAGACTCTACCTTAACTTCAATCTCTTCTTTCACTTTCTGCTTTGCCTTTTTTTCTTTTCCGTTCTCATTAAACTTTGTCTTGTTCTTGAATTTCAGTTGGTGTGACACTGTAGTTGTCTTCAGTTCCCTGCTGATGAATTTAACCACCCGGAAAACTGGTTATTCCTTTTGATCTCAATCTCATATGATCCTCAAAGGTTGAAGATCGCTCCATCTTGAACTCAGGAATTCCATAATCAATGTAGAAGTTTAGCCTGCACTTGACAATCACATATGCAGTTTTTATCTACCTGCATGTTGGGTGCAATGCATTCACAAGCCAAAATGGGAGACTATCCGCCACTCCAAGCCACATAAAATGGGATTTACCGTCTAGTAATTAAAAGCCCCAAAAATGGAGTTAAGTCGATGTCGTAAAAAGGAAAATCAAATGCCCCTATTGCAACAACTGGATTCCAGAACAGGGGATTAATTCCACCTGTGAAAATAACATGAAATGGAACGACATATCCTACCAAGTTTTTTGTCAATATTCAACAAAAATTCCATGTATGGTCCGTCGCCTCTCTGGATAGTCAAATTATTTATCTGTATGTATGAAACAGGTTGATTTGAGTACCAAAAATATATCATACCCGTGAAGTAATTCCAGATTCGCATTCATGTTCTTAATATCATAGTACACGAAAGTAATATTAACATGATAATAATACATTTTCCAGCATTACATAAAGAGAAATATTCTGCTAATTGCAACCAGAAGACGCCGTTATCAGTAGGCTCAGGTGTGCTGGTACGGAGGAGTCAAGCCAAACGGCAGCGATACGGTCGTATTAATAAAGCTGAGAAGGTTGTGAGTAGGGATGGCAAACGGGCGGGTTGGATTATATGTTTGAATGTTGTCGAATCTTCTGTGGTTGCAACTGGGTTTTGGATTTCAAATTCACTGCATGGAGAAGATGACACCTTCCATAGACAACACTAGTTTTATTTTGAGCCTAAGATTGTCAAAGACCACCTATTGGTATTTCGATCGGTTGGTTTGAATATATAGGCCTGATAGTTACTCCAGAACCAGAGCTGCAAAGATGTTAAACTGCGAAAATTATTATATTATTATAGCATTGGCTAATTTTTCCTTTCGGTTAGACCAAATATTCAGCTATTTCAGAGTTCAAGCACAGCTTTATAGCTAGTAATATTAGAACAAACTATTTAATTGCTAATCTATCCTTAGTGTCCTTACTGTGTTGTGTTTGAACCAAGAGTTATTCCAAATAAAAACACTACTAATTGTATATTTAGTACTCCACTAGTTTTTGGTGACACGTATGAACTATATATAAAAATGAGAAAATGCATTGTTATCGTTTTTTTTTGGTCACGGGAAGGTTTGAAGTCCAAATGTCAGAAATGTTACATCATTGAAAAATATGAAATCGTCGCAGCAAGCTAGTTGGGAAAAATTGTTTCTAAAAATATATGAAGTCAATTTTGAAGCTAAAAAATAAGAATAACTTAAATGAAGCATTCAAAGTGTAAGACATTGGCTTACCGTTTGGTCCGATGGAAGTACAGGCCTGTACTTCCACGGAAACAAATTACAAAAGAAAGAAAAGTCGTTGAACATCATATTTGCAATGTGATCAATTGTTGCTTTGTTTTTTAGTAGAATAATGCCATAATGCTGCAATGATAATTTGAACTAATTGTAATATATAGTACATTGTCATTGTTGGTAGTCAAGTGATATCTCGAAATCAATCATGCAACTAAAATGCGTAAGACTTAAATAGAAGAGTATATCCGTGTACACACACACCAACATTGTTATTTGTTTAATTATTTAAAAAATATCTGCATGATACTTAAATCTATGATTCTTTTGGATGACGAAAAAAATCTAAAATATTATCCTAGTAAACTATATTATCTATAAAGGAAGAACTACTATGCACGATAGGTTTTACTGTAAATGTCTTTCCAATTAGATACCTGAGATTAACATTATCTTCAAAGAAGTTGAGCAAATTGCAGTGCTATCAGCTGAGAAGAAAATTGTTGTTTTAGTTGCTTGGGAAAGGGTGTGTGTTCCAAAGAAATTTGGAGGCTTAAACTTCAAAGATAGTAAGAGTTGGAATGTAGCTTAATGTGGGAAATTACTTTGGCAACTAGTTACTAAGGAGGACTTGTTATAGGTTAAATGGACACATGGGCTCTATATGAAAACAAATACTGATATTTGGACTCATACACCTCTAGTGACCTATTGTGGTTGGTATTGAAAGAAACTTAATGGAATTAAGGAAAGAATGATTGACTAGTATTTAAATGGGAGATATCTGCTGACTTCAACAGGGAAATACTCAGTTATCAGCAGTTACATTGCCATGAAAACTAATATGTCTAGAGTTCAAGTAGCAAACTTGATCTGGAGTTCAGTGTTGCAACCAAAACACAAAGTCATTGTCTGGTTAGCAGCTCAGGACAAGCTCCTCACAAAAGAGACCGGTAAGCAGGGGCAGATTTAGGGGGGCGGAAGAGGTTCATCCGAACCCCCTTCACCAAAATATTATACTGCATATATAAGGCTGTATACGGTCGAAATAGATTTCGGCGTTCGTACGTCTGATCGAGTTCGAAAGATAAGCGATCGAGGTGAGACTTCGAGATGGGTTCTGAAGATGGTACAAATAAGCTTCGAACCCGAAGGGCCGATCAATGTCAAGTTCGATATCATCAAACTCGAATCCAAATCAAACTATGATGCAAAGTAAAGCTATCAAGCTTACGATCCAGAGACCGACCAACATTGACTCCGGATCAATTCAAGGGTCCGGGTCAGAATCGAGCTTAAGCCGAGATCGAGAGCTCGAGTCTGGATCGAGCTCAAGCCAAGATCGAGCTCACAGACAAAAGCCGTTGCAATCCCACTAGAGGAGAGAATCGTGGCAGGAGTTGTGGAAAAGCTAATTTATCATGGATCTCCCACTGAGTATTTTTAATTATATCTAAAGTAAGGTCCCTCTACTATAAAGGGGGAGGGTTATCATTTCTGTAAGGGCGGGTTTTTAGATAGAGCTCACATTGTAATTCAAGCATCATATCCTCTTATATTCAAGAGTTACTCTTTTAAGCCTAAAAAACTTATCCATCTTGCTTAGTCATAAAAATCGTCTTCTTTACAACTTTGTATATTTTACATTGTTTGCAGTTCATATTTGATATTTTTTTTTATCCTTACGATTTGTATTAAGCTATATCACATATTCTTAGAACTACATATAAATTTAACTCTATCCATTTTTCGGATAAACAGTTTGGCGCCCACCGTGGGGCTAAGGATAACAGTAGTTATTTGATACGAATCTAAAAAAATACGCCATTATGTTTTGCGCTTGTTTCCGAAAATATCTTGAATTTCGGATTAGCTACGACTAACCACCAATCAAATGGCTTCACCAATCGACAACGGAGCCGGCCTTCAAGACGAAAACAACAACTTGATACCCAGTACTAAAAGACCACTTGTAAATGCCGTTGGAGCTCGAATCGGAGCGCCAATAGATATCAATTCGCATGTAGCCATTGAGGCGAACCTATATGCTGAACCCGAGAATAACATCCATGGTGGTACTCGGTCTTCAGCTCGAGATACCCATAACGTCGAGGAAAACAACATTAGCTTGCGTATGATTTTCGAAATGTTGCAAGCCCAACAGGCAGCAATAGCTCAGTTGCAGAGCCAAACCCAGCTACAAAGCAGGTCGGAGCCCAATCCACCTCGAAAAATCACCCATAGAACGGGGCCAGCCATAGTGAAGTCAAATGAACAAGAATCGGGGACTACTCTTGAAATTGCTAAATTGCTCGAGGAACTCACAAAGCGAGTCGAAGCCAATGATAAAAAAGTAGAAACTTATAACTCTATAGTCGATCAGATCCCGGGAGCTCCACCAATGATAAAAGGGCTGGATTCAAAAAAATTCGTGCAAAAACCTTTTTCCTCGAGCGTAGCCCCGAAACCATTCCCCAAAAAATTCCGTATGCCCGAAATTCCCAAATATATCGGAACGACCGATCCCAACGAGAACGTCACTTCTTACACATGTGCCATCAAGGGCAATGATTTAGAAGATGATGAAATCGAATCTGTGTTGTTAAAAGAAATTCGGAGAGACCCTCTCGAAGGGTGCGATGATTTTGTATCACAACCTACCACCAAATTCCATCGCCTCGTTCGCCATGTTAGCAGATTCTTTTGTGAAAGCACATGCCGGCGCCATAAAAGTCACAACAAGGAAATCAGACCTCTTCAATGTAAGACAAAAGGATAACGAGATGCTGACGGAGTTCGTATCTTGTTTTCAAATGGAACGAATGGACTTGCCACCAGTCACAGACGATTGGGCTGTTCAAGCGTTCACTCAAGGTTTGAACGAACAAAGTTCGACGGCTTCACGGCGATTAAAGCATAACCTGATCGAATACCCAGCCATCACGTGAGCCTACGTGCACAATCGGTACCAATCAAAAATTAGGGTCGAAGATGATCAATTCGGTTCTGAACCCACTGTTCGAAGGGGTACTAATCGAGAACGAGGTCCGATCGGGGATCGATACCAACCGTACGACGGAAGCCACAAAGTCAGTGAATCGAGACATAACCTCGGGCAAAATAACAAAAGAAGTGATCAAGGTCAAGGGTCCTGGGGGCTGATGAACAGAAGTAGGTTCGATAGGCCTGCCGGATCTAAGGAAGCACCTCAGCTATCGGAATATAACTTCAGCATTGATGCATCCACCATCATTTCGGCTATCGGATGCATCAAAGATACTAAATGGCCTCGACCCATGCAGACCGATCCTGCCCAGAGGAATCTCAATCAAATGTGCGAATATCATGGCACCCATGTCCACAGAATGGAAGATTGCAGGCAACTAAGAGAGGAAATAGTCCGGTTATTCAACAAAGGGCACCTTCGAGAATTTTTGAGCGATAGGGCAAAGAACCATTTTAAAAACAGGGATTTCGGCAAGCAAAACGAACAAGAAGAACCACAGCATGCCATTTACATGATCACCGGCGGTGCCAATATCCCTTAGGGACCAGTGCTTAAACGCACTAAGACATCGATTATGAGAGAAAAGCGATCTCGAACTCGATTACACACCCATAGGAACTTTGTCCTTCAATGATGAAGATGCGAAAAGAATCATACAACCTCATAACGATGCACTGGTAATATCCGTACTCATGAATAAAACTAAAGTTAAACGTGTGTTGATTGACCTAGGTAGCTCAGCCAACATCATCAGATTGAAGGTCGTAGAACAACTCGGCCTGCAGGACCAGATCGTACCTGCAACCCTGGTTCTAAACGGATTCAATATGTCATGTGAAACCACTAAATGTGAGATAATTCTACTAATAAACGTGGTTGGAACCATCCAGTAAACGAAGTTCCACGTGATCGAAGGCGACATGAGATACAACGCCCTTTTTGGAAGGCCATAGATCCACAACATGAGAGTTGTACCTTCGACCCTACACCAGGTCCTCAAAGTCCCAACATCGAGAGGGGTCAAAACAGTGTACGAAGAACAACTAGCCGCAAGAGAAATGTTCGCCGTCGAGGAAGCGAAACCAATTTCCTCACCTTCGCCAGTAAATGGATCGGAAAGGGAACGAGATACCAAATAGCAATCACAGACATCGGCCTTGACCCAACCAGATAACCAGAAGATCGAAGAAGATGATGATCAGAGGATCCCTCGATCCTTCATAATTCCCGATGACTCTGACGCCACCAAATCAACGATTGAGGAACTAGAGCAACTCACACTAATCGAGCACTGGCCCGAACGGAAGGTATACCTGGGAACGTGGTTGAGCCCCGAACTCAGGAAGAAACTTATTCAATTTCTTATCGATAACATCGATTGCTTTGCCTGGTCCCATTTAGGTATAACAGGGATCCCACCGGACATAACGACGCATCGGCAAAGCTTGGACCTTAGGTTCAGACCGGTGAAGCAAAAGAGAAGACCCCAATCCGAGGTAAAGCACGCATTTATAAAGGACGAGGTAACCAAACTTCTCAAGATAGGGTCCATTCGGGAGGTGAAATATCCCGAATGGTTAGCCAGTGTAGTTGTAGTGCCTAAAATGGGAACAAACTTAGAATGTGCATGGACTATAAAGATTTGAACAAAGCATGCCCCAAAGATTCATTTTCGCTTCCCAACATTGATCGCATGATCGATGCCACGGCCGACTACGAGATCCTCACTTTTCTCGATGCCTATTTCGGGTATAATCAAATCCAGATGAACCCGGAGGACCAGGAAAAAACTTTATTTGTCACCAAAAATGGAACATATTGTTATAATGTGATGCCCTTCGGGCTAAAAAATACAGGGGCTACTTACCAACGCCTAGTAAATAAAATGTTCGAAGAACAAATAGGTAAATCAATGGAAGTTTGAATTGATGACATGCTAGTTAAGTCCCTGCGCGCAGAGGACCATTTGACCCATTTGCAGGAAACGTTCGAGATTTTGAGGAAATACAACATGAAGCTCAACCCCGAAAAAAGTGCTTACGGGGTCGGTTCAGGCAAGTTCCTCGACTTCATGGTGTCAAATCGGGGAATCGAGATTAACCCCGACAAAATCAAGGCCATCGAAGACATCACTATCATGGACAGCGTGAAAGTTGTACAAAGGCTAACGGGACGGACTGCAGCCTTAGGCCGATTCATTTCGAGATCATCAGATCGACGTCACAAATTTTTCTCCCTGCTCAAAAAGAAGAACGATTTCGCTTGGACCCCGGAATGCCAACAGGCATTAGAGGAACTAAAACGATATCTATCGAGCCTTCCACTACTTCACACTCCAAAAACAGACGAAAAACTTTGCTTGTACTTGGTACTATCGGAAATCGCAGTAAGCGGTGTCCTATTTCGAGAAGAGCAAGGTACGCAATTTTCCGTTTATTATATAAGTCGGACCTTGGGTGAGGCATAAACTAGATATCCGCAACTAAAAAAATTGGCACTTGCACTGATAAACGCCTCTAGAAAATTAAGACCCTACTTTCAATGTCACCCCATATGCGTATTAACCACTTACCCGCTTCGTAATATTTTGCACAAGCCCAAACTATTAGGCCGATAGGCCAAATGGGCCGTCGAACTCAGTGGGTACGATATCGAATATCAACCCCGTACGGCCATCAAGTCTCAAATTTTAGCAGACTTCGTGGCCGATTTCACGCCAACCCTCGTACCGAAGTCAAAAAAGAACTCCTGTTGAAATCGGGTACGTCATCGGGGGTATGGACCCTTTTTACGGATGGGGATTCAAACGTGAAGGGATCCGGGCTAGGCATAGTTTTAAAGCCACCCACGGGCAACACTATTAGGCAATCTATTAAAACTACCAGGTTGACTAACAACGAGGCCGAGTATGAGGCCATGATTGCAGGTCTCGAGCTAGCTAAAAACTTGGGAGCATAAGTCATTGAAGCCAAAAGTGACTCTTTGCTGGTGGTAAGTCAAGTAAACAAAACCTTCGAAGTTCGAGAAGATAGAATGCAAAGGTATTTGGACAAACTACATGTCACTTTGCACCATTTCAAATAATGGACTTTACAACATGTTCCACGAGAGCAAAATAGTGAGGCCGATGCACTTGCGAATTTGGGTTTATCAGTAGAGGAAGGTGACTTGAGCTCGGGGACTGTCGTTCAACTCTCGAGATCCGTGATCTAAGAAGGTCATGCCGAGATAAATTCTACGAGCTTAACCTGGGATTGGAGAAATAAGTATATTGAATACTTAAAGAACGGAAAGCTCCCATCGGACCCTCAAGATTCAAGGGCACTACGGACTAAAGCTGCTCGATTCTCGTTGGCTTCAGATGGAACGATATACCGAAGGACATTCTATGGACTATTGGCAGTATGCTTGGGTCTAGGAGATACCGATTACATCCTACGTGAGGTGCACGAGGGCACTTGTGGGAATCACTTCAGTGCAGATCCACTAGTCCAAAAAATAATCAGGGCAGGGTATTATTGGGTCGATATGGGCAAAGATGCGAAGGAATTTGTTCGAAAATATGACAAATGTCAAAGGTTTGCACCAATGATCCATCAACCCGGAGAGCAACTTCACTCAGCCCTATCCCCATGGTCATTCATGAAATGGGGAATGGATATCGTCTGCCCTCTGCCATCGACCCCAGGTAAAGCTAAATTCATTTTATTTATGACTGACTATTTTTCTAAATGGTTTGAAGCACAGGCGTTCGAGAAAGTAAGAGAGAGAGAGAGGTTATAGACTTTATTTGGGATCATATCGTATGTCGATTCGGGATACCCGCCGAAATAGTGTGTGGCAATGAAAAATAATTTGTTGGCAGCAAAGTGATGAAATTCTTCGAAGATCACAAAATAAGAAGGATATTATCAACACCGTATCACCCCAGTGGGAACGGACAGGCCGAATCAATGAACAAAACTATCATTCAAAACCTAAAGAAGAGGCTGAACGACGCCAAAGGAAAATGGAGAGAAATCCTACACGAAGTCCTTTGGGCATATTGAACAACGTCAAAATCTAGTACGGGGGCAACCCCGTTCTCCTTAGTATATGGTTCTGAAGCCTTGATACCCGTTGAAGTCGGCGAACACAGTGACAGATTTCGATACACAACAGAACTGCAAAATAACGAGGCTATGAACACTAGCCTCGAATTATCGGACGAAAAATGAGAAGCTGCTCTCGTCCAATTGGCCGCCCAAAAGCAACGAATCGAAAGATACTATAATCGAAGAACCAAGCTCCGCCATTTTAAGCCCGGGGACTTAGTGCTAAGAAAAGTCACTCTCAATACCCGAAATCCGAACGAAGGAAAACTAGGACCGAACTGGGAAGGACCATATCAGGTTCTCAAGAACGTTGGAAGGGTTCATACAAGCTCGGCATTATAAATGGCAAACAACTATCAAGTAATTGGAATGTGTCACATCTAAAACGATACTACTGTTAAAGTACGACCCTCCCATATTCATTTACATTTCAAAACTAACCCCTGCAGAAGTCCGATCAGGAGCTAAGATAGATCCTTCAATACGAAGCCTTAGGTCTCAAAGCATACGTTGCACTCTTTTTCGCTTAGACCGATTTTATCCCAAATAGGTTTTTTGGCAAAGTTTTTAATGAGGCAACCAATGATCGTGCTGCACTTACAACAGTATTCGAGGCCTCTTTACAGTTGACCTCGAATACTGGGGGGCATTAACCCCTCAAATATATCAAGTTTTGATGCAAGAAAGTTATTTCGCAACAATGGGGTTCCAATAGGAAAAGTTGTAAGAGCCAAATGGTCAAAACGAACCATGCTCATGTAGTTGGCCCGAACCCAGACGTGAAACATGAACGCATGTATAATGACTTGCAAAGAAAGTTGTCCTCTTTACCGATATCTTATATCCAAGAAAAATTCCTCTATTTGGGGATTTATTATGCAAACAGAATTAAGATAAACTCGACCACTAAGCCTACGGGCTACATTACTTCGAGTTCGAATCATTCACTCGACTACTAAGCCTACGGGCTACTTTTATTTTCGAGTTCGAGCAAGCACTCACTCGACCATTATGCCTACGGGCTACATTACTTCGAGTTCGAATCATTCACTCAACTATTAATACTACAGGCTACTTTTATTTTCGAGTTCGAGCAAACACTCACTCGACCATTACGCTTACGGGCTACATTACTTCGAGTTCAAATCATTCACTCGACTACTAAGCCTACGGGCTACTTTTATTTTGAGTTCGAGCAAACACTCACTCAACCATTACGCCTACGGGCTACATTACTTCGAGTTCGAATCATTCACTTGACTACTAAGCCTACGGGCTACTTTTATTTCGAGTTCGAGCAAGCACTCACTCGATCATTATGCGTACGGGCTACTTTTATTTCGAGTTCGAGCAAACACCCACTCGACCATTATGCCTACGGGCTACATTACTTCGAGTTCGAATCATTCACTCGACTACTACGCCTACGGGCTACTTTTATTTCGAGTTCGAGCAAACACTCACTCGACCATTACGCCTACGGGCTATATTACTTCGAGTTCGCATCATTCACTCAACTACTAAGCCTACGGGCTACTTTTATTTCGAGTTCGAGCAAGCACCCACTCGACCATTATGCCTACGGGCCACGTTACTTCGGGTTCTAATTATTCACTAGACTACTAAGCCTACGGGCTACTTTTATTTCGAGTTCGAGCAAGCACTCACTCGACCATTACGCCTACGGGCTATATTTCTTCGAGCTCGAATGATTAACTTAACTAATAAGCCTAAGGGATACATCACTTCAAGTTTGAGAAAGCGCTCGCTTGGTTATAGAGGCTACGAAGTCCAAATTCGATCCTTGTGAAAACATTCATAAGGCGTAAATAAAATCTTCACAAGTCAGGAAACAAAACAGAAGCAAGTCGGCAAAAAAAGGGGATATTTTTATATAAAAAATTATTTACATGGTTGATTACAATGTAAAAATTAAGGACTAAGCTTCCTGATCATCCCAGGAGCGGTCTCTTCTCTATCGAGCTCCCCCCCCCATTCTCGGATCCGCTCTTACTCCCATCGTCATCATCATTGTCATCATCATCGTCATCGAAAACCAAGGCTTTAGCATCGGTTTCGAGTTCTTTGACCCTTTTATCTCTTCAGCGAGGTCGAAACCACGAGCATGGATCTCCTCGAGAGTTTCCCTCCGAGATCGGCACTTAGCAAGTTCAACGACCCAATGTGCTCGAGTATCGGCGGTCTCGGCTGCCTCTCTTGCTTGGACCTGGGCAGCTTCAGTATCGGCCTGATAGACGGCCACGAGTGCATCCGCATCGGCCTTTGCCTTTTCGGCATTAGATTCGGCCTTGGCAAGTACAGAGGCCAACCAAGCCTCGAGCTCCTATATTCTTCTTACTTGAACCAGGCCTTTTTTCTTCATTCTCTAAAGTTGGTTTTCGGCCGATGATTACTGGGCTCGAGCAGTTTCTTTCTCTGCAGAAAAGCGGTCCATACCTTCTTTCCACTGTAAAGACTCAGCTTTTATCACGTCGACCTCCTCACGAAGCTTCCCGATCATCTCAATTTTTTGCTGCAACTATGAGACCGAAAAATTAGCCATCGTTCCGGTATCAAGCCCATAGGCTTTTAAAAGTATCATTACCTGCTCAGACAAATCGGTCTGATCTCGGTAAGCCTTGGCCAACTCAGCTCGGAGGTCTTTTATTTCCTCTTCCCTTTGCCCTAAGAGAGATTTTAGGGAGTTCTTCTCCTCAGTAACCCGTTGAAGGTCGGCCTCGTATAGATGCAACTCGTTTTGGGACAGAGAACATGTTTCTCGATGAACTGCCGCTGCCTGCAAAGAAACAAGAAACGAAAAGTAAACATAAAGGTAGTATCGACAAAATAATTTTAAGGCTTACCTGATTCAAAGCATGCTGCACCCCGTGATAAAGATCCAATTCATCACTAGTACCGGCAACGTCCTCTATACCGGTAAACAGGTCACCAAAGGGATCCTCTCCATCATGAGGCCTCTCTAGATCGAGGGCCCCCAAAGCTTTGGAGCATTCTCTTCGGTTCGAAGGGATTCAAGAGAGGCCCCTTCAGACATATCCCCCATCCGTTGGCTCCGATGAGATGCGTCTTCGATCTCCGATAATTCAGGGAATCCGCCCGAATCTTTCTCCGGTATATCCTCAGTTCGAGGCGGAGTCTCGTGAAGTATCATCAATCTAGTTGCCGATGGGGCATCGATAGTTCTCTTCGTTCGGGCCATCAACGCGGACCCATCGTTTTCTTCTTCTTCTTCGTCTTCATCCCTTAGACGCATAACTGATTCTACGGTCAAAGGAATGGCATTCTTGTTCGGCTTATGAGCCGTCCTCTTCTTCAGTTTTGGATCTTCGGGAATAGAGGCTCTTTTCCTTTTATTTTCCTTCATCGTCTTTGGGATGGAAGCCAAAGTTTCTTCCTCGTTGGACAAGGGCCTCAAAATTGCATCTTTGCCCAAACCTGCATGTCGAAGCAATAGCTCGTACCTAGTTCTTGAGATTGGGAACTGCTCCGGGCATCCAGGGAACCACTGCATCACAAAAAGAAGAGTATCGATGAGAAAAGAAATGAAAGAACAAAATAGAAGGAAGTAACAACAGGATCACACTTACGTTTCATATTCCACTCTTCGGGAAAGGGCATCTTTTCAGTCGGAATCAGGTCCGAAGTCCTCACTCGAACGAACCTGCCCATCCAGCCTCGATCCCTGTCCTCATCAATGCTCGAGAACAGAGCCTTGGTAGCCCGACGCTGAAGTTTTATTAACCCTCCTCGAAAAAGTTGAGGACGGTACAATCAGATAAGATGGTCGAGGGTGAACGGCATCCCCTCGATTTTGTTCACAAAGTATCGGATCAAGATAACGATCTACCAAAAAGAAGGATGGACCTGGCCTAACGGTAATCTTTAAGCTGGTTGTTCTCGACTTCCATTGTTCCATGTGATAACAGAAAAAACAAGCGCAAATGGTCAAATATACCCATATACTTTCGAAAATGGTCTAAGAATACTCCTCGTTATACTATTGGGTTATCTATACCCCTGCGGTCATACTTTAGGTTCAAATATACCCCTCATTTAAATGGAGGGACACATGTCGTCATCTTGTTGGCCAATTCTAAATATATCCTAATTAATTAAAAAGACTCATTACTCATACTCGAAAAGTAATTTTCTAAATTATTTTTTTGTAAAAATTGGAAAATACTGAAATATCTTTTTACTAAAAACTGAAAAAACGAAAATATTTTTTTTTAATTTTTACAAAAAGAACTGCAAAATATTTTTTAAAACAATATTTTCGTAAAAACTGAAAAACAAAACTGAAAAGCAATTTTCTAAAGCAATATTTTTGTAAAAACTGGAAAAAATTGAATGTTTTTTTTTACTAAAACTGAAAAAATTGAAAATATTTTTTTCTAGTTTTTAGAAAAATATTGCCTTAAAAAAATTGAAAAATAATTTCTAAAGCAATTATTTTTGTAAAAACTAAAACAAAAAACTGAAAAATAATTTTCTAAAGCAATATTTTTGTTAAAACTGAAAAAACAAATATTTTCTTTTTTCAGTTTTTAGGGTAAAAAATTCAGTTTTTTCAGTTTTTAATTACTTTAGAAAATTGGTTTTCAATTTTTGTTTTCGGTTTTTACAAAAACATTATTTTAGAAAATATCTTTCGGTTTTTTTAAAGCAGTTTTTTTTGTAAAAGCTGGAAAAAAAAATATTTTTGTTTTTTTTCAGTTTTAGTAAAAAAGAATTCAGTTTTTTTCAGATTTTACAAAAAAAAGAATTGCTTTAGAAAATTGCTTTTCGGGCATGGGTAATGAGTCTTTTTAATTAATTAGGAGATATTTAGAATTGGCTAACAGGATGATGGCACATCTCCCTCCATTTAAATGAGAGGTATGTTTGAACCCAAAGTATGACTGAAGGGGTATAGATAACCCAATAGTATAACGAAAAATATTTTTAGACCATTTTTAAAAATACAGGGGTATATTTGGCCCTTTGCCAAAAAAAAAACAAAATTAATGTGGACTACTTCTCTCTTTATATGTGTTCGTTTGTCTCCTTGGAGATCGGATAAGAAGCATGATTATGATGCGTAATGCTTGGCATTCATCTTGGGACTAGTTTTTAAGTGGGCGTTTGGACATAAGAATTGTAAAATTTCAAAAAAAAAAAAGTAAAAAAAGATTTTCAACTGAAATTGGTATTTGAAAGTTAGAGTTGTGTTTGAATATGAATATAATTTTGGGCTGTTTTGTATTTTTGTGAGTAATTTGAAGTGAATTTTGAAAGACAACCTTTCGGAGTTTTTCAAATTTATGAAAAAATTCGAAATTGTAAAAATTAAAGATCCATGTCCAAACGCTGATTTCGAAAGAAAGTGAATAAAAGGTAAAAAAATTGTGTATGGCCAAACGGCCCCTAAATTTCCAACTCAAGTACGTTTTCTTCAAATGATTGCTTTAGAGCACATTTGACCAAACAAATTAAAAAGATGGAACAAAAAGAAAAAAGAAAGTCTCCATGTAGTTAAAGAAAGGATGGTAATTGTAAACAAATGATTGTTCATGTTTTAAGTTAATGAATGCGAATTGCAAATTCATTGCTTTAGAATAGGAAAATGTAACAGCTAAGAAATTTTATTTTATTTTATTTAATCATTCGGTATTCGAAAACCATTTACTCAACTAGGAGCTTGTTTGGTCAAGAGCCCGTTTAGCCAAGCTACCAAAATTTACTTATTTTGAAAAATATTTTTTTAAAAATATTTTTGTACAAAATAACTTTTTAAAAAGTACTTTTGGAGAATAACAGCTTATGTTTGACCAATTAATTTGAGAAGTACTTTTTACAATATTTGATAAGCAAACTGTGTTTGGCCTATCTTTTCAAAAAGTACTTTTGAATGTCAAATTACTAAAAAATAAAAGTATTATTTAACAGAGAGAAATAAATTCAAATATTTATTATAAATTATTTATTTAATTTTATTTTTACTTGTTAAAATATAAAACATAAATTATTAATATATATTAATTTTTTATCAATATAAATATGATTATCCAAAATAATAATAATGGGTATTTGAATTTACTTACTTTATATGATGATTTAAATATATCAAAACACATCGTTCAAATCTGCTACATAAATCATTATATAAAAGAAGAGATTTATTTATAGTAGAGAGACTACTTCAAAGAAGAACATGAGAAGGAAAATAAAAATATGATAAAATAAAAAAGAGAAAAAAAAGGATGATAGAAAAAAAAGGGAAATGGTTAAATTATAAGGATAATTTGGAAAATATAAATTTATAGTAAGGATATTTTTATCTTGAAAAAAGTAATTTTCTGCTTCTGCTTCTTGGAAGAAGCTAGAATTTGTAGCTTCTTCCTAAAAGCAGAAAAACTGCTTCTGTGCTCAAAGGTACTTTTTTATTTTGGCCAAACACCTCAAAATTCTAAGAAAGTACTAAAAAAGTACTTTTAGCCTTAGAGAAACTTGGCCAAACCGGCTCTAAGTTGCAAAAAATTACTTATTTGAAAAATAGTTTTGCTTAAAAATACTTTTGGCTTTTGTGTTTGGTCAATTTATTTGAGAAGTACTTTTTGAATATTGGACAAGCAAATTGTATTTGACCAATCTTTTTAAAATATACTTTTGAGTATCAGATTACGAAAATGGATAGTAAAGGTTCAATTTATAATTAGAATTAATTAAACGAGATAAATATTTTAAACATATGTTATAAAATAATTTAATTATTTTTATTTTTATTTAAATAGAATATAAAGTATAAAATAAAAATATTTATTAAAGATTTTAATTAATATAAACTATAATTATACCAAAGCGATAATATTGAGTATTTGGTATGATTACTTACTGTTGACATGAGAATTTAAATATATCATTAAATATAAATTTAAAATCTACTCCTTAAATCACTAGAAGGAGGAGAATAAAAGAATGGTGGAAAGAAAAAAGAGAAAAAGGGATGATAGAAACTAAGAAAAAATATGAAAAAAATTAATTAATTAAGGATATTTTCGTCTTGAAAAGATTATTTTTTTGCTTTTGCTTTTTGGCAGAAGTTAGAATTTGTAACTTTTTTACAAAAGTAGAAAATTTGTTTCTAATGCTACTCAAGCACTTCTACATCAAGGACAAACACCTCAAATTTAAAACGTACTTTTGGCCTATCAAAAGCTTGAATAAACTAATTTAAACTATTTCCTTATAACACTTCCATAATCTCATAATAAGACAGACGAAACTCTAGGCAACGCATCTAGGATCTCTAAAATATAATTGCACTACTAAAAAAATGAGAAGAAAAGTATTAAGCCGGTTTGTTCTTTTGGCTAAATAACCTAATAATCAACCAAGTATAACATTCAACCTAAAATTAAACTAATTCTAAAAAATAAATACATAAAATACCTAATTTTACGGAAAAACTATGTGTTCATATACCCTATAAACTATGCTATAAATATGTCAATGGCGAGAGGACATGAAGGCCCGGCAAGGAATGGACTGCCACGAATTATGCATATGCACGGTTTATTGTCCATGTTCAATAATACCAAATAAAGCTTTAATAATACCAAATAAAGCTTGCATTTAACTTAGTCGGCTGCATTATTTAATAACATTGAATTAATGATGGACCCCTTTTTCTATTGCTGACTTATATGGTTGCTGACTTGCTGGTTTCTTAATTTTAATTTTGAAGACAACAAAACAAAAATAGCCAAAAGCAATCAATCCGAAGGCAATAAGACCATTGGACCACTGTTAACGTGGACCCTATTTATCATATAGTATTACTTTCTTCGGTCCACAATAAACGATTTTTTTGATATTCTTTTGTGGTCCAAAATGAGTAATTTTTTCAGATTTTAAAAATGAATTAATTTTTTTTTTCATACATTGTCCTTTGAGTAAATAATGTTAGAGTATGTGTTAGGGGTGTTTATATAAAAAAATAGTAAAGGTTAATATGGTCAATTTTATTGTTAATTAATGTTAAAAGGTGGATATTTTAATATATGTGAAAACATCCAAAAAATCACTTATTATGAACCAGATGGAGTAATATGTAACAAAAATATACATTCCATTTGCTTCACCTGGACATTTACCCCACTCACAACAAGATAAACGAGAAAAGAGAACGATTTTGTACTTTAATTCATGCACTTTATTCGTGTTTGAGTTTAAATAATACTGATTTGTACTTATTATGTGTATTATATTTCATAAGAGATGAATTGGAGCTTTGAAATCTAAGTAAAAGTCCAAAACATTAAACCGGGATCACGTTGAGGGTCAAGGACCAAGTTTGGATGTAAAAAAATTGAAAAAAATTCCGGCTCTAAGAAATTTACGCTACCGCACTGCACGGCGCGACGCGACAGTGTAGATGCGGACTTCTGACAAAAAATCAACTCTCTGAAGAAGTCTACTTGTGCGGCGCACGATGCGGCATGCAAGGTGTATTTTTCAATTTTCTCACTTCGGCTTGAAAATGATAATTTCGTCCAGACCCGTTCCTACATGATATAAATAATCTTTGACTAAAAATCCATATTTTTACATATAATTTGACTTGCATTATACCTCGATCTAGCTAATTTTTCTGTGAATATTTGTGACTCGAGCTTAATAATGTTATTTATATATAGCAGCCAATTGGAAGTGATTTGGGGAGTTTGCATGCAAATTGAGGTCATTAAGGGAAGAATTTGGAGGAAATATAAGTTTGGTGCCCAGGTTGGCGCTAGGCACCAACCAAAACGCCAATGACAGAAGACTAAAAGGTTTGCTGTCCAGGTTGGTGCGAGACGCCAAAGGGCGGATTTTGTCCTAATTCGGCTGGGACTTGGGAATTTCAACCCTACACGTCCCCAACATGTATACAGGGGGTTCTAAACCTATTTTTGAGAGAAGCGGACATAATTTGGGCCAAGGGAGAGCATAGAGCTGTCATGGAGACCAGAATGCATCAGATTCCATCTTTCTTCCATCAAACTTAGTAATCTTTACGTTTCTTTGGACGAATTGTTATTTTGCTACCATGTCTATGTGGAGCTAAATTTCGCATTCTAGGGCTGTGGTTATCATGAATATTAAAATTTATTAATTACATTACCATTAATTTGAATTATCGTCTTTGGTTGTTTCTCTAATTTTGTGAATAATTGCTTAATTGTTTGGCCAGCAGTTGAGTTCTATTTACTATCTATGCTATGCTTGGGAAAGTCATGTTTAGATTAAAGTAGAATTAGAGAGAACTTGTTTCTGAACCCGTGGCTCGGGGAAAGATTTCGCGGTTAGGATAGGAATATACATAACAATCTTGCTTAGTTGAATACCGTATTATATTCGTTCATGATAGATTCAATACCATAAGAATATATGGTTGATATATTGTGGATAGAATGATAGTATTGTGGGAACATGCTATTTATATAAACGATCCGGTCAACTAGCAACCATAAATAATTCGGACTAGCTGGTATAATTACGAACTCAAAAGGATTGATAAATTAACTACAACCCTGGAATCTATATTTCCCTTGGTTACGTGTTTAAATTTCGCAGTAGTAGTTGTAAAAGAAAAACCAAACTTTTGATTATCTTGGACAGTAAATCGATTTTAGTTTGCTTAGTTAACGATAATCTAAGTTTTTGTGGGTTCGATATCCGACTTTCGAGCCACTTTATTACTTGTCGGCCACGTATACCTGCGTATACTTGGGGAACCTACAATAAATACAGCAAAAACAAAATTTTTAGGGGACTTTTGACCTACAAAGGATTTGAGGTGCAACTAAAGCAAAAAGATACATGATTTCATGAAAATTTCAACCAATGATCGGTGCAATACAGGAGTTTGTATCGAATCATTAACGTTGGTGTTGCATATGTCTTTAAAACTTTTTTAGATGACTTTTTCTATTGTTATGGAGTAGTTTACTGTAGAGTTTGACGGATATGTTATGTGATTGATATTTGTGAATTTAACTCTGGTTCAATTGTATGAATACGTTGATGGAACTATGAATTGTATGCAACTTTATCACTGGTTTATTTAATCGAAAGAGGAATATTTTGGTGATTAGCTTTGCATTATTTTGGGTTGGTTTAATTTGGTGATTCTTCTAAGTAATCGAGAGAGCTTTTTGAATTGTTGATTAAACCAAGTTAGGAAAATATTCGAGAGATGTTTTCCTAAAGACTAGTCCATTAACGTGTTCTTGCATATTTTCTTCATGCTTCATATTGGTTTATTTTGTAGAGTTAAGATTTAATCGAGAGAGAAATATTTACCATACGTTTAACCTAATTATCGAGTGAATTCGTGAGAATAATTAGGACCTTAGAAATGAACTCAACCAGAATTAGATCTCGAATAACTATCCTCTACCTATCCTGTCACGACCCTTATTTCTCATATTGTTTACAAAATATTTTAGTTCAAATCTCATTCTTTGTGATCAAGTCTAATCATAATCTTAATTTAGTTGTTAAGTATAGTTAGTAATTCTCCCAAATCAAGTGTTGATCATCCTGAATAACAGAAAATCAAAGTTATATTGAACATTATTTAAATCCAATTCCTGTGAAGACTATAATTTTACTATACTATCTTTGACCAGCGAATATTAATTTTCGTATTGTGTTTTGCGTTCGTCAATTTGAATTGCTCAAGTAGCTAGTAATTAAGCACCTCCAATCTCAAGGTTGCAGATTTAAGTCACCAAAGGAGCAAAGTGAGAAACTTCCGCAGAGGGGTAAGAAAAAGTTACTCTCTTTCCGCTCTATATAGTTTCCTAACTTTGCTCCCGGATCAACAAATTGACTTTTATCACTTAAATCATCTTAGTCACGCAATTAAGAAAGAGAGAGGATATAGATCTATAAATACAAACACACAGTTCAATTTTATCCACACCCAAGTGTTTACATTAAACTAAACAAATTTAACCTTAATAGTTAAAGATAAAATTACTTAATAGGATGTAAACGTAATATACATGTAAGTTTTTACTCCATACACTTATCCTTTCACACTTGCAGATAGGGTGTTAATGGTTCGGTTTGGCCGGTTATTTTATAAAATTTATATTATACTATTTTTTTTTGGTTACTTTATTTTGTATAACCAAAATTAGACTTTTTAAAACTATTCCGATCATCTCGGTTTCTCTTCGATATTGGTGCGGTTCGGTTAATTTTCGGTAATTTTCTTAAAATATAATGTAAGAGCCGTTAATAAAAGTTAAAACACAATAAGATACGTACTTACTTAGGACTTCAGCAAATTAAACTCTCTAAATATTTTTACAGTTTAAAAGATGATGAGACAAGAGAATATGAAAGATGACCAGAATAGAGTTTCGTTCCACTATTCTACTACAACATAAGAGAAATTAAGCAAAGACAAAAGAAATATAGATCAAACGAATAGAGTCAAGATTGGACTCAAGAATAAAATCTGGAATAACGAAAACATTTATTTTGTGCCTCACACAACTGATACTAGTTGTGTGAGGCCTCTTTTGTGCCTCGCAATTTTGTGGATCCAAAAGTGTAAGATATGAGACCACAAATTTGTGAGATAAAAAGAGGCCTCACTAAATGTCAGTTCCGTGAGGCACACTATAAAACCTCTCATGAAATAACTGTGGCATATTATTCAAGATGATATATAGATCTAATTTAGTTTCAATAGGATAGCATAATAAGTTTGAGAGTTGAGACTTTGGGTTTTTGATAACGCCCAACTCTTGTCCTAAAAAGGATAAGCGGTCGATGCAAATATAATCCGGTCTAAGAGTCCGAAGTCGAATCTCACAGAGAACTAAGGTTTAGCTAAAACTGTTCACTATTACTAATAAGACAAGCTCGAACAATTCCTAAGTAATAAATATTAATATTCTTATGTCTAGATAATTAACTAATAAATTAAAGTATTAAATTAACAACTAAAGAAACTAAGGGTTGGAGACAAGATTAAAGAGGCCTAGAGTTATGATTTTCCTAATTGTCGGAATCATTCCCGCTACGTCTCCTATAATTTTATCTAAGTATTCTCTACTTATCATGAGAACTCGACTTATCGTAATTTATCTCTCGAGCAACTACAATAATGTACTAGTCATATTCTCTCGAATTATGCTAACTCGCACTTTTTCACCGCTCACTATGATCACGTCAAAGTTTCGTTATCTCTAAGCCCACTTTTAAACCCGCTGTATTGATCTCTCATATATCTTAGGAGTCACGTTGTTCAACAATCACCTAAATATGTATCCTTTCTCAAGCAACACATAATAAATAGGCACAGTCAATTGATGTCCATTCAATCAACTGAAATAAAAACGTTATTGAACAAGTACATAAATTCAAATGTTAAATTATATTAAAACATAACAACAATTCATCCTCCAAGAGGTTCCATCAAAACTCTAGATAATAAATTAACTACTCATAATAGTATGTAAAACTACAATATTAAAAGCCATAACCAACAATGAAAAATAGGAAGAAGAAAGGAAAAACTCGTGGTTGAATCTTCCTCCTTGCTCCTCGCGTATTCTTGTCTCCTTGGGTGTTGTCTTACCCTAAAGTAGTGTCTCTCTCCTCAAAAGGACGTTTTATGATGTATTTATAACAATTAGGGTTGATGTGGGGCGTCCTTGATCTCTCCTCATTCGCAAAGGACACGCTGAGTCACGTGCTAGAGTTGGTGCAGCGCGCAACTTTTAGTAGTCTCCCAGTTATTTCTTCTTCTTCTTTGTTCTTTCGCGTGTCAGGTCCAGTGCCAACCTCCATACTTCGCTATTTTTTTGTTTATTTCCTAAGCCATTTCACGCCTACCTTCATGCAATGCACCAATTGTGGCATGCTCCTAGCTCTTGCCTCTCAACTTCTTTTTGCATTAAATCATCCGATTTTTTCACCAACTTCCATCCAAACTCATTCCTACACATAAAAAACATATAATGATCATATTTTATATTTATAAACATGTAATATCCCACAACTCACATACAAAATAATACGCAAACACACTCAAAAATATACACTTTTCATCATTTATCACTACCCATACTTAAACTCTTGCTCGTTTTAGAGCAACTTAAAATTAAGCACATCGGCGAGTAACACAAATTTTAAAATATACTCAAACATCATATCAATGACAATAGTTTATATCAACGCTTACAACACAACATATGCACTCTTCACACTTTTTCTTATTATTAGACCAATGCCAAGACTATTTAAAATATTTGTGTGACTCTTCTAACATCCTAACCTCAAAAATTGACTCTAATACATTTCATAATATGACTTGCTTCTTGTGCCAACTCAAAAACCAAGGACTTTACCAATCCTTTGCAAATCATATTCTCTTACCAGCAAATCACATAGTGAAAATAGTCCACAAACTCAAATATAAGTTCAAGTATAGTCTAAGGACTCTAATATTAAAAGAATTCGCTCACTCTCATAAAGAAACTCGTATGCCACCCAAGTTCGTACCATAGGGTTGCCCGTAGTATAAGACTCGACTAATTTAAGCTTGCAGAGTCTAGGATCAAGTAGTACTTTATAGGTTGTAATGTAGGCCTTTATAGGTTGTAATGTAGGCTAAGGAACATATACGATATATTTAGGAAAATAGTGACTAACCCTCCTAAGCATTTTAATATACCACACATCATTTTTAAGTACATCTTCTTATCAAGACCAATTCAATGTGTTGCCGTGAACCATACACATTTAAGACTTTCTTCATTAAGCACATCAAAATATACATACTCACTCGCCCGGATAAAGATTTGGGAGGTGTCATTCATTTTTTATTTTTTTGTTTCTTTTGTGTATTTTTTTTATTTTTTTTCACACTCTCCTTAATTTGATATTTTTGGCTAGTAAGTCTTTTACCCACAAATGCACCTTGTCGGCCTTCCTATGGTTCCACTCAAAACCTACCCAATCTCTTTCTTCACTCTTTCAGTGACTTAAGTGCTTTCAGAGATAAAGGGTGAACAAGATACGATTTAGAACAAGATAGGGATTGGCTCGTAATGTGGGTGCCAAAGAAAAAGGTCTATGGGCTCACAAGGGCTGACTACGGATAATGTTATCACTGGTAGGCAAATAGACTGAAGGGTCAATCAAATAAATGCCTATCATTTCATAAACTCACAAGACTTAATCATTTCACTTCGACTCACACACGAGGAAAGTTCTAGACTAACAAGGGATGACACAAAGTATAACCAAAATCTCACCTCACACAATGCACATGACTTACTCAGGACGTCTCAAACCCGACTCTCAAGTTAAAATAACTAGCACAATCATCATATAATCCATGCACTAGATAGTAACAACATGAGTCAATAGATGAGCCCAAGGGTCAAAAGAAAGCCACATATACTTTCAAGGCATATAGTCACAAGAATCAAGAAGAAAGTACTCAGCACCAATGCTCCACCTCTAAACCTCGATATAAAACATGTCAAAAAGTATAGATACTCAAGTTCTCCCCATTCCATCATCAATTGAAAAGAAAAGGAAGAAAAAAAATCTTTTTGTATTTTTCTTTATACTTTAAACTCTCAAGAAAACTGTCTAGGAAATCCTTCGTCGGGAAAAGTCCAAAACGTTTTGAAAATTCTACCTACAAAAAAAAAACTACTACCCGGTTCAAAGATTCATCCCATGAAAAATAACTGTGGCCATAAGAAAAATCAAGAGGGATTATTTTTACATAATATTTTTTTATTTTTGATTTGTTTTTCAACACACATAAAATAATACAACTAAAATAGCATAAGAAATCACCAAAACAATATCTTCACCCTACACTTAAAATTGTACATTGTCCCCAATGCACACCCATAAATAGTAAAAGAAACTCTCTGCTAGGCAAAAGACCGAAGCATTAACAACTCATGTGGTACTCAGACTTCTCCCATGTTTGACCCTTTGTGCGGGTACCGTACACTTAGTTCCAACCATCTGGCTTGCTGTTGCATCCTTCCAATAGCTTTGTTTTTCATGCTCCTACAAAATAAATAAAACGACACTACAACAATAATACAAATAAATAGAAAAATAAAAAAAACTAAAAATAAAAGAATGTGGTAAAGTTGGGTACGTGAATCACTTTCTGCCTCCACCTCGAGCTTTTGAATTGAACCCCAAGTTTTGATTCAAGCTTATGATTATGCTCTTGGGGCGGTACAAATTCTTGCAAGCCAAAAATTAAATAAATCCTCATGCACTTTTTGGCTCTCGACCGAGGAGTGTCACCTTGCCTAGACAACCTTGAAAATTTCAAAATATAAGGCTCATCTACCTCTTCCCTTGACTCCTTTTTATGCTCATAAGGATCAATTCTCATTTCACTATCTGAACATAATGTAGAAAAGTGTTTGGAATGAGGTCCCACACGCTCAAATACATGAACTTCAAGATTTTCGACATCCTCAACACCAATCACACTAGAGTCAACTAAATTTGTGTCCTCAATGTCCTTGGCTGAATCTAGTATTACTTCTTTAACATCGGCATCCTCAAATTCTAGTTGGATAGATTGTTGGTGTTCTACTCCGACCTCCTCCATTAGCACCTCAATTTTTACATCTAATTCATGCTTTTTTGGCTACTATTCATAATATTGGATTGTTGTGCATTAAAAGCTTCAACCAGTTGACTCACTTGAGCCTCCAAATTGCGAATAGTTTCCTTGTGCCTTTCTATCTGCAATTGTTGCTTATCATTTTCTTCCACAAGACACTTTAGCATATCCTAGATTGATCACGTTCAGGTCATCATTCCCGGGTTCTTTGTTCCTATTAACTTCACAAGAAAAAGTAAAATTATCATAATAAGGGCTTGGAAGAGGATAATAAATAAAAATACAACCATGAAAGTGACCATCTTAACCACCACATACATCACACACATTTCACAAATAAGATTGAGTTGGTACACATAACTCACTCTAGGGAACATTTCAATAATTTTGCCAATGGTTGTTTCCTTCACAATATGTCTAAGGATCAAAAGTAGAATTACCAACACCTAAACTCCCATCATTCCAAGATGTCATGCTTCTCTAATCAATAAGTAAAATAAAAAAACAACAAAATAAAATAAACAAACTTGAAATCAAGCAATATTTACAGTTATAACTACAATGTTAGTTCCCTGGCAACGACGCCAAAATTTGATCATGCCCAACTCTAGTCCTAAAAAGGATAAGCGGTCGCTGCAAATATAATCCGGTCTAAGAGTCCGGAGTCGAATCCCACAGAAAATTAAGGTTTAGTTACAAATGTTCACTATCACTAATAAGAAAAACTCGAACAATTCCTAAGTTATAAATGTTAATATTCTTATGTCTAACTAATTAACTAACAAATTAATGTATTAAATTAACAACTAAAGAAACTAAGGGTTGGAGACAAAATTAAGGAGGCTTAGAGTTATGATTTTCTCAATTGTCAGAATCCTTCCCGCTATGTCTCCTACAATTTCGCCTAAGTATTCTCTGCTTATCATGAGCACTCGACTTATCGTAATTCTCTCCTGAGCAACTACAATAATGTACTAGTCATTGATAAGTATGGATTTTGACCACTTATTAATACCTTTTTACTTTTGATTTAGTCTGAAAGTATTGATTTACATTCCCAAAACTAATGAAAGTGTGTAAATTGCAGGAATGTTAGAAATTTGGGCTCTTATGAAGAAATCTGGCTAAAAAAGGAGTGTTCCGACTCACAAGGCAAGAAGGGATGCAGAACACAAGAAGTGCGGTCCACAAAGGTATTTCTTCGTCCGCAGAAGCAAGTGCGGACCGCAGAATTCCCTCTGCGGCCGCAGAACTGGTGAAGAAGCTCAGCAGGCTTTAAGTAGAAGTGCGGACTGCACATGAATTGTGTGGCCGCAGAACATGGTCTGCACTGACAAGAATTCAAAAAGTTCAGAGAGTGTGCAAATGATTAAGACTTGAATCATTGCATGAAGTGCGGACCGCACAAGAATGTTACGGTTGCAGAAGTTGCATTGGAGCCGCAGACCAAATTGTGCGGCTGCAAAATTCAGTTTTTTGCAAGACCAAGCAATGTGCGTCCGCACATGGAATTGTGCGGCCGTAGAACCTCCCGAGGGGTATTTTTGTCAGTGAAATTTGGGCCACTATAAATTGAGGTGAATCACATTTTTAGGTCAAGTTTTGAAGTTCAAGCAGCTGTAGCCACTGTAATTTTCCATTTTAGGTAATTTATGATCATTTTGGGATAAAAATATCATAGTTTATCATTTTAATATTATATTATGAGTTTAATTAGTATTTCTTCTTTATTTTCTTTATTTTTTACTATGAGTAGCTAGACTCTTATTGGGTTGTCACAACCCTAGTGTGTAAACCTTATGGGTATTTAATTTAATGCTTGTTTATGATTGGGTGTTGATTAGTTATCCATATTTATCTTTAATTTTAGAATTAATGGTTGCAAATATTGATTCTTGCCTTTTTGACTTAGTCGTTTTTTGAGAAAGAGGGACCTAGTCTAGGAAAATTTGGCTACAAAGAAATTGGGCTAATTGAGATTTTGATTAGCCTAATAAAGGGTTTGAACTAGAGATAGGGAAAACCTGACTTGATCTCATATCAACTATTTAGCTTGATACCCATTTGACCTTGAGAAAGCCAAATTGGGCAAAATCACTTTATGACCGAGAGGTATTGAGTGGGTAATTTAGCGTTGAGAGGTATAATACACCCCAATCAATAAAACAAGTGTTAACGTACTTAACCCATTAGGCGAACACCTAGGTGAAGGTCACATCCCTAAGCTTTTTAACCATTTTGTAAAAACAACAAAAATAATCACTTGATTTCTAGTTTTTTCTCATTAGGTTATAATTGTTAGTGATAATTTAGAAGTAGAAAACAAAATCCTTTGATTGGAAGCGCAATTTAGTTATTTCATTTGCTCTCATCAAGTGTATACCCTATCACCCATATTAAACTCCCTGTGGAAATCGACCCCGACTCTTGTTAGGTACTATTTTTCAATGACCGTTTTCACTCACTATTGAGTGCGGATTGGATGTGGATCAATTTTGGCATCGTTGTCGGGGTTAAAACGGTGTTAGCTATATATTTGAGTGTGTTTTTGGAATATTCTCTCCCTTCTATGTTACTAACTTGTTTAAGAAATTATAGGTACAAATATGGCGAACAATGATCTCGAAAATTTGCCTTTGGGGGAGTTGGACGGCAAGGAGGAGCAAGTAAAGGAGGTACCTCTTGAGCCTCAAGACAATCGGAGAGGCCGTGTACCTCATTACAACATGCCTATTCCACCCCCACCTCCACCACGAGCGGCTCCACACCGTATATTGCCCAATAAAGATTATGCTAGTGCAATAGTCCCTCCCTGTATTAGGGCGGGCAGCTTCCAAATCACCAATGTGATGCTCACTTTGCTTGAGCAATGGGGTTTCTTTACCGGTGCTCCAACTCAAAATGCTTATAAACATTTGAAGGGCTTTGTGGATACATGTTGGGGGAACAAGCAAACTAATGTTTTCGAGGATGCATTGAGGCTAAGGCTTTTTCCCTTCTCTCTACGGGGAAAAGCTTTAGATTGGTTGGAAAGATTGCCAAACCATTCAATTCACACTTAGGATGAGTTGGCGGAAAGGTTCATTGCTAAGTTTTTCTCTCACTGACACATGGCTACACTTCAAGATGATATCTTGGCATTTAAGCAAAAGCTGAATGAACCACTGCACGAAATATGTGAGCATTATAGAATAATGGTTAAGGAATGTCCCAACAACGATATGATGAAAAACATGATTCAACAAACTTTTTATCGTGGGATTAACGTAACAAACTAATGTGTAGTGAATCAACTAACCGGTGGGAACTTTATGACTACGCCTTATGCGGAGGCATGTGAAAGCTTGGATAAGATGGCAAAAACATCATCGGCTTGGCAATACTGGGCCAATATTCCACAAGGTGATCCGAATATGATCCACCTTCACAAAGAATTGCAAGACCATGGGCAAGTCATTATCGAATTGACTAGTACCATGACTCAACGAGCAAAGCCCCAACTAAATCAAGTGCAAGCTCCTAAGCAAGTTAATTCTACGGAGGGAGTGAATGTGATGGTGAACAAGAGGAGGACCAAGGGTCCACAAGTGCAAACTCGAGTGGAGAAATATGTGCAAGATGATGGCGGTTTTGAGCAAGATGATTCTTATAATGAACAAGAGGAGGAAGTACAATATGTGAAGAATTTTCAAGGGAAAAAAACAACTTCCAAGGCACAAACAACAACATTGGCGACCACAAAACTATCATGGAAACTGGAATTCTAACAACCAAGGTAATTGGCACAATAATAAAAATTAAGGAAATTGGAGTGGAAACAACCAAGGAAATTGGGAAGGCAACAATCAAGGTGGTTGGAGTAACAATCAAGGCAACCAGGGGTTGGGTTTTCAAACGCCCCAATGTATCAACAACCGAGCAACCCACCTCATTATCCTTCCCATGGTTCAAGTTCTTCAAACAATGATATGGGACGTACTGAAAGTATGTTCAAGCAAATGATGGAAAGAATGTCGATTCGGAGCCCAACTTGCCTCACACAACATATCAATCCGCAACCTAGAAATCCAAACGGGGAAAATCTCTCAAGCATTAAATTTTCATCCAAATGGGGCACTACCATGTGATACGGTGGTAAACCCAAAGGGTAGTAACAATACTGGGCATGTTATGGTATTTATCACAAGAAGTGGAAGAGGCAGGAATGCACCCACATCCAGTGGAAGGCGACTTGTTGATGATGACCAAGTGATGCAAGAAGAAGAGATCACAAATAATTTTGTTCAACCTAATGAGGAAGTTTGGATTGATATTTATGATAGTGTGGAAGAGACTCAAGAGGAGGTGAACCCGTCTAGGGAACACATTATTGACATACCGGAGCTGGTAGTACAAAAGGCTAAGGCACCATTGCCTAAGCCTCCACCTCTATACCCTCAAAGACTTTCCAAGAAAAATGGTGAGAATCAATTCAAGAAGTTCATTCAAATGATGAAGAGTCTTTCAATCAATGTGCCATTGGTCGAAGCTTTGGAACAAATGCCCAGTTATGCAAAGTTTATGAAGGATCTTGTGACAAAGAAGTGGTCCATGAATTTTGATACCATCAAAGTCACTCATAAAGTGAGTGCAATTATTCATTCAATGGCTCCTAAGTTGGTGGATCCCGGTACTTTCACGATTCCTTGTACAATTTGAAGTGCCGAGTTTGCTAAAGCTCTTTGTGATATTAGGGAAAGTATAAATTGGATGCCCTATTCAGTTTTCAAGATTTTGGGAATTGGACAACCAAGACCGACCTATATGAGATTGCAAATGGCCGATTATACCATGAAAAAGTCATTGGGTGTGATTGAAGATGTTTTGGTTCGGGTTGATAAATTCATTCTTCCGACAGATTTTGTCATTCTAGATTGTGAGGTTGATTATGAGGTGTAAATTATTCTTGGGAAACCTTTACTTGCTATGGGTAAGGCCCTTTGTGATGTTGAAGCCGGAGAACTCACTTTCCCAGTTGGTGATGAAAAAGTGATATTCCATGTGTGTTAGTCCATGTGGCAACCAAATAGCAATGAGGTGTGTTCTTTTATGGATTTGATGACCGGTGTCATTGTTGATGATACAAGTGATACAATCAATGTTGGTGATATGTTGGAGGCCGTCTTGCTCAACTTTGATGATGACGAGATGGATGACTTCATAGAATATGTGAACTCTTTGCAAGGAATGGGGTCGTATAACTATGCACCCCGAAAATTGTCCTTGGATTTGGAAAATAGGAAGACTCCTCCTACAAAGCCTTTTATTGAAGTGTCACCTACCTTGGAGTTTAAGCCATTGCCTTCACATCTTCGGTATGAATTTCGTAGCCCTTGTTATACTTTACCGGTTATTCCTTCCTCTTGTTTGACTAATGTGCAGGTAGATTCCACATTAGCGGTGCTACAAAAGAGGAAGAAGGCTATTGGGTGGACCTTGGTGGATATTCGGGGTATAGGCCCCGCATTTTTCATGCATAAGATCAAGTTGGAGGATGGAGCTAAATCATCTATTGAACATCAAAGAAGACTCAATGAGGATATGCAAGAAGTTGTCAAGAAGGAGATTATCAAGTGGATGAATGCTGGGTTTTCTACCAAATCTCTGATAGTTCATGAACTTCTCTAGTTCAATGTGTCAAAAATAAGGGGGGCATGACGGTGGTCACCAATGACAAGAATTAATTGATTCCTACAAGAACGATGACCGGTTGGAGGGTGTGTATGGATTATCACAAGCTTAACAAAGTCACAAGGAGGGATTACTTTCCACTTCCTTTCTTAGATCAAATGCTCGATAGATTGGTTGGCCGTGCTTTATATTATTGTCTTGATGGGTACTCGGGCTACAACCAAATTCTCATTGCTCTAGAAGATCAAGATAAAACAACCTTTACATGTCCCTATGGTACTTTTGCTTTCAAGCGGATGCCATTTGGTTTGTGCAATGCACCGATGACTTTTCAAAGGTGTATGATGGCTATTTTTACGGACATGATGAATGACTAACTTGAAGTTTTCATGGATGACTTCTCGGTGGTTGGGGATTCTTTTGATGATTATCTTGCAAATTTGGACATTGTGTTGGCTAGATGTGAAGAAATCAATTTGGTACTCAATTGGGAGAAATGCCATTTCATGGTTGAGGATGATATTGTCCTTGGCCATAAAATCTCAAGGAATGGAATTGAAGTTGACAAGGCAAAGATTGAGGTAATTTCTAAGCTTCCATCCCCAACTTCGGTAAAGGATGTGCGGAGTTTCTTAGGCCGTGCGGGTTTTTACCAGCGCTTTATGAAAGATTTCTCTAAGGTGGTGAACCTGTTGTGCAAGCTTATTGAGAAGGATGCTAAGTTTAATTTCAATGATGATTGCATGAGAGCTTTTGAATTGTTGAAACTCAAGTTGACAACTACTCCCATCATCACCGCTCCAAATTGGAGTGTGCCTTTTGAACTCATGCGTGATGCAAGTAACATAGCGGTTGGGGATATTTTGGGGCAACGTATCAACAAGATTTTCCATCCGGTCTACTATACTAGTAAGACCATGAATAGTGCCCAAGTCAACTATACTATTACGTATAAAGAGCTCCTTACTATTGTATTTGCAACTGAGAAGTTTCGCCCGTATTTTATGGGTGCAAAAGTTATTATCCACATGGATCATGCGGCGCTTTATTATCTTATAAGCAAAAAGGACTCAAAAGCTCGATTGATGAGATGGGTGCTCTTCTTACAAGAATTTGATATTGACATTCAATATAGGAAAGGTAGTGAAATCCAAGTGGCGGACCACTTGTCTCATTTGGAGGAGGAGGGGAGGCCACATGATGGCCTTGAAATCAATGACGCCTTCCCCGATGAGCAACTTTTGGCAATTTTAATGAAAGAGGTGCCATGGTTCGCGTACTTAGCAAAATTTCTTGTGTGTTGAATCATTTCGGATGAGTTCTATTCAAGCCAAAGGAAGAAACTCAAAAGAGATTGTCAAAATTGTTATTGGGATGACCCATACCTTTTTCGAATTTGTACGGATGGGGTGATTAGGAGGTGTGTACCGGAATAAGAGCAATGTGATATTCTTGGGGCTTTTCATTTTTCACCATATTGTGGTCATCATAGTGGAGCAAGAACGACAACCAAAGTGCTTAATTGTGGTTTCTATTAGCCCATTATTTACAAGGATGCTAGTGAGTCAGTGAAAAGATGTGATGAATGTCAACGGACCAGTGGAATCTCAAAGAAAAAATAAAATGTCTCTCACAATCATTTTGGAGATTGAAATTTTTGATGTGTGGGTCATTGACTTCATGGGCCCTTTTGTGAGTTCTTGTGGAAACACCTACATCTTGGTTGCAGAGGATTATGTGTCCAAATGGGTTGAGGCCGTCGCTTTACCCAACAATGAGGCGAGAAGTGTAGTGGCTTTCTTGAAGAAGAATATTTTCACAAGGTTTAGTACTCCACGTGCAATTATAAGCGATGGGGGTCACACCTTTACAACAAGGCTTTTGACACTTTACTTAGCAAGTATGGTGTTACTCACAAAGTCACGACTCCCTATCACCCACAAGCTAGTGGGAAAGTGGAAGTCTCCAACCGGGAGATAAAAGGTATCTTGTCTAAAACGGTGAATGCTAATCGGATAGATTGGTCCAAGAAGCTTATTGACGCATTATGGGATTATAGGACAGCTTACTAAACATCTATCATAATGTCTCCATACTGGGTGGTGTTAGGAAAAGCTTGTCATCTTCTAGTGGAACTAGAGTACAAAGCAATGTGGGCTCTAAAGAAGTTGAATATTGATTGGGATGTAGCCGCTAACTTGAGGTTTACACATTTGAATGAATTGGATGAATTCCAGTATCATGCTTATGCGAGTTCATCCTTGTACAAAGAAAATATGAAATATCTTCATGACAAATACATTTGGAACAAAGAGTTCAAGGAGGGTGATCTTGTATTGTTGTTTAACTCAAGGTCGAGAATGTTTTCCGGGAAACTAAAATCTAAGTGGAGTGGTCCATTTGAAATTGTTGGTGTGACACCTTTTGGTGCATTAGACTTGAAGAACAAAAATAATGAAGTTTTTCGAGTCAATAGTCACCGGGTGAATCACTACTTGGGAAAAGTTGGAGATAGCCATGTGGTGGCGGTCATTCACTTTACTTCAGGGTATTTTGCATCGTGTCGCTACGTTAAATCGGGCGCTTCTTGGGAGGTAACCCATGTTCTTTTCCTTTTTCTTTTGTAGTTAGGTGTTATTTGTGTTCTAACTTGATTTAAAGTGTGCTACAGGGATGAATATGGCCTACAAAAAAGGTGGACAAAAATATGGCTAAATATTCAAAATTGTGCGGACCACACTTTATTTGTGCTGGCCGCACATTTCTATGTACCACGGCAGAAGAGCATTATGTCAGCGCATTTCTCATGTGGACCGCACATTCAAAATATTGAAAAAGTGTCAAAATGCTAACTCTCAGAAGTTTGAGCTTGTCAGTGCATAGGCCGATTTGCGACCGCACGTGAAATCTGCGGCCGCACCTGAAAATGTATGAACCGCACATTGAGATCTGAGACTGTCAACCCAGGTGACAAAGTACGTACCGCACATGAAAATGTGCGGCCGCACTCTCCTCTTTCTCCTTCTCAAATAGTTAATATAGATAGAGGAATATAACTCATTTATATTTTTTCCTTTCTGAAACATTGTTGCTCTGTTGATTTTCTTGAGAGATTTTTTTAATTGTTCTCACACACAACCACCTGTGATTATCCACCCATAGCACTCACTCTATCTGGTATGCTTCAATTTCATGTTATATTTTTGTGTTAGTTTGATTTTTAGATTTTAGTTCTTTTTAGACCATCTGTTATTAGAGTTCAACTATGTGTCCATGTGGGGTCGATCTGAACTGGGTAACCATAATACACGCTCTAATGGGTTTGGGTTAGTGAAAGTTCGTATTTTTACCATGTTGCCATGTCTATTTGTACAAGAAATTAAAAAAAATCTAAGTAGACAAAATATGACTGTGCATAACTTTTGAAATCTGTGGCCGCACTTGAATTTGTGTCGGCTACAGATTAAGAATTTTGGTAACTCAGTAAAGTAGGGATCTGCGGCCGTAAGTCAAAAATGTGCGGACCGTAGATTTCCCTCTGCAACTTCAGATCAGCCATATCACTGTCTTCAGAGACTTCATTTTGAGAGTCTGAAGTGCAGCCCCACTTGCAAATTGTTCAGACTGCACTTTCCTTCTGCGGACGCACAACCAAATTCTGCGGAGCATAGTTCCTTTCTGCGGCCGCACATAAGTAATGTGCGGACCGTAGAGCCCTTTACCTGCAGACTTATTTTATAATCATAACCCCACTGTGTCCAATTATTCCTTCCTTGCCTATATAAGTCCTGAATGTGTTGAATAATGAACTGCAACTAACAATCTTCTTTGTTGTGATACAAACAATGGTTCGATCGAGAGGCTGAGCCGATACTGCAAAGGGAAGGGGTGAATTTTCTCAGGGTCGAGGTTGAGGTACCTTGCCCCGTGGCCAGCCTAATACCATCAGAAAGAAAACCACAGCGGGCAGAGGGAGAGGTCCTCTCCGAGTCTAGTTCCTTTGTCCCATCTAGGGAAGTGTCAGAGGGCAACTCTACCTCTGTTCATGAGGCGCAGACAACCATATAGTTGATACCACATGGGAGATACCAGCTCAGGGATAAGGCTTCTTCATCTCATAGCACCTCCGAAGGGTCGGAAAGTTCTAGCCAGGCCTCTAAGTCATCAGCTACACCAGTCATAGAAACACAGAATATACAGGAGATCCTTGATGATGGTAGAGGGGGAGAAAGTACAACCACATGTATGGTGAGATCAAAGAAGAAGGAGGCCTGGAAGGATAGGTTTGTCAGCTTGGCCGCCTTCACTGATTTTTATATGTGGTGGCCAGTGAGGTCTTTGACTCTTGAGAGACAATTCATATTGAAACATTTGGAGAAATACAACCCGGTGATCTTGAGGTAGTTCAGAGCATGAAATGGTTAGATGTGGTTCACTAAGAGAGTTGAGGATGACAAGGAATACCTCGTCTAAGAGTTATATGCTAATGTTTCTTACATAAAGAATGGGACGAATGTGACCAAAGTACGCAACCCAAATACCGAAGAAGCCTTTTGACTGGTATTCACTGATGGATGAAACCAACCCAAAGAATATAATCTAGCCTTCTACCACCACAGGCCAGTATGATGAGCCAACAGTGGTAGTTACTGAGACAGTGGACCTTCCATCCACCTCTGTTGAGCCCTCTTCCAGTGCCAGTGATATGCCTCCGCCATCATCCTCAGCTCCTATCATAGCCCAGCCCCTGCTCCAGCTCTAAGACCAGTGCCCATGCCCATCCATTATCTACGATGCGAGTCTTCAAGACATTGGCGAGGTTGAATGGAACAACAAGCATGTTATAAGTTCCACTGTGCAGAGATGTGAGATGCAGGTGGTGATGATCACCCCGAGGTATGCGCTAGCGTCCTTGACAGGCACTCCAAAGTCTCAACAACTGGATGCAGACAACTACTTCAAAGTTGTCTGACTTATCTAATACTGTTGCAGCGCAGTCCACTACATAGGAACCACATGCCCCCTCTGACATTGATTAGATGCTCAAGAAGATTCTAGACAACCAGAAGATGATCATGGACACCTTTGTGCAGCACGGGTCAGTTATTGAGGAGTTGGGTGAGGAAGTCCTAGGAAGGCAAGAAATCAATTGACAAGCGCAGAAAGGAGGTGACGAGACTTGGTACAGCTAGGGACCTACCTTTTTATATGCTACTTGACCAGCACCAGTCCCTCCCAGATCCATCAGCACCATTTGTGCCGGTAGCACCAACTGGCCAGTCTGAGGAGTCAGACCTTGCTGCCAACACTACTCAGGCAGTGCATGCGATGTTCACCACTCCCGCCATGCCTAAATTTGACGATGATGAGATACAGTTGGCTGATCCTGAGGGAGATGATATTGCTGGGGACACTGAAATGTCCAAGGATCCTTAGGGAGTTTTCTTCACCCTCTCTCCTTTCACTCTTATTTTGCTAAGCATTGAGGATAATGCTTATTTTTATTCGGAGAGGTGGAGTTTATTTGATACATTGACATATTTTGGATATATTTGGACTGTAATAATTTGATGATTCTCTTTCTTATCTTATTTGTAGTTATCTATCTTTAGTAGTTATTGTTCATTAACTTCTTTATTTTTTCACTTTAGTTCTTGTTTTGTTAAGTAGCTTCTTTTTATGCTTTCGTAGATAATAAGCCTTTGGTGTTCTTAGCACCACGGTTCTTTGCAAAGATAGTTTTGTATGAATCGAATGACTCGTACCAACGATGGATGGCATGACAACCTTATTAAGGGAATGAGTCTGTTTTGTGTTTAAGCAATAATAATAGTAGTAGTAATGAATAAAAAAGATCTAATAGAGTCATTCTCGAAAAAGAGTTAATCATGCTTTATTTGGTACCAACACACTTAACTCCGTGCTTATGGATAGAGATAAGGTTTTTGAAAGAAAATAGCTCAGTTAGTGACTTTGAGACTCTTAAGTTGACTTTGGCAATAATCAAGTGGTTTATTGGACCATTGTGATCTTTAAACTTGTGTGTGGTTGTTGTATACTCTCGACTCTATCCTTTTTTACAATCTAGTTGCATGAGGGGTGAGATGAATTGTTTCTAGTCCAAGTATCTGTGCGAATGGTCTAGACCTTGCCCCGAATGTGCTTCGAGGCCAAATACTAAGTGTTGCTTGGTTTAAGAAATGATTGTAGGCTTTCCTTGGTCGTTTGAGCTTTCCATGGCCAACCAATGTCGTTATCCCTAATCAACCCGCTTTGAGGCTCTAGCCTTTATCATTTGATAACCATGTTGTAAACGGTTACCCGTTTTGTCGAGAGTGGTACTCGAACTTTCCTTAACACTCTTGTGAAATAAGTGGCTTAAAGCATAAGTTTGGGGGGAGATAAGGAATTTGAAAAAAATATCAAGGCCCAAAAAGAGAAAAGAAATGATCTCTATGAAAAGAGAAGGCAAGAAAAGAAAAAGAACAAAAAGAAAAATGAAAAAAATAGAATAAATGGAAGGGTTGATGAATTCAAAAAGAGATAATGATCTCTATCAATAGCATCAAAGGTAAAAAGGAATTAAATGAATAAGAAAGAGTGATGTCAAGTCTCTTTAGCCCCCAATAAAAAGAAAATGCCTCTAAGAATTGATAATTGTGAGCCGGGAAATAAAAATATGGAGTACTTAAGGAAAGGTATAACCACTTACTCATATGGTATCCTACCCTAATCCAAAAGCCTTCATTACAACCCGAAAGAAGTCCTACTTAATTTTGAATCGAGTGAGCTTACATTAGTGGTGATCTGTATGAGGGGCAAACCTATGGTACTTGAAGCCGTACTTGTCTTAAGATTAAGTGCTAACTTTTTAAGTGAGCTTGGAAAATGGAATGTAGAGCATGAAGAGTTTGGAGTCCACCATGACCTACATAATAGAACAAGAGTCCTTGATGAGTAAAGTGAATTCTTGAAGCTCAAATGTCACTTTAGAACTATATGTGCATGAATATTTGACTAATCACCTTGTTGATAATGCATGAGTAGTGTGGGTAATTGTTGGTCCCAACTGATGTATGAATGGCTCACCATTGACTCCCTGAAATGACCTTTAACTTTGAAGAGGTGTGAACTAATCTATTTGCTTGAGGATAAGCAAAGACTTATGTTTGGGGGAGTTAATAAGTGTGAATTTTGACCACTAATTAATATATTTTTACTTTTGTTTTAGTCTGAAAGTATTGATTTATATTCCCAAAACTAATAAAAGTGTACAAATTACAGAAATGTTAGAAATTTGGGCTCTTACGAAGAAATCTGACTCAAAAAGGAGTATTCCGACTCACAAGGCGAGAAGGGGCGCATCACACAAGAAGAGCGGTCTGCATAAGCAAGTGCGGACCGCATAATTCCTTCTGCGGCCACAGAACTGGTGAAGAAGCCCAGCAGACTTTAAGCAGAAGTGCGGATCGCACATGAATTGTGCGGCCGCAAAACATGGTCCGCACTGACAAGAATTCAAAAAGTTCAGAGAGTGTGCAAATAACCAAGACTTGAAGCCTTGCCTGGAGTGTGGACCAAATTGTGCGGTTGTAGAATCCAGTTCCTTGCAAGACCAAGGAATGTGCATACCGCACATGGAATTGTGCGGCCGCAGAACCTCCCGAGGGGCATTTTTGTCAGCAAATTTTGGGCCACTATAAATAGACGGGAATCACATTTTTAGGTCAACTTTTGAAGTTTAAGACCTATAGCCATTGTAATTTCCATTTTAGGAAATTTGTGATCATTTTGGGATAAAAACATCATAGTTTATTATTTTATTCTTATATTATAAGTTTAATTAGTATTTCTTCTTCTTCTTTTTTTCTACTATGAGTAACTAAACTCTTACTAGGGTTGTGACCCAATCCTAGTGTGTAAACCTTATGGGTATTTAATTTAATATTTGTTTATGATTGAGTGTTGATTATTTAGCCATGTTTATCTTTAATTTTAGAATTAATGGTTGTAAATATTGATTCATGCCTTTTTGACTTGGTCTTTACTTGAGAAAGATGGACCAAGTCTAGGAAAACTTAGCTAACAAGAAATTGGACTAATTAAGATTTTTATTAGCTTAATTAAAGGGTTTAAATTAGAGATAGAAAAAACCTGACTTGAGCTCATATCAACTATTTAGTTTGATACGTATTTGGGCTTGAGAAAGTCAAATTGGGCAAAATCACTATATGACCGAGATGTATTGGGTGGGTAACTTATAGTTGAGAGCTATAATACAACCCGATCAATAATACAAGTGTTAACGTACTTAACCCATCGGACAAACACCTAGGTGAAGGTCACATCCCTAGGCTTTTTAACCATTTGGTAAAAACAACAAAAACAATCACTCACTTTCTAGTTTCTTCTCATTAGTTTATAATTGTTAGTGATAATTTAGAAGTAGAAAACAAAATCCTTTGATTGGAAGCACAATTTGGTTATTTCATTTGCTCTCATCAAATGTATACCCTAACACCCATATTAAACTCCCTGTGGAAATCGACCCCGACTCTTGTTGGGTATTACTCTTCTAACGACCGTTTTCACTCACTATTGAGTGCCGATTGGACGTGGATCAATCATATTCTCTCATATTACACTAGCTCGCACTTTTTTTACTGCTCACTATCATCACGTCAAAACTCTGTTATCTCTAATCCCGCTTTTAAACCCGCCATATTGATCTTTCACATATCTTAGGAGTGACGTTGTTCAACAACCACCTAAATATATATACTTTATCAAGCAACACATAATAAATAGGCACAGTCAATCGATGGCCATTCAATCAACTGAAATAAAAATGTTATTGAACAAGTAGATAAATTCAAATATTAAATTATATTAAAACATAACAACAATTCATCCTCCAAGAGGTTCCATCAAAACTCTAGATAATAAATTAGCTACTCATAATAGTATGTAAAACTACAATATTAAAAGTCATAACCAACAATGAAAAATAGGAAGAAGAAAGGAAAAACTTGTGGTTGAATCTTCCTCCTTGCTTCTAGCGTATTCTTGTCTCCTTGGGTGTTGTCTTACCCTAAAGTAGTGTCTCTCTCCTCAAAAGGACGTTTTATGATGTATTTATATCAATTAGGGTTGATGTGGGGCGTCCTTGATCTCTCCTAATTCGCAAAGGGCACGCTGAGTCGCGTGCTAGAGTTGGTGCAACGCGCGACTTTTAGTAGTCTCCCAGTTATTTCTTCTTCTTCTTTGTTCTTTCGCGTGTCAGGTCTAGTGCCAACCTCCATACTTCGTTGTTTTTTTGTTTATTTCCTAAACCATTTCACGCCTACCTTCATGCTATGCACCAATTGTGACACGCTCCAGCTCTTGCCTCTCAATTTCTTTTTGCATCAAATCATCCGATTTTTTCACCAACTTCCATCCAAACTCATTCCTACACATAATAAACATGTAATGAGCATATTTTATGTTTATAAACACGTAATATCCCACAATTCACATACAAAACAATATGCAAACATACTCAAAACAATGCACTTTTCATCGTTTATCAGTTTTTATTACTTGTTGACTGTAAACGTTTCTATAATCACAAAGGCCAACGAAAAAAATTAATATTTTATTATTTTTAAACTTAATATATAAAATATATTTTTTTTTATATAGAATTATTTAGTACGATTAGATATTTTTTCGGTTTATTTTTGTAAAATTAAAAGCTTACTCTAATTATCGGTATGGTTATAAATTTATATAAAACCTACAATTTTATTAAAATAAACCTTATAATCGATTTGATACGGCTCGATCGGTCTGTTTAATCGGCTTTTAAAGATCCATTGACACATATACTTGTGGATATTATCAGTTGAATAGGTCTTTTCTTAGGTTGGGGTGGGGGCCTTAGTAAACTCCATAGGCAACTTTCATTCAGATCTACTTGTTTAATTAGATTTACAGACCTTCCTCGATTGTTTGTATCAACTAACTTAACTAATGAAAGTGAGCTTTTACTTACCTTATACATTTCCTCAACTGCTTATCCACATCTAGCAAAATTTGGGATTAAAAAGAAGAACATTTATTTAGTAGAATTCAGATGTCCAAATCTTTATCTGCTGCTTACTCATTCTCCTAACATGTTAAATCAGTACCCAACAAATAAAATTATAAAAAATATTAATGTCACATTTCCCAGATAAAACCATTAGGTTGTGCATCCCTCACCACCCCCCCCCCCCAAAAACACACCCCAAAATAAAAAAAAATAATAAAAAAAGAAAAGTCAGGAACGTACGCTAGGCTACCAAATGGTACTAATAGAAATGGGGCCCACCGGAATTTTCCAAGTAAGCTCCTTGTTCCTATTGATGACTTGTCCTCGAATCCATGGCTTTTACTCAGTCACAGTTTTATGAATCATTCAATTTCTCAACCATTTTCTACGTCACACATTTTTTGTGAATCTTTCTTCCCTGAAAACCAAAACAGTCGACTTTCTGAAAGTTTAGAGTAGAAGAAGAAGTAGGCTACTAGTATTGAAAAGTCTGCATTTTTGTTGTCACCTGAAAACACCCTTTTCGAAACTCGAGCGTAAACCCCACGTTTTACACAGTAAACCCAACTCTTTCTCTTTCTATTCATGAGCAAGACAATCCCATTTTACCACTTGTGGGGTTAACACAGAGAAATTTCGCTTGTTTGTTAAGTCAATAAAGAGTTTCCAGTTTTTGGTTGTATGTTTGTTTTGTACGCGTTTGTCAAACAAACTCGTCTTCTTGTCTTAATCTATTCATTCATTCCTTATCTCTTTGTCTGTTTTCTCTCTCCGTCCGACGGATTATATTTACTGTGTTTATTAAATTTCTGGGTTTTTGATGAGTTTAAGTTTAAAGTTGGTGGCTTTTACGGAGTCAACTTGGCTTGTGAATTTGACTGTTTTTGTGCTTTAAGGGTTGATCTCAGTAGTTTTGGTAAAAGAAGAAATTTTGGGTTTGTGAAATGAATGAGTACTGGAAATTCAGTAAGCATGGTTTGTTGGTTTTTGCTCTCTTCTTGTGTTTTGTGAATCAGAAATTGAGTTTCTGTTGGTCCCTCAACGATGAAGGTATGAGCTTTTCTTTGATTATTTACTATTTTTAGATTTATTTTATTGGAGAGTGGCAGCTAAAAAGTTGTGATTTAGCTTCAAGATTGAGTCTTTACTTCTTTTGGGCTTCGTATTAAATGAATATAACTTGTTATTTCAGGTTTGGCACTGCTGAGATTTAGGGAGAGAGTGGAGAATGACCCATTTGGGGCTTTGTCGAATTGGAAAGACAATGAAATGGAAAATCCGTGTTCTTGGTTTGGAGTTGGGTGCTTTAATGGAAATGTTGTGGCTCTGTAAGTTACTTAAATTGGCTGCAATTGTGGGATTCCTTTGTTTTAACCTAAAATTGTATGATGCCTTTCTATTGGTATTTGTTTCTGCATAAATCCTCTTATAAGAATTTTGGCACCAATTTTTATCAAAGCATTTTTATAAGATTTTTGTATATAGAGTAGCTAAGTACCATTCAATTTGATTTTTGTTACTCAATAGCTTGAGAGGCTAAGCACAATCTTATGCTTTACAATGATCAAGATAATTACTTAGGCTCGACAATGGATGTAAATAAAGTCTAAATTCAATAGTGTTCTTGATTCTATATTTCTAGGAATTAACATAGCACTCAAATTCTGTAAAAGGTGCAATTATATCATAGTTAGAATATATTCATCCCTAGCTAACACTAGAAACACATTTAACTAAGTCCATTTTCATGAATGCATTGGATTTCATACACAATGTCTCCATTTATTATCATGTTGTATATAATTTTCAAGACAGAATAAGTAGTATACGTGTCTAACTTGAATAGGCTACTGTAAAAATAGCCATGATATTGATGTTCCTTCGGGTTTAACTAATTTGTGTTTTTTAAACTACTCACAGGGACTTGAAAGATCTCCATCTCTGTGGTACTCTAGCTCCTGATCTCGCGAGCTTGGTTCACTTGAGCATTATGTATGTGCATATTTAGCCAGATGATATTTTCGTTGGTCTAGTTGCTGTCATTATGAAACCTAAATTTAAGTCTTTTTTGCTTAACAAGATAATTGACAACTCACTGGAGACTTCTTTGCAGAATTTTACGTAACAACTCCTTTTCTGGGGTCATACCCGACGAGATTGCAAAGCTAAAAAAATTGGAGATTCTGGACCTTGGATATAATAACTTTAGTCAGCCGCTGCCTTCTGACCTTTGCAATAATCCCTCTCTAGAAATCCTGTGAGTTCAAACAGACGTGGTGTCATTTTTTTAAATTCACCTCCTTGTTCCCTTACTCACAGAGTTACACGTAATGCAGTTTATTAGACAACAATGAGCTGTTTAGCAACGTATTTCCTGGAACCGATAGTCTTCAAATGGTCCCAGATGTTCAAGCAAATAACAATCACTTTTCCGGAGCCCAACCTATGTCACCTACCAATGGAAGATTGATATTAAGGTATGCATCTTTCAATCAATTGAAAATGTATATTTTTTTAGAGTAATCCTAGAAACTTAAGTATTTAACATAGTAATAGTAAAATGACTTGAATGATTAGGAGATTCCATTATTGGAATGCATATTCGTGAAATAAGTCTACATGTGTAGCAATTCATTGCTTGTTCTTTTGACCCCCCTGAAATCTTTGCAAAGAAGTTTACAAGTCCTATCGATTTTCCTTGTCTTCTAATTGTCTTGAGTTTTCTTTTGGTTGGCCTTCACATTGAACATCTCTAATTTCCCCTTAATACCCTGATAGCTAATTGTTAAGAACATTTCAATTCATGTTTTCATAAACAATGTTCTATATTTTTACCGATATTTCTGAAGAGATAAACTGGTAATTTTTTCTTTTTTTTCCTTGGATAATTCACCTCATTTTCAATCGGGCCTTGCTCTAACTTCTTTATAGGTATATACTTCTTTGGTAGCAACATATGTAGTTATAATGAAATTTAAATTATGTGCAGGAGTACAACAGCATTTGGAGATGTAGCTGGAAGAAAATTACAACAAGTGTCGTCTTTTTCTCTCCTGAATAACTTCCGGAAGCAATTTCAGCCAGCTCCTCCTAAAGTTGGGGTTAAGAACAATGCGCCTTCATCCTCCCCATCTCCAGCTCCGAGTCCTTCTCTTTCCCCATCTCCTACACCGTCAATTACTGCAAAACCTCACCTGGCTCCTTCACCAACATCCTCTTCTTCTTCTTCTCCATCTTCACTCCCCAGTCCTGCAAAGAACCCAAGTGGACGTGAAAATTCCAGACGAAGTCATCATCGAGTTTTAATATTGTCTGCAGCTATAGGAGGTCCCATTCTACTGTTCGTATTGATAACTGGCGCAATCTTCTTTCGAAGCAACAAAATAGCTGTTGTAAAACCTTGGGCCACTGGTTTGAGTGGTCAGTTACAGAGAGCATTTGTTACTGGTAATTTTCTATCTATCCATCAATGAATAGTATATCTATTGTAGAACCAAAATGGTTCTCGTAAGAATCAGATCCATATCTATATGGACATATGAACTTGCTATAAGATTCTTTTTTAATTGATAATAATCTTTGACCTTTTCCCTTTTTTTCTCTTTGATATCTCAAAACTTTTGTTCATCAATATGAGAAAATACTCTAAAGATAGACAGCTGAGTTTTATCATTCTTATTATGTAAACAGGTGTGCCAAAGCTGAAGAGATTAGAGCTTGAAGCAGCCTGTGAAGATTTCAGCAACGTAATCGGTTCCTCATCTGTTTGCACACTATATAAAGGCACATTATCTAGTGGAGTTGAGATAGCTGTGATCTCTCGTACAGTGGAATCTGCTAAGGATTGGTCAAAAGATATGGAAGCCCAATTCAGGAAAAAGGTGTTTTAGGTCTTCCAGTTGGATTTTTACATCTCATTTCTTTCAATTTATTGAGTTTCTAAATGTTTTTCTCCCTGCTTTTACCAGATTGATACAATGTCCAAAGTCAATCACAAGAACTTTGTCAGCCTTCTCGGTTATTGTGAAGAAGAGGAGCCATTTACCAGAATGATGGTTTTTGAGTATGCTCCTAATGGGACACTCTTTGAATATCTACATAGTAAGTTTCTTATTCTCATGGTGTAGCTTTTGTGATCTACTCAATACTGTTACCCAACTCTTCTCATCTCTTGATTGAAATGTTTAGGCAATACATTTATATAGTGGATAAAAACTTACTCGCACCCGGTGTTTACACAAACCATTTAATTTACCATTGCTAAGTTATAAATTGATGTTACAATGTGTGTTACGGAGTAAAAAACTTTGCTTAAGTGATAACAGTGTATGTGAAAACACACTTATGTATTCATTGGGGTGGTGTAAATACCGGGTGGGTAAATTTTCTTTTCACACCTAGCATATTGTGTCTGTGGATGTCTTTGGTCTCATGTCGAGAATTCTTATCTGTAATTGGAGAAGAAACCATTTTCGCATTAGCCTCATAAGATGTTCGACTATTGTACTTCAAATGCTCTTGCTTATTAACTCGAAAAATCATTGATTCCTAGCAGAATGTTCACACATGTACAAGTCATCTTTGGTATTCACTTTATCTACTCTCTTTACAATGCAAGTCTAGCTTTCCATATGATAAACAGCAATCGTTTGATGTGATTGAAATATCTCATGTTTGCGCTAGATGTTTCTTGTGCCAATGTGACGAATATCCACTCTTAGATGTAACTGAAATATCTACTGCTTATACCTTTTTTTAACAATTGCGACAGACTGACAATTAAAACGGGAGTGTGGAGTGAAAGGAAAGAACTGATCAAAGTCTTTGGTGAATTAGCATGAAAAAACATTAATTTATTTGGTTTCTGTGTAATTACAGCTCCTACGCTCTTGAACGTATTTGTGAATATTTTTCTGCCTCTACAATGACTACTTCATTTAAACTGGTTTTCCCTGTCTTATGTACGCCATTACTATCAACAAGATTTCTAATTCTGGAGTTTTTTTGCAGTAAGGGAAGCTGAACACTTGGACTGGGGAATGCGAATGAGGATAGCAATGGGCATGACATACTGCCTTGAGCACATGCACAATTTATCGCCATCGTTACCCCATAAAAACTTGACCTCCTCCGCGGTGTACCTCACAGAGGACTATGCAGCCAAAATATCGGATTTTGGATTCTGGAACGAGACAGCTGCAGCTGAAACGGGGTTGAGTCCAGAAAGTAATGTTTACAGCTTTGGTGTCATTTTATTTGAGATGATGACCGGTAGGCTGCCTTACTCGGCAAACAGCGGCTCTCTTGACGACTGGGCAGCAGACTATCTAAGAGAAGGACAAACCCTGAGGGAAATGGTGGATCCAACTTTAAATTCTTTCCAAGAGGAACAGCTAGAGAGGATAGCTGATGTGATTAAAATGTGTGTACATCCTGAGCCAAGACAACGACCGACGATGAGAGAGGTTTCGGGCAGATTGAGAGAGATAACAGGTATAGGACCAGATGGGGCAATCCCAAGACTCTCTCCTCTATGGTGGGCTGAGCTTGAGATTATATCAACAGAGGCTTGTTAATATGCATAGCCACCATAAAATTGCCTTTAGATGGTTAATCAATATAGAAGCTGTAAATACAAAGTTGGAAAACCTTTTTCCATTCTTTTTCTTTTTCTTCTTCTTTTGGGTGGATCAGAAAAGCAGATGGAGAAGTGTTTGTTTGTGTACAAAAAGGAAAATTAATTTTTACGCGTCAAGATTTGCTTTCTTGAAGGCTTGGGAGCAATTCTATTTCTTATCAACAGACCAAATAGCAGCTTTGACGAAATGAACAAACAGAAGAACCTATATGAAATCCCTCACAATAATAAGGGCATCACGCTAGCCAATTTGAACTAAATGATGTATGTTTCACTTCTTTGTTTTCTCAATTCTTTTTCAAGTCTTATTTTGTATATTTTTTAAACAACAAAATGAGAAAAACAACACACATATAAATGAATAGTAGAATCACTTGGAAGCTTTTTAGTTCTAGTAAACAGAAATCCATATCCAACTTTATGCCATTGAAACAACAGTCAATTTCGAATAGTTACGGTAACAAAATCACCTCGAGTCAATTATGCAGGCACCAAGATGTTAAACCAATTGAACTTGTCCTTGAAAAAGAGAAAGAATTGGCACGGGAGAAGATTAGGGGTGAGCATAGTTTGGGCAAACCTGAAATCCGAACTTTTTGGATTATGGATTGGAGTTCGGATTTTATTTTTAAAATTTTTGAATTTTGGATTTGGGACTTCGAAATTCCGAATATCCGAATATCCAAAATATTTGTACCTTATATTTAGCCTTACCAGTGAGACATTAGCTCATTACGGCATTACCCATATACATACCTAATACTAATAAGTTCAAATCTCCAATAGTGTCATGCCCATTAAACATTAGCATGTATATTCAATACAAATTACTAAATCCAATATGGGATTCTCTACTAAATCAAATATAATATAGGGTTTTCTTTTCTCATATATCTCATTTACGCAGCCAAACCATACGTGTGTTTGTAAACACTGAAGAGTCAAGGCCGAAGTTGACTAAAGATTGAATTTTGAGGTCACCTTTTCTAGTTAATCTTTTAATTTATAATAGTATAATTTGAATCAGTGTGATCTATTGCATATTCGAGACCTTTTTTCTTGAAGAGGCATTATAGAGAGTCGAGAAGATATCAAAAACTAAAGCATCTTTTGATTACCATCTTTCTACTTCATTTAAATGATTATTTTTATGTCTGAGTGTTTTCTATAAGCTCAACATATAGGCTTAAAAGTCAGAACCGAAAATCCGAAAAATCCAATCTGATTAATCCGAAACAGAACTTAAATAATCTGATCCAATCCGAAATTATTTGTATTGGATTTGGATTATAATTTCTTCAATCTGAAAACCAAAAATCCAAACCGCAATTTCATATTCAATCCGAACTGCCCGAACGCCCACCCCTAGAGAAGATTACTTAACAAATTGGTAACTTGTCATGTTTCGAACTCGACCAATCGTACGGATGTTGAAATCTATTTCGACCGTATATATATATATATATATATATATATATATATATATATATATATATATATATATACTGTTTTTAAAATTCTGCTTTACATATTTTGTTTACTTTTCTTACGCGGGGTACACCACAATTGAATTGGATGCCCATGTTACAAGACTATTTCACCAATCCTGTGTTTGAAAAATAAGATGAAGAAAAGTTATCTCAAGAAAATAAAATTTCAGTTCCACGACTTTCTTCTTATGTTCAAAATGTCCTGTTAAAAAACGTACCCGTTTTAGGATAAAGAAAAAGAAAAGATTTTGTTTAGGACGCAAGTAGTTCTATATACTCGTTTTGTTCCAAAATTATAAAGAATTTTCGGTTTCAAGGGTGAGTTCTACCCTTACCTTTTGAAGAGTTTTTGTCAAAATTAGTACATTCTACTTTAACAAAAGCAAAAGGTGACAATTATTTTTGGAATTAAGGACCAAGAGCAAAAATAACATGTCACCATATTTAACTTTACTTTTCAACACAAACTCTAGTCTATTTATTTTTCGAAAGAGCAAAGGTCAACATAAGTATCCACATGTTGACCAATTGAATATTTAGCATTGTTATTATTTAACTTTTCTAATACTAATCATGTATTTTGAGATTAATATTCAATTTGGGATAGTCAGAGTACATTAAAATGATTATCTTTATGGAATACGAATATAGCATTATTACCTTTTACTATGAGATAACCATATCTCGTAGACTTGTCATTAAATTTTCAAGTAGGTTGGCTCACCTAACGCTACCATATTATTATAGAAGGGGTAAGTGGTTTGCACGTAGATGACTCTACGTGGGGATGAACATATTGAAGCTCATAGAATATTATACAAACTATAAACTTCTGAACATGGTCATCACGTCTGGAAAATATTGAGGATGAACATTGAACTTAAACAAATGTGATATAGTAGCATTCACGTCCTTAACAACATTCAGAGCATACAGACAAAGCCATGCCTAAAACTATATATAGGAATCAACTCAAATGTACTTTAACATCAAGCAAGAATTACATTCCAAAACTGACATAAGCGCTACACGACGTCATTTCAAGAAGATGGCAAGCAGCCAACTTATCCTGATCGTCTCTTTGCTCTTTGCATTAGCCATTCCACTGACAACCGCTTATAAAAAAGCCCCAGCTAAGCCTGTAGAGAAGACTGCGCAAGTGGTGGTTGAAGGCATGGTTTACTGCCAGAGCTGTGATAACTATGGATCATGGTCTCTCTCAGGTGCTAAGCCCATCGCAGCAGCTAAAGTTAGTGTTATCTGCAAAAATTACATGAAAAGAGTAAGCTACTATAAGGCATTTCAAACGGATAAAAATGGCTACTTATTTGCAGAGCTGGATGGCTTCAAAATGGGGCATTCTTATCTTGACCATCCTCTCCATTCATGCCGTGTGAAACTTGTCTCCTCTCCTCTTGAAAACTGCAATGTCTTCACTAATGTCAACTATGGACTCACCGGCGCTCCACTCCGATTTTTAGACAAAACATTGAGGCGGAGTAATTATGAGGCTGTGATTTATGCTGCAGGCCCCTTTGCTTTCCGACCAGCTTACTGCCCTCCTAAACCAGAGTATTAATTGATTTTCACCATGTATTATTTTGATTTTTTCCTGGTTCTATGTTTTCACAAGAGTCTTGAGTACAATTTATTTCTATTTTCTAGAAATAGAGTCTTGAGTGCAACATTCTTCACATCGCAGCAACTTTTTGTTCCCGTTGCATTTCATAATTGATTATTCCAGTTACAATCTCTCTCTCTCTCCCTCTCTCTATCTATCTATCTATCTATCTATCTATCTATCTATCTATCTATCTATAGGTGTGTGCTGTGGAATCTCAACTTTCGACTAAGATCAATGGCTTTTGTCTGACCAAATAAGATGTCAGATCCATCTCTTTTTTTCAAGGGGTGACAAGATCCATCTGACACATCACAAAATTTAGGCAGGATAGAATAGAGAACAAAACCAGTCAATAAACTCAAAACTCATGGATATTTAAAAGAAAATAAAGAAAACATTACCAGTTTTAAAAAAAATAAAAAATAGAAGACTTTACCAGCATCTTAGAAATCCAATGGCATTGCAAACATTTTATTTATGTCATCCATTGCCTCCTTTGTGCACACAGTTTGCTCGAACAAGTCACTTCCCCTTTCTGCCGTGGAAGTTGGCAGGGAACTCTTTGGTTGATGGTGTATCTCATCATCTGGAAGTATCATGAACCCACTGTCATCTCTCTCCATCTTAGGTGCTTGTTCCCGTTTCTTTGGCCTGCTTTTCCTTGTAAACTCGATTGGCTTTCCGAACATGCTATTAATATCATCCATAGCCTCCTTCAAGTTAATTGTTGGTTCTACGAGGCCATGATGGCAAACATTTTCGACCTGTGATTCTTCTGAAATGGTGGAACCTACAAATTTGTATACAACTGTGTCCTCCCTACGGAGTCTTGTTTGAGGTGGCCTTTCAAAATTTGGATCTCCAGAACATTCTGAAGTAACATCAGAAGGACGCGGAAACACAAAACCGTTCTCAATCCTCTCTTCAATAGTACATCCAGTCAAATTGTCAGTGTTATCCATATCTGACTTATCCTTCTCATGAATTCCCTCAATCACATCGCCGGTGTTGTCATCATCAATGAATATCAGAAATGGCTCCTGCATGGGCTCTTGAGTTTTAACTGTAGTGGCTTGTGGCACCGATGAACCATTTGCCAAGGTTTGGTGAGATGATCCAACAACACCATCTGTGTTTTCATCAATAAATACTTCAAAACCATTGTTTAATCTCTGATCAACTTTTGGCTGGTTTCGACGTGAATGTTTGCCAGCCAGAGAAGGCTCTAATGGCCCTCGAAACATGTTATTAATTGCATATATGGCCTCCTTCGTATTAATGGTAGGTTCCACCAGACCATGATGTCGTGCATCTTCCACAGCAGACTTCCCAACAATGGCATTACCAACAAATTTAACAACTACTGTATCTTCACTGGTAAACTCTCTCCTGGAGCCCTGTGAAATGGCAACCTTGTTTTTCATATTTAAATGCTTGGATCGTGTGGTGGGTAACTGATCCCTGATGCTGATAGGATTGTTTTCTGTTCCACTTAAATTCTCATCATTTTCCTCAATCTCATTGTTCTTCGAAGTGATGTTTTTAGCACCAAGAGGACATATTTTATTTTTTCCTTCTTGGCGCTGCAGAATATCTTTCCATTGTCAGTTAATGGCTCCTATTAACAAAAAGAAGAGGTTTGATTGACAAATATGACCAATGTAACCAACCTGTATCCTCTTATTCTTACGATGTTCCATGCGATGAAGAAACTCCTCATATGATTTATGTAACTCATCAAGTGGCTCTGCAAGGCTGTTCAGTGAAGAATGAGACAGAAATCAGTTAAGCAACATGTGAAACTACTTGTTTCCAGAATTGTTCTTCATCTGTTTAGTGGAAAAAGACATCACCAACATAAACGAGGTCAGACTGTTTAAATAATTGAGCGAAGGGAAAGGGGCTATCACCTAGTTAAGCTGTTGCAATCAGATAACGATAGAAAAAAGATTCCATTATTTAACAGGATAGATAAATTGTTAGGTATCTGATAACAGGGCCCTGAAATTAAAAAAGGATTGATAGAAAGGAAACTCATACATCCCTAAGTCATGAAGGAAAAAGAGTGAGAAAAAACATTAGGCCACTTCGCTTCTAAAAGGATCTATAGAGCAATGCTGCTTTTGATTTTAAAAATACATCTAACAAAGTATACAGTGCAGCAATTACGCACAAGATAATTCAGATTATTTCGAAAGAAGCAAGTAAAGTAAATCAACTTAAATTAGCAAAACTAATGGTGCAAAGACACACACCTACACTAGTACTGCTTGATCACATCCCGAAATTGGCCATAGGAAACAAAACTGCTATCAGACCTTCTAGAGTATCAAATATTCATAGCTCAAGAAGAAAGTTTGTATAAGTAGGATACTCAGTTTGGCTGAGGATTACATTTGGTGTGCATCCTAGGATTAGATTATGCAATACACTTTGAAAGGATAATTGACCTTCACTAAGTATGATAAAACGAATAAAGCTTTTCTGAATGGGCTAACATTTCCCTTTAGAGTAATATGGCTTTAGATAACCCTAAACAAATGCAAAACAATGAAGAATCCTTTTCACTGAAATTTGACAACAATTTAGAAACAGCAAATATATTGCTAAACAACCTAATGTCGATTTAACTGAATGGTGAAAATGATCAATAAACAGCATTTTTCAACAGTTCTTTCACCGAATTCCAATAAAAACAACTTAATAATCTCGCAAATGTCATTGGACGCAAAAAGTAATTTAAATTAAGGTATTCTTAAAAGTAATAATAACTCAATAAATTTAAAACCAGAACTAGCTATTAGTTACTTACTTCTGCACGCCCAAACGGTACATCTTCTCCGCCGCCTCAAACTTTTTAACCTTTTCATAATAAAGAGCATATGCTATGTAAAACGCAGATTTTTTCATCCCGATACGATTCAACTCCATGGTTTTTAGTACCGTTTTTGGCTCATCCACATATTCCATCTACATAAATTTTTCATTTGTAAATCCCAGATTTAATAGATTCTTTTAAAACCAAAAAAAAAAAAAAAAAGGTTACCAGTCGTAACCAGACACGAAGATAACGCATATCATTAGCATAACGGCGATCGGTCTCAAAAGTCTGTGCACATTTCTGAAGAAAACGTGGCAGTTTCTCCTTAAGCAGCTGCGGAGGTAATGACTCTTTCATTTTCTTTATTCCTCTTCAAATCAAAAAAATAAAAGAGTAAATTATTGAAAACTCAGAGAAATGGATACAAAAGAAATGTATGAGTTTTGTTCAAGGGTTGCTTACCGGAGCCAAGGGCAAAGAGGGTCTTTGCCATTGTAGGATTTAATGTCAGAGACCAGAGAAGAGAAGAGGTCATTGTACTGCATTGAAGTAGTAATTGACATTGATACAAGTACCAGTGATTGGAAACGGAAACTTCACTTTAAGAGCAAAGATTGGTATCCAACACAGACCTAATTTGAATTTTAAGAGAGCGCTGTGAAGTTTTGGATATTGTTTTATATTTCAGTTTTCCCCAAAAGTTTAAACATAACATGTTCAACCCCTCTCTTCTTTCAATAGGAGTACAATTGTTATATTTTAATTGAGGCTTTCTTTTTTACATTTCAGCATCCAAATCTTTTGAGTGTTTTCCTCGATAAAAATATCGACATCGTACTTAAGGAATTATGTTATAAATAGAATGTCTATATTTTAGAGATATTAGAGTTTATTATTTGGTGGCTAAGTCATTTTTTTCTATAAATATAGGTATTATATTCCATTGTAATTGATCCCAAATGAATAAGAATTTTCTCTCTACTTTTCTCCGTAATACTCTTCTTCTTCTTTTATTATTTTATAATACGTTATCAGCACGAGACTCCAACAAATTAAGGCTTTGGGATACGCACATGGTGCTCAACTTGTACATAATATTGAGCATAATGATTGTCAATTGTCCATGATTCCTTTAGAAATAAATTCTGAATTTAAGATAAGTATTTTACCTTATTTTTCTCTTTTAAATTCTTGACATTCTATAATTTAATTTTAAATACAAGCAAAGACAATATTATAACTCTATTGGAGTTTGTAAGAAATTATAACCACCCGAAGTGGTAAAAATTCTATGTCTTGCCATGATCAAATTCATGTATGATTATGAGCACAAGAAGTCGAAACTCATCCTATTGAATTCGCTTCATTCTCGTTCCCTTAAGAGAATGTGATAGCAATAAGTAACAAGTCTGAAAGAAGATAAAATTATTACCATGAAGGTATCAATGGATGTGGACGTGAAAATATATGAAATTACAATCGGCATCATTATGGTAATGAGAATAACAAGGATTCTCAAAATAATCCTTCATTTTGTGAAAGTAATATCTGTCATCGATTTAACATGAGATTTTGTAAAGCACGTATAGATAATTATGGTCCGTTCATGGTGTGAATGTGACAACATGTGTTTATGAATACATATTCATTCTTGAAAGAATAAAATGTGCTAGTGGTAGTGAATATACTACACTCACCTCTAGAAGGAGGTTTGAGAGAAAATAAGAAAATAATGTCATTATTATGACATGAATGATCACTGGTCACGTACCTATTGTACGCCAAATATTTTGGCAATGTGATTATTAAAGGACAACAGTGATGCAAGAAATAAATTTTGGATATAATTTTGACCATGACCATAATAGTATAACTTTCTCTTTGAGAGAGATATTCACCATATGGATATTGATGAATATATGGTAGTACAAAATTAATTGAGAGCTCTAGAATAGCCAATTATACTATTTTGGAGAAATAAAATTGATTATCAATAAGGTATTGTGTCGTAGTAAGTCTCAAAGAAACTTATTTAGTTTCTAAAGTATTCACGAAAGTGGTTGGTTATATTGAGACTATAAATAAAGGAAAGATTTAATATATTCTATTACTACAACTTGTAGCGGGATAATATGTATGTGAAAAATTACCCACTTTATTCTCCAGTTTGTACTACACAAATAAAAGTATGCAACAATAAAGTAGAAGTTTATTAATATAAAAACCTATATCATAATAAACTTGGAGTTTATTGATAATTGCACACGTCATGGTATAAACCTAAAGTTTATTGATCACTCCCAACTCTAGTCCTAAAAAGGATAAGCGGTCGTTGCAAATATAATCCGGTCTAAAAGTTCGGAGTCGAATCCCACAGAGAACTAAGGCTTAGCTATAATTGTTCAATATCACTAAGAAACACAAGTCCAAATAATTTCCTAATTATAAAGATTATAATATTTATTTTTATCTAACAAATACTAGGAAGCAGTACAACTATCAATTAACAAGGATAAGGATTGAAGACAAGACTAAGGAGGTCTAGAGTTATGATTTCCCCAATTGTCGAAATTCTTCCCGTTGTGTCTTTTATAATTTTGTCTAAGTATTCTCTACTGATCTTGAGTACTTTGGTTGTTGTAATTCCCTCTCGAGAAACTACCGCAATTTACTAGTTGTATTCTCTCGAACTACACTAGCTGGTACTTAATTCACCGCTCACTACGATCGCACCAAGATTTCGTTATCTCTAATCCCGCCTTTAAACCCTCCGTATTGATCTCTCACATACGTTTGGAGTGATGTTATTTAACAACTACCTAAATATATACTCTCTCTCGAACAGTACACACTAAATAGGCACAGTCAATTGATGGCCATTCAATCAACAACAACAAACTCGTAGTTGAACAAGTAGAGAAATTCAACGGCTCAATTATATTAAAACATAACATGAATTCATCCTCCAAAAGGTTCCATCAAAACCCTAGATAACAAATTAGCTATTCATAATAGTATGCATAACTACAATACTAGAATTCATAAGCAATAATGTAAATAGGAAGAAGGAAGTGAAAAACTCGTAGAAGAATTCTCCGCCTTGCTCCTAGTGTATTCTTGCCTCCTTAGGTCGAATCCTCAGTCTCCTTAGCCTCCTTAGGTCTAAATTGTGTCAAACATATGTCAAAAGTCCTCAAACTACCGTTTTTCCATATATATATATATATATATATATATATATATATATATATATATATATATATATATATATATATACCAAGTAGGGTCGGGCCCAAATACTTATACCTTCTCCTACGCAACAAAATGACACTTTTCTAGGTCAGGACGTCCGCGGTCGCGGATTTGGCCGCAGATTTTACCCAGTGTTCTGCCTCACATCCGCAGCCGCGGATGCGACCGCAATTTTCATCCTGTTCTGTTTGGAATTTGAAAAAACGTAAAACATGAAAGTTGTATCTATTTGAATTATCTTTCCAACCATATATTGTGGATCCCAAATGGAGTTCTAAGAGAAAAGTTATGTGTATTTTACTAGACAGTGCGCAATATGCCTACTCGATTCTTCGTTCGTTCTTAACTATCAAATTTGATCCCCGAACACGATCCCGACTTAATTCCTTGGGTTTTTACTCAGACTTCAAAGCTTCAAATCACTTGAATTCATTCCCTAACATGTACATAGTTCGGAATCACTCATACAAGGCATAAAATACACAATTAGTGCAAAATACTAGCGATTAAAGCTCAAACTCAATTAAAGTGCAGTAAATTAGAGTGTAATAAGCGACTAAAATATGTAATTATAGCCTATCATCATTTATCAATATTGATAATTTATCCAGTTGGCATAATTGGTTTAGCCATGTTAATTTAAGTATGATGTGCAAAAATAAAAGAGAATTCACATGGGTAAATATTAAAGAACTAGAAGGTTCTTTGTAGTTCTCTTATGTTGCTTGTTCTCATTAATTAATAGACCAACTAAAATTGGGATTGAATCTCATGAATGCTAGAAATATCAAAGGTGAATATGGGATCATTCACCTGCCATGTATACCACATAAGATGCATCTATGAGATGGTTACATATGCGATTGTTATAACCCGCAACCTAGTATTTGCGAGGTAACTTGCTCAATAATTTAATTAAGAGTATAATTTCCAGATTTTCTATTCAAGATAGTTTATCTTGATAAGTTGGTTTACATCACAGTTGGTTTAGCAAAATAATTTTACCGAGTGCCTTCACTTAATAGTTAATTGCTTATGAGAACAAAATTATCTATATAAGTCTGATATACGTTATATACGAAAATATATTATATTCTCCTCTCACAAGTGGTTCAGAGTCAGGAACCAAATAATTTCATCTTATTATTATTGATGTGCGGTGTATATTTTGACTAACACTATATCGCATAAAGGTGGGTTTCCAAAGTTGAGGAAGCAAGTTAGTTTTTTTAACATGAGGGGAAGACATGATAAACCGTGAGAAAAAGTTACGTGAAATAAATTATCATTTGTACATCTAGACCCTTAAATAAGATTATATGAACTTGAAGTTCAAAGAAAGATAATTCATGTTAAATATATTGCAAAGCATGCTAGACGCATTTGCTTACCCAAAGAAAGTAACTATATTCTCACTGCAAATACTCCTGTTAAAATAAGTCTATAGTACGCTTAAAGCATATAGACAAATCGGTTTCAAATAAAATTCTTGATAAAGAAGATGAGCAAATGATCAAAATGATCATAATAAGGGGGCAAGTGATCTAGAAGATCACATGACATAACACTTCATAAAATCTCAGGAGAGATACATGTACCTAAATATATAAATGAAGAGATCTCTATGTTATGTCTTTATAAAAAAATAAGGAGGTTGGAACTGATATAAAATGATCGTCGATGACGTCTATGATAGAGCTAAATATATATGATGATCTTAAGTCTGGAGAAACCATTCAAGTAGAATTGGTTTCATATGAAAGACATGTAGTTCTGGACATATAGTTCAAACACTTGAAAGTATAAAGTCAATCGTGTGTGCAATTATTTTCATGTATTTTATATATCTAGCATGACATGAAAACTTGATATAAATCTAAAGTCTATTTATATGGCTTATATGACTTAACTTATGACAATCCCTGAAGGATTTAAATTGCTTAAAGCATATATAATTCTTGATCTTGAAGTACCACTTCCTCAATATAATTTGTGCATAAATGTATCTTGTTATAACTATAAGCATGATAATATGATAGCAAGAGTTTTTACCCCTATGTGAAGATATTGAAATGACGATTCCAACAAGATCGTATGAAGACAATACATCTATCAGGAATGATGATGTCAATGTGCAACATATTCATTCAAGTTAATATGGATGATTTGTTTATCAAATCTTTACCAACGGTCTTTTGAAGATAATGTACAAGATTGGAATGCGAAGGCTCAAAGATGTGAATTGATGCTCTCATCAGGGGGAGTTAATACGCGTTGTACTCTTTTTTCCTTACAAGGTTTTGTCCCACTGGGTTTTTCTTACAAGAATTTTAACGAGGCAACCAAAAGACGTATTGTTAGATATGCGTTCTCTTTTTCCTTCACTAGAATGTTTTTTCCACTAGGTTTTATTTTAGTTAAGGTTTTAACGAGACACATTATCTGTTGAATAGACATTCAATGGGGAGTGTTATAAATAGAATTATATTTAAGGTGAATGTCTATATTTAGAGAGATCTTAGGGTTTGTTACTTGGTGGCTAAGTCACTTTTTCCCTATAAATAGAGGTGTTCTATTCCATTGTAATTGATTCCAAATCAATAAGAGTTATCTCTCTCTACTTTTATCTGTAATACTCTTCTTCTTATTTTATTGTTTGATAACAAATTAGGTTATTTTAGCCCTTAGTATATGCTACGCAACAACAAAAAATCTTCAATGTATACAATACAAAAAGTGAACACTTTTAATTCAAAACCATAAAACTAAAGGTAGAATCGTAGAGGTAAAAATATTTTGTTTAAATTTAACATGTCCAACTTATGTGCATCTCGCATGAAGGGTTAAAACACAAATATCAAATTGAAACATCTGTTCCACTTATATGCATCTCACATGAAGGGTTATAACACAAATTGTATACGGTCGAAATAGATTTCAGCCTTGGCATGTCCGATATAGTTCGAAGGGTGGTGTATCGAAGTAAGATCCCGAAGGGGGCACGAACTAACCTCGAACCCGGGGAGTCCAGTCCGTGTCGATATCGATATCATAATCAAACTCGAACAAGAATCGAACCATGACGCGGGTAGATCTATCGTGTTGATAATCCAAAAACCAACCTACATTGGCCTGGAATCAATTCAAGGGCTCGAACCAAGATCACAAGTTCGAGCCGAAATCAAGCTCGAACCAAAATCGAGGATTCTAAGCAAGATCGAGCTCGCAGACAAAAGCTGTTGCAATCCCACTAGAGGGAATCTTGGCAGAAATTATGGAAAAGCTGACTTATCATGAGTCTTCCACTGAATGTTTATTTTATTATGCTTGGAGCCGAATCCCTCCACTATAAAAGGGTTTGGTTATCATTTCTGTAAGGTAGATATATATTTTTTCTGAGATTTACATTATGATGAAAGTATTATGTTCTTCTACAAGAAAGAGTCGCTATTCCAGTTTCTTAGATTGATTCTATTTGTTAAATCCTAAGGTTCACTGTTCTTGATTGCCTTGTCTAGATTACATTCTCTCCAATATATATTCACATTTTATTTATCCTTGAATTTTGTATTAAGTTACACCACATATCTTCGGAACTGCGTATAAATTCAACTCTATCTATTTTTTGGGTAAACAGTTTGGCGTCCACCATGGGGCCGAGGATAACAGTGGTCACTTGATACAAATCTAAAAAAAACACGCCATTGTGCCTCGCACTTATTTCCGAAAATATCTTCAATTCAGGGTCAACCACGAAAAGCCTCGAATGGCTTCACCGACTGATTACGAAGCCGGCCTTCAAGATGAAACCAACAACTTGGCATCACCCGAGGCTCGAATCAAAGTATTCGAGATTCGAGCCGAAGTACCACTGGATGTCAATTCACAAATTGCTTTGGAAGCGAATCAGCGTTCCGAACCGGAAAGAAGCATTCAGGGCGGTGCCCGATCCGTAGCCCAAGACACCCAAAACCCAGGGGAGATCGGGGACAGCTTACGCATGATCTTCGAGATGTTGCAAGCCCAGCAAGTAGGGGTGTTCAAAACCGAACCGAAACCGAAAATCGAACCGAAACCTAAGCTTAATGGCTTATTGGTATCGGTTTAACGGTTTAACGGACGGGGAACAGATTGAAATTATTTTATTAATGGCTTATCGGTTTGGGGGCGGATTATTCAATTTTCTTAACGGATAATCCGTTAACCCGTTAAGAATATATATATATATATATATATATATATATATATATATATATATATATATATATATATATATTAACCCGTTAAGAATATATATATATATATATATTAAATAATCAAAAACCATTCTTCCACTTCCAGTACTCTATCTCTATTCTGTATTACTAATTTACTATTAGACATTTAGTAATAATTTACTATTCCATTTAGTTACTATTAGATAATTTTGATGTCATCTATTATACCCAGTGTTCTCTTCTATTTTTTCTGATAGTTATAAGTTGTTAATAGGCTCATCCCCAGAGATGATTCTACTGGGAAATACGTTGGAATACACATCTCTCTATTTCTTCTATTTAGCTCTCTTCTTAGGTACCATATTCTATAGACTGGAATGTAGTTTGCTGAGCATAGGAATTTTATTTTGAGTCATAGCGGTCAACAAACAATCCGATAAACCGCCCGATAAGAGCTAAACTGATATCAATCCGCCCGATATCTTATCGGGTGGCTAGCGGATTAATACATTTAAAAGCCGATAACTGATAAGCCAAACCATTAAGAGTATATAACCGCCCAATATGCCCGATAAGCAGCCCTACCAGCAAGTAACGATAGCTCAGCTACAGAGCCAAACTCGCGCACAAAGCAGGCCGATTTCCAATCCACTTTGAGAAGTCACCCCCAGAACAGAGCCTGCCATAGTGAAATCTAACGAGCAAGAATCGGGGACTACTCCCGGAATTACTAAATTGCTCGAGGAACTCACAAAACGAGTCGAAGCCAACGATAAGAGGGTGGAAACGTACAATACCAGGGTCGACCAAATCCCAGGGGCTCCACCAATGATAAAAGGGCTTGATTCAAAAAAATTCATACAAAAGCCTTTTCCGTCGAGTGCGGCACCAAAGCCAATCCCCAAAAAATTCCGTATGCCCGAAATTCCCAAATATAACAGTACGACTTATCCTAACGAACATGTCACCTCTTACACATGTGCCATAAAAAGCAACGATTTCGAAGACGATGAGATCGAATCCGTGCAGTTAAAAAGTTCGGGGAGACCCTCTCGAAAGGAGCTATGATCTGGTACCACAATTTACCGTCGAATTTCATCGATTCTTTTTCCATGTTAGCAGATTCATTCGTAAAAGCACATGTTGGAGCCATAAAGGTTGCAATGAGAAAATCAGACCTCTTCAAAGTAAAGCAAAGGCAGGGAGAAATGCTGAGAGAATTCGTATCCCGATTTCAAATGGAACGCATGAAATTACCCTCGGTCACAGACGACTGGGCCGTACAAGCTTTTACCCAAGGGTTGAACGAGCTAAGTTCGATAGCATCACATCGGCTGAAACAAAATTTGATCGAGTATCCAGCGGTAACTTGGGCAGATGTGCACAACCGATATCAATCGAAAATTAGGGTCGAGGATGATCAGTCGGGGGGACCGTACAGACCTGTTCATCAGAACAAGACAGTTATTAATCAAAAGCAGATCGACAGAGTACAAAGGTCGAACAGAGACCGATATCGACCATACGTCGCAGATCAGGTGAACAACGGTTTAGCACGCAACGCTGTTTGGAACAATCAAAGAATTGATCGAGGACAAAATTCTCGGGGGCTTATGAGTAAGAGCGGCTTCGATAAATATGCTGAGCCTATAGAAGCACCTCGATTATCAGAATATAACTTCAGCGTTGGTGCATCCGCTCTCGTGTCGGCCATCAGACGTATCGAAGACACTAAATAGCCTCGACCAATGCAGACCGATCCTGCTCGAAGAAATCCCAATCAAACGTGCGAATATCATGGTACCCATGGCCACAGAACGGAAGATTGCAAGCAACTAAGAGAGGAAATAACTCGCTTATTTAACAAAGGGCACATTCGGGAGTTTATGAGTGATAGGGCAAAGAGCCATTTTAGAAGTAGGGATTTCAGCAAGCAAAACGAGCAAGAAGAACCGCAGCACGTTATCCACATGATCATCGGCGGCATCGATACCCCCCGGGGACCAATGCTTAAACGCACTAAAACATCGATGGTGAGGGAAAAGCGATATCGGACTCAAGATTACGCACCCATGGGGACTTTGTCCTTTGGTGATGAAGATGCAGAGGGGGTCATCCAACCTCACAATGACGCGCTGGTAATATCCGTACTCGTAAATAAAACTAAAATTAAGCGTGTGTTAATCGATCCAGGTAGCTCGGCCAACATCATCTGATTGAAGGTAGTGGAGCAGCTCGGCCTACAGGATCATATCGTACCCGCAACTCTGGTCCTAAACGGGTTCAATATGGCATGCGAAACAACCAAAGGTGAGATAGTCCTACCAATAAACGTGGCCGGAACCATCCAGGAAACAAAGTTTCACGTGATCGAAGGCGATATGAGATATAACGCCCTTTTCGGAAGGCCATGGATCCACAATATGAGAGTTGTGCCTTCGACCCTACATCAGGCCCTCAAATTCCCAACGTCGGGAGGTGTCAAAACGGTGTACGGAGAACAACCAGCCGAGAAAGAAATGTTCGCCGTCGACGAAGCTAAACCAGTGTCCTCACTTTCGCCGATAAAAGGATAGGGCCCGGAAAGAGAACGGGACACCAAATAGCAATCACAAACATCGGCTTCAACCCAGCCAGACAACCAGAAAATAGAAGAGGACGGAGACCAAAGGGTCCCTCGATCTTTCGTGATTCCCGATGACTCCGACGCCACAAAATTGACTATCGAGGAGCTAGAGCAAGTCATATTAATCGAGCGCCGGCCCGAGCGAAAGGTATACTTGGGAACGGGGTTAAGCCCTGAACTCGGGAAGAAACTCGTTCAATTTCTTATCAATAACATCGATTGTTTTGCCTGGTCCCATTTAGATATAACAGGGATCCCGCCGGACATAACGACGCATCAGCTAAGTTTGGACCCCAGGTTCAGACCGGTGAAGTAAAAAAGAAGACCCCAATCTGATAGAAAGAACGCATTCATAAAGGACGAGGTAAACAAACTTCTCAAAGTAGGGTCCATTCGGGAGGTGAAATATCCCGAATGCTTAGCCAACGTAGTTGTAGTCCCTAAAAAAGGGGAGAAACTTAGAATGTGCGTGGACTATAAGGATTTGAACAAAGCTTGCCCCAAAGATTCCTTTCCGTTGCCCAATATCGATCGCATGATCGATGCCACGGCCGGTCACGAGATCCTCACTTTTATCGATGCCTATTCCGGGTATAATCAAATATAGATGAACCCGGAGAACCAGGAAAAAACCTCATTTGTCACCAAATATGGAACGTATTGTTATAATGTGATGCCCTTCGGGCCAAAAAATGCAGAGGCCACTTACCAACGCCTAGTGAATAAAATGTTCGAAGAACAAATAGGAAAATCAATGGAAGTTTATATTGATGACATGTTAGTCAAGTCCCTGCGCACAGAGGACAATTTAATTCATTTGCACGAAACGTTCGAGATTTTGAGGAAATACAAAATGAAGCTCAACCCCGAAAAATGTGCCTTCGGGGTAGGTTCGGGCAAGTTTCTCGGCTTCATGGTATCACATCGGGGAATAGAGATTAACCCCGATAAAATCAAGGCCGTTGAAGACATTGTCGTTGTAGACAGCGTGAAGGCCGTACAAAGGCTAACGGGTCGGATCGCCGCCTACTAAAAAAGAAGAACGATTTTTCTTGGACCCCGGAGTGCCAACAAACATTAGAAGAACTAAAGCGATATCTATCAAGCGCACCACTGCTTCACACTCCAAAAATAGACGAGAAACTTTGTTTGTACTTGGAAGTATCGGAAGTCGCCGTAAGCGGTGTCCTAGTTCGAGAGGAGCAAGGTACGCAATTTCCCATCTATTATACGAGTCAAACCTTAGGAGAAGAGGAAACTAGATATCCGCTCCTAGAAAGGTTGGCGCTTGCACTGATAAGCGCCTTGAGGAAGTTAAGGCCATACTTTCAATGTCATCCCATATGTGTATTGTCCACTTACCCGCTTCGTAATATTTTGCACAAACCAGAGTTATCAGGCCGATTGGACAAATGGGACGTCGAACTCAGTGGGTACGATATCGAATATCAACCCCGCACGGCCATCAAGTCTCAAGTTTTAGCAGACTTCGTGGCCGATTTCACACCAGCCCTCGTACCCGAAGTCAAAAAAGAACTGTTGAAATCAGGTACATCATCGGGGGTATGGATCCTTTTTACGAACGGGGCTTCGAACGTAAAGGGGTCCGGGCTGGGCATAATTTTGAAACCACCCACGGGTGGCATTATTTGGCAATCTATTAAAACTATCAGGTTGACTAACAACGAGGGAGAGTATGAAGCCATGATTGCAGGTCTCGAGCTAGCTAGAAACTTGGGAGCAGAAGTCATTGAAGCCAACTACGATTCATTGCTGGTGGTGAGTCAAGTAAACAAAACCTTCGAAGTTCCAGAAGGTAGAATGCAGAGGTATTTAGATAAAATGCTTATCACTTTGCACCATTTTAAACAATGGACTTTACGGCATGTACCACGGGAACAGAATAATGAGGCCGACGCGCTGGCAAATTTGGGGTTGTCGGTCGAGGTAGATGATACGGGCTCGGGGAATGTTGTTCAACTTTCGAGATCGGTAATCGAAGAAGGTCACGCCGAAATAAATTCTACAAGCTTAACCTGGGATTGGAGAAACAAGTATATTGAATATTTGAAAAGTGGAAAACTCCCATTTGACCCTAAAGATTCCAGAACCCTACGGACCAAAGCTGCTCGATTCACTCTGGCTTCAGACGGAACATTGTACCGAAGAACGTTCGATGGGCCGTTGGCGGTATGCTTGGGTACGGGGGATGTCGATTATGTCCTACGGGAAGTGCATGAGGGTACTTGCGGGAATCACTCTAGAGCCGACACATTAGTCCAAAACATATTCAGAGCAGGGTATTATTGGATCGATATGGGCAAAGATACAAAGGAATTTGTTCGTAAATGTGACAAATGTCAAAGTTTCGCACCAATGATTCACCAGCCCGGAGAACAATTCCAATCGGTCCTATCCCCATGGCCATTCATGAAATGGGGAATGGACATCGTCGGCCCTCTGCCATCGACCCCAGGTAAAGACAAATTCATTTTGTTTATGACTGACTATTTTTCTAAATGGGTTTAAGCGCAGGCGTTCGAGAAAATAAGAGAGAAAGAAGTTATAAACTTTATTTGGGATCATATCATATGCCGGTTCGGGATACCCGCCGAAATAGTATGTGATAATGGAAAATAATTCGTTGGCAGCAAAGTAACAAGATTCCTCTAAGACCACAAGATAAGAAGGATACTGTCGACGCCATACCACCCTAGTGGGAATGGGCAGGCCGAATCAACAAATAAAACTGTCATTCAAAACTTAAAGAAGAGGTTGAACGACGCTAACGGGAGATGGAGAGAAATCCTGCCTGAAGTCCTTTAGGCATATCAGACAACGTTAAAATCAAGTATGGGGGCGACCCCGTTCTCCTTAATATATGGATCTGAAGCATTGATACCGGTCGAAGTTGGTGAACCCACTGCCAGATTTTGATTAGCGATGGAAGAATCAAATAACGAGGCTATGAATACAAGCCTCGAACTATCAGACGAAAGGCGAGAAGCTGCCCTCGTCCTAATGACCGCCCAAAAGCAGCGAATCGAAAGATATTATAATCGAAGAACCAAGCTCTATAATTTCAAGCCTGGGGACTTAGTGTTGAGAAAAATTACCATCAATACCCGAAATCCGAATGAAGGGAAGCTATGACCGAATTGGGAAGGACCATATCATGTACTCGAAGACATCAGAAAGGGGTCGTACAGGATCGGCGTTATAAACGGCAAACAGTTATCAAGCAGCTGCAATGTATCACATCTTAAACGGTACTACTGTTAAGGTACAACCTTTCCATATTCGTTTATATCTCGAAACTGACCCATGCAGAAGTCCGAACAAGGGACGGATCTCTCGCCAGAAAGCATGCATTGCACTCTTTTTCCCTTAGACCGGTTTTATCCCAAATGGGTTTTTCGGCAAGATTTTTAATGAGGCAACCATTGATCGCGCAACATTTATAACAATATTTGATTCCCGCAAGAGAATTATTTTACAGCAACAGGGTCCCAATAGGAAAACTGTAAAGAGCCAAATGGTCAAAGCAAACCATGATCATATAGATTGGTCCAAACCCAGGCGTGTAATAGCGTGCGAAGAATTAAGATGCAATTCGACCATTAAGCCTATGGGCTACATTAATTCGAGTTCGAATCGTTCACTCGACCAAGCCTACAGGCTATTTTTTTATTTCGAGTTCGAGCAAACACTCACTTGACCATTAAGCCTACGGGCTACATTAATTCGAGTTCGAATCATTCACTCGACCAAGCCTACGGGCTATTTTTTATTTCGAGTTCGAGCAAATACTCACTCGATCATTAAGACTATGGGCTACATTAATTCGAGTTCGAATCATTCACTCGACCAAGCCTACGTGCTATTTTTTATTTCGAGTTCAAGCAAACACTCACTCGACCATTAAGCCTACGGGCTACATTAATTTGAGTTCGAATCATTCACTCGACCAAGCGTACGGGCTATTTTTTATTTCGAGTTCGAGCAAATACTCACTCGACCATTAAGCCTACGGGCTACATTAATTCGAGTTCGAATCATTCACTCGACCAAGCCTACATGCTATTTTTTATTTCGAGTTCGAGCAAACATTCGCTCGACCATTAAAGCCTACGGGCTACATTAATTCGAGTTCGAATCAAACATTCGACTAAGCCTACGAGCTACATTAATTTGAGTTCGAATCATTCACTCGACTAAGCCTACAGGCTACATTTTTGAGTCCGAGCAAACACTCGCTCGACCATCATGCCCACGGGCTATATTTCTTCAAGATCGAATCATTGACGACTAATAAGCCTAAAGGGCTACATTGCCCAGAGTTTGAGTAAACGCTCGCTCGGTTGCAGAGACTACGAGGTCCAAATTTGATTAAGTGGTTTAAAACATTATGGAAACATTCATAAGGCGAATAAAGTCCTCACAAAACAGGAAACAAAAACAGAAGCAAGTCGGCGAAAGGGGAGATATGCCTATACAAAAATTTATCTGCATGGGTGATTACAATGTAAAAACTAAAAACTAAATTTCTCAACCGAGAGCGGTCTATTCTCTATCAGGTTCCCCCCTATTTTTGGATCCGCTCTTGCTCCCATCGTCGTCGTCATCACCATCAGAAACCAGAGCTTCAACATCAGCTTCGAGTTCTTTTGCCCTTTTTATCTCTTCCGCGAGATCGAAGCCGCGAGCATGAATCTCCTCGAGAGTTTCCCTTCTGGATCGGTACTTAGCAAGTTCGGCGACCCAATGCGCTTGACCATCGGCAGATTCAGCTTCCACTCTTGCCTGGACTTGGGCAGCTTCAGCATCGGCCCGATAGATGACCACGAGCGCATCTGCATTGGCCTTTGACTTTTTAGCATCGGATTCGGCCTTGGCGAGTACAGAGGCCAACCGAGCCTCAAGCTCCTCAATTCTTCTTGCTTGAACCCTGCCTTTTTCCTTCATTTTTTGAATTTGGATTTCAGACGACGATAACTGGGCTCGAGCAGTCTCTTTTTCTGCAGCAAAGCGGTCCATACCTTCTTTTCACTGCAAAGATTCCATCCTTGTCATGTCGACCTCCTCATGAAGCTTCCCTATCACCTCGATGTTTTGCTGCAGCTGTGAGACCAAAATGTTAGCTATCGTTCCGGTATCGAACCCATAGGTTTTCAAAAGCATCATTACCTGCTCAGACAAATCATTCTGATCTCAATAAGCCTTGGCCAGCTCAGCTCAGAGGTCTTTTATTTCCTCTTCTCTCTGCCCTAAGGAAAGTCTAAGGGAGTTCCTCTCGTCAGTAGCGCGGTTTAGGTCGGCCGCGTATCGATGCAGCTCATTTTGGGAACGAGAACATTGTTCTCGATGGACTGCCACAGCTTACAAAGAAACAAGAAGCGAAGTTAACGAAAAACGAACATAAAGGCAGTACCAACAAAAAGATTATTAAAGGCTCACCTGATTCAAAGCCTGCCGCAAACCGTGAAGAAGATCCGATTCATCACCGGCACCGGCAACGTCCTCGATACCGGTAAACAGGTCATGAAACGGATCTTCTTCATTGTGAGGCCTGTCTAGATCGAGGGCTCCTAGAGCTTGAGCTTCCCGAATCACCCCTGCGGAAAAAGCGGGAAAGGTAGGCGAATCTTGGATCGTTGCTGCCCCAAGTGACTCGCTTGGAGCGTTCCCCTCAGCTCGGAGGGGTTCGAGGGGCTCTTCGATTGTAACCCCTGCCGATTGACTCCGATGAGAGGCGTCTTTGACATCCGATAGTTTGGGGACTCTTCCTGAATCTCTCTCCGGTATATCTTCAGTTCGAGGCGGATCCCCATAGAGCATCATCGATCCAGCCGGCGATGAAGCATCGGTGGCTCTCTTCGTTTGGACCGCCAGCATGGACTCATTGTCCTCTTCTTCTTCTTCTTCTTCTTCTTCTTCTTCTTCATCCCTTAGACACAAAATGGATTCTACGGTCAAAGGAATGATATTCTTGTTCGGCTTACGAGCCGTCCTCTTCTTCGGTTTTGGATATTCGGGCAACAAGGCTCTTTTCCTTTTATTTTCCTTCACCGGCTTTGCTGCTCATTGGACAGAGGTCGAAACATCCTACTCATTGGACAGAGGCCTCAAGACCGCGTCTTTACCCAAACCTGCATATGGGAAACCTTATAAAAAATATTTTGAGAAACGCCTCGTTCGGATCATCAGAGTCCGAGAAATGAGCTTACCGTGATTTTTGGCCTCCCACCGACCCCTTGACAAATCACGCCATGAGCGCTCGGCATATGTGGAGGTCGAAACAAGAGCCCGTACCTAATTCTTGAGATCGGGAACCGCTTCGGGCATCTAGGGAACCGCTACATCACAAAAAGAGAAGTGTCAATAAGAGAATAAATGAAAGAACAAAATAGAAACAACGGCAAGATCACACTTACGTTTCATATTCCACTCCTCGGGAAAAGGCATCTTTTCAGTCGGGATCAGGTCCGAAGTCCTTATTCGAACGAACCTGCTCATCCAACCCCGGTCCCTGTCCTCGTCAATACTCGAGAACAAAGCCTTGGTAGCCCGACGCTGGAGTTTTATTAACCCTCCCAGAAAAAGTCGGGGACGGTACAGCCGGATAAGATGATCGAGGGTGAACAACATCCCCTCGATTTTGCTCACGAAATATCGGATCAGGATAACGATCCGCCACAAAGAAGGATGGACCTGGCCTAAGGTTACTTGATATTGTCGACAGAAGTCAATAACGACGGGATCGAGGGGACCCAAAGTGAAAGGGTAAGTATATACGTTCAAAAACCCTTTCACGTAAGAAGTGATATCTTCGTCAGGGGTACGTATTATTACTTCTTTTTCACCCCAATTGCAATCCTTCTTTAACAGATCGAGGTGCTTCTCGGTTATCGAACACATGTACCTCGATACCGGCTCACACCGGCCAGGGACCGATGAACCTTTATCAACCTTAAAATCTGAAGTAAGGACGCACGCCCCGGGGACACACTCCTCAGGCCGTGGTTCTGCCGGTGCCTCATCGGCGACACACTTGAAGATAAAGCCTTCTCTTTCTGAGAAATGGTTTGCGATGTTTTCGCCATTTTTGAATTCAAAAGTAAGGAGTAGAAGAAAGTGATAGAGATTTGGTAGAATTGAAGAGGGGTCCTTTCGGAAAGAAATCACAGCTTTTCTGGTAAGTTGGAGAGTATAAAGAAGAATTTGGGAAATTTTAGAAGATAGAAGATGTAAAAATGGTAAAAGATAAAGGTAAGGGTTATTTATAGGTTCAAACGATGGCGGTTCAGTATCAGCAGTGGTCGACCACCGCCTGACATGCATTAAATGCCTTGAAAGACTAAACCGACGGGACAGTTATCATATGCGTCATGGTCGAACCCGATGGAAATGACAAGATATAATCCGATCGAGCTGTTGAAAATCATATCGTTTCTCGCCATATTCTTTCTGAGAAACGAGGGGACTATCTGTATACGGTCGAAATAGATTTCAGCCTTGGCATGTCCGATATGGTTCGAAGGGTGGTGTATCGAAGTAAGATCCCGAAGGGGGCACGAACTAACCTCGAACCCGGGTAGACCGGTCCGTGTCGAGATCGATATCATAATCAAACTCGAACAAGAATCGAACCATGACGCAGGTAGATCTATCGTGCTGATAATCCAAAAACCAACATACATTGACCTGGAATCAATTCGAGGGCTCGAACTAGGATGGGGCTCGAACCAAGATCACAAGTTCGAGCCGAAATCAAGCTCGAACCAAAATCGGGGATTCTAAGCAAGATCGAGCTTGCAGACAAAAGCCGTTGCAATCCCACTAGAGGGAATCTTGGCAGAAATTATGGAAAAACTCACTTATCATGGGTCTCCCATTAAATGTTTATTTTATTATGCTTGGAGCCGAATCCCTCCACTATAAAAGGGCTTGGTTATCATTTCTGTAATGTAGATATATATTTTTTCTGAGATTTACATTATAATGTAAGGAATTATGTTCTTCTACAAGAAAGAGTGGCTATTCCACTTTTTTAGATTGATTCTATTTGTTAAATCCTAAGGTTCACTGTTCTTGATTGCCTTGTCTAGATTACATTCTCTCCGATCTATATTCACATTTTATTTATCCTTGCATTTTGTATTAAGTTGCACCACATATCTTCGGAACTGCGTATAAATTTAACTTTATTCATTTTTCGGGTAACTACAAATATCAAATTGAAACTTCACTTATTCAACTGAAATCACGATCAAAATCGAGAAAATGATAATTATGATCAAACAGTAGGGTAGGTATAAAATAGTTAATTAAATATTCTCCTAAGAATTTCGATCTTTTAAGTATGTCAAAAGTAATCACTTTTGATCATCATCAAATATTTAACAAATTCTTAGATTATCCTAAATTGGGAAAAAGAATATTTAACATTGAACTCACATATGAAAGTACAATTTTTGCTATTTTTGATCTAGTTCTTGTGTTAGGTATAGTTTTTCAGGTACACTTTTTGCTACAATTGATCATTTTTAAGACCTATCCAAATAGAAGGGACCACTTCTGTTTCTCGATCAAAATCCCTAAACCTACCCCAAAACAAACTTACTGCGAAATCATCATAAAAAGATGCAACCAAATTGCATCGATCAAAATCATTATTTAGTGTGTGATGAACAAATCACCGTATACAAAAGAGAACTGAATGTGAATCAAAGTTCGCCAATCTAATCGGCACCTCTGATTTCGTCAACTCACCAAGTTTAGGTAGGGTCTTCTTCTCCATATTCCCGCATCAGAATTTGGTATGTTTTGTCCAATTTTCATATGCTTTTCTGGACCAAATTAAGATTTTGGACCACTTCCTGATTCTTTTATCATAATCCTTTCCTATTTCAATGAAATTCAGACTTATCTTAACCGCATTGTGATTCTCTGTCGAGTGTATGATTCTTGTAATAGCAGAGAATTTTTTAGGACCTACTGGTAATGCAGTATAATTGTTTGTTGATTACCAAATATTATTTATTGGTACTGCTGCAAATAATTTGGATTAGTCATATGATATAATTAAACCTAACAGCCGTTTGATAAAGAGAAACTATCAGTCTTGGTTCTTAATATAAGGAACATTGTGCTAATATAAGAGGTTACTCTTTTGCTTTGCTGTAGAGCTCATAATTTAAGGAACCTTTTTTCTCATTATTTCTGTTTTGTTTACCCGGAAAATCGGATATAGTTGAATTTATAAGTAGTTCTAAGGATATGTGATATAGCCTGACATAAATCGTACGTAGAAGTGGAAATGTTTGGATTCTTGGCTATAGAAATGAGATATAAATTATTGAACTAGAAGAATGAGTATATTGAGTAAAACAAGCTTAAGAGATTTATTCTTCAATAAATAGTAGTAGTCTTTTCTTACAATGTGTCCCCCCTTTGTGCTTACAAGGATTTCCCCTTTATAGTAGAGAGATCTTACTTTATTTATAATAAAAAATATATAGTGGAGAACCTATGATGAATTGTCTCTTCCTCGAATCCTGCCAAGATTCTCTCCCCTAGTGCGGTTGCAACGACTCCTGTTTGCGAGCTCGATACGGGCTCGAGCTCGGTATTGGATCGAGCTCTCGGCCTTGAGTTCGAGTTCGACATTCGGGGTGGGTGTCAATCGGTTTGTGCATCTCCGACAACCTTCTCTTTGCCCTGCGGTTCGATTTGGTCATGGGCTTGATAATGATACCGAGCCGATTCCTCGATCGGTCTTGGAGCTCGAGGCTTGTATGTACTATCCTCGGAACTCGTCTCGAGCCCTCACTTCGATCGCTTACTATTCGAAAACGTACGGAGACCGAAATCTATTTCGACCGTATACATGTTTGTATACTGTTTTTACATGTTGATTATGCTCGATTAAGTGTTTGAGTCTGACAATGATGTGATTAATGCTTCATTTAGTATATGAAATGTTGAGATGCCACTATTTGCAAGAAAATTGTTCGATAAAATATCTGTGAGAACTAGACTTTCTTAGAAGCTGTGGTTCAGCTTCTCCTCATCTCTAGAAGCTTTGACGTGAAGCACCTTAATTTCATGGCGGATCAAATAAACAGCAACTACGATGAAGAATAGTACTCACTCGTGGCCTGCAGTTTGCTCAAAGATGCAATGGTGCAGATACTCTTAAGACTTCATGTGAAGTCGCTGCTCTGCTTTAGGTCTGTCTGCAAATCATGGTACAATTTCCTCAAGAGCCCTCATTTCATTAAGCTGCACCTCACCCATCAAATTTCACGTCCCGCTTCTGTCCTTATTGTTTACAACAGAGATAATTATGGCTGCTTCCCTGACCTCTCTTTGCTCCATCTTCATCCAATATATTTTACTAACCCATTGCCTTTACCTTTTGCTATTGAGGCTAAGGACTATTTAAACTTTGAGTTTTGCTACAATGGTCTAATATGTTTGATGAAGGATATCTATACGTCACCAGAAGTCATCCTGTGGAATCCTGCTACTCGGAAGTATAAGTGCATCAATGTACCTTCTGAGTGCTCTAGATTTACGTATCTAAAACTCGGTTATGTTCAACAAAGCAATGACTATAAACTTTTGAAAGTCCCTTTTGAGCCACGGAGTAGTGATGAAGCATCAAAAATGGCTTGGGTTTATACCCTGAGTTCAGGTTCATGGAAAACTGTACCATTCACCATTCTTAGCCTAACTGTTGCATGGGGACCTCAGATTTCGCTGGATGGTTGTGTGTATTGGCTGGCTACTTCAGCGGTGGAATGTATTATCTGCTTTGATTTGATTAAGGACGAATTCAAACTTGTAGACGTTCCTGATGATCGTGGATTTGAACGTGAATATGTTCGTAGAAGGCTTATAGTTTTAAGGGGATCTCTTGCCATGATGGTCTCCGTTGAGGATGGTTCTAGGGATACTGAGGTATGGGTACTGATGAATAAAAGTGGCATTAAACAATACTCTTGGACTAAGAAATTCATTATAGAACCTTTCTCCAAAGAGGCAATCCCTTTGGGAATCTGGAATGATGATAAGCTTCTTGTAGTAGTTTTACAAACTCGTGCTCTCAAACAAGTCTACACTTACGATCTGGTTACAAAAAAGATAGACTATTTTCATGTGCCAAAGGAAGAAGAGTTTGCTTCGTTTATGTCAGTGCGTGGGCGCTATTTCGAGAGCTTGGAACTTGAAGATGGATATGGGAAATACTGATCAAACATGGATGTGGGAGATACTGAAACAAGTTTGTGACTACTACTTTACTATATTAGTAATAATTTTCTATTTTCTATGGATAGAACAATGGCGCTATTAAGTACTGGTTTATTTTGCATTTTATTCTTTACTTTATTTTCTCCATTTTTGATTAATTAGTTTTACTGTGCTTTCAATGGAGACCCCGAAACACCTTATAAATAAGTCCTTCACATCTGTTAGAATTGAAGAAAAGAAAAACATTTCATATTCTGTTCAATACCAGTTGTGAATTGATAACGGCATGACTTACTTCCGGTAAATTGACATATTTTTATCCCCCCTTTCCCTGTTTTGTCTGAGGTGCTAATTTAGCCTGCTCCAAGAAGTGCACTTCTGTTTCAAACTTGTTTCCATTTGACTGGAATTTTATGGACAATGAGTAGTTTGATTTTCAAGGGGGTGAAAAGGTCAGCTGTCCTTAGTTTCCCGTTTCTTTCAGCAAGAAAGTACTCATTCATTTCTTATTCTGGGAATTCAGCTTCCCAAGTTGATGTTTTCAACGTACTATGCCCATGTACCAAGAAACTCACTCAAGTCAGAGGAACAGGGGCGGATCTAGGATAAAAACTTTAAAGGTTTTCGTATAAAATTTATTATACTTTTAATGAGCACATATTTACTATTTGTTGCAATTTTTAATGAATTTTATACATAAATTTATGTTTCATGCGGAAAGTACTGGGTTCATATGAACCCGATATCTTAACGTTGGATCCGCCACTGCAGAGGACCATTGCAAGTTCCTTAATGGACGATCTACGATTTGTTTGCGGCACTCTTATGAGACTCGCTGCTTCTGCGTATGTTCAGTTTTCGAAAATTGTTTCTGAAGCTTTTAGAAATGAATTCATCTTGTTATGCATTTGGAATCTATTAATTAATGTTATGACTGAAGTGACAAGGATAGAAAATTCAACGACTTTTTAAGTGATACGCGATGAGTGAATAGTTTGGGAGGGGAGAGGGCACTAATATTGATCTACTCTATCGAACAAAACCTTCTGAAGGATGCTTATTGTTTTTAGATTCTTTTTCCTAATGGAAGAGATTGGTAGACCATTTGTTCTTTTTCCTCTTATAATAAAATGTGAAAGAGAATCATTTATTTCTCTCCCCCAACCTCCTATCACGATGTATTGTGGGTATGCTTACTTGGTGAGCTCTTTGCCTTGCACGGTTGAGGTGAAAGGTTCAAATTCCATCAGTAGCATAGTATTCCTCTTTTCCCTCCCTCGATATTAAATAATATAAAAAAAAATCCTTATCACTGACTCGCTCAAAATAATAGTCTCAATGACCTTTCTCTATAACTTTTTTGTTATTTTATTTCTTTTTAATTACAAATTGAGGATCTCAAAGAGTTTATAAAACCGACAGTTGAAGTCTTGTTACTAGTTACAGGTACTGACTTTTTCTTGTTTGGTTTTGGTCAAAGGTTTCGTTCCGTACATAAGTCTCTCGCTTGTACATTAATGGCTGAACTCACGACCATGAAGTTTGATGGGCCGTGTAGTATGCAAAATCATATCATCGAGATGTCTAACATTGTAGCAAGACTTCAGACCTTGGGGATGAAAGTGGATGACTCCTTCTTGGTTAGTTTATTCTGAACTCGTTGCCTCCTGAGTATGGACCTTTTCAAATTAACTATAACACTATTAGGGATAAGTGAAATGTTAATGAATTGTCCAGTATGTTTACTCAGGAGGAGTCAAGACTTAAGAAACAAGGAAGTCATTCAATTAACCTCATTGGTCAAGGAGGTGGTAAAGGATTTAGAGTGAATGCCAACAAGTTCAAGAAGAAGAAAGTACTTGCTAAAGCTTCACAAGATGATAAGAAGGAACATAAGGTAAATATGTGTCGTTTTTGTAACAAGGAAGGACACTATCAGAAACATTGCTTGAAACGTAAAGCTTGGTTCGAAAAGAAAGGTACAATTAGTACTTTTGTATGTTTCGAATCAAATTTAGTAGAAGTTCCTAATAATACCTGGTGGATTGATTCTGGTGCAACTGCTCATATATCTACTATGTTGCAGGGATTCCTTACGATCCAAACTACAAATCTAAATAAGGATTTCTTGTTCATAGAAAATCGTATGAAGGCTCCAATTGAAGGCATATGGACTTATCGTTTGATTATGGAGACTGAATGCAACCTTAATCTATTACAAACTCTTTGTGTACCTTCAGTTTCTTGAAATTTGATTGAGCTGCTAGTACTTCAACCACCGTGAAACACTTCCTGCCACGTCCTTCCTCATACTTCGCTGCCCAACTACTGCCTTATAACAACTCCCTATCCGTAGCACTTGAGCTAGTGAATTGCTACCAACTCTAAACCCCCTAGAAGAGCATCTTCCTCGAGCCATCAACATTGGAAATACCAATTCGATCCCGAACCGCTGCACGCCGCTATTTCTAATAACCGCCCCTCAGGCACCATTTCACAACACCCTGCCCAGAAGGCAAAATCCAAGAAGACCGCAAACTGGCGAACCATAATGCGTTCAAACAAGGACGGTGACGCCGCATCATAATGAAAATTCCATCACGCTCGAAAATATCAAGTCTTGTTACTTTATCAATCAAACATGGACATCTATAGTCCGATTGCCTTTCCTCCCCTGGAATTAAATGTTGAACCCCTTAATCATGCACTGAGAAATCCTCTCTTCAATCCATTCACTGCCTCAATCACATAAACAAGCATCTTACTATTACACCAACATTGTGTGATAACAACGCATAGAAATTGTAGCAATCCGTGCACAGTCTCAAAATCAAAGAAAATACAGATACAGAGTTGGATCAAAAGAACATCCTTCCGCTAGGCGATGATAATAGTCTGCGCAACACGCAGGGAAAAACATCCCGCTCTACGTCTGTAGTATCAATACCACTATTCGGCGTCCAATTGACAACAAACGCTTCACGTCACATAAGATTGAGTAGAAAGGAAATAAAGTCACAAGCCCTAATGGAATCAAATCACACGATGAGGAAATCAAGAAGGGAAGTGCTCCTAACAGCCCTCTAGCCTCTCGAAGATAAGTACAGATATCTCTGTACTGATTCACAAGACTCTACTAGACTTGATCATGACTCGTGAGACATAAGTGAACCCAGAGCTCTAATATCAACCTGTCACGACCCAAAATCCACTATAGGTCGTGATGGCGCCTTATATCGCCATCAAGCTAGCCAGCAGTAATTGATTGATTTAATTACTCATTTTATTACTTTGAAATCATAATTTCCATTACTTAAATAGTATAAAATGGAATATACAGGGGAAAATGTTAATAACTACGTGATCTACAACGACAAACAACAGTAAGAACCCCCAAAACCCGGTATCACAAGTACATGAGCATCAACTAGGAAATATAATAAAATACAAAATCTGTCTATAATACAAAATTATACAGGAAAAATATAAATAACTCTGATGAAGACTCTGTAGGCTGTGGAGCGTAACATGGAAAGCAGCTCACGGTAAAGTCCTCGCAATAGCCGTGCCGTTGCGCCCAAAAGACCATCAAACATACAAGTACCTACACAAGAAATGCAACAAGTGTAGTATGAGTACGTAAATCAACGCGTACCCAGTAAGTATCTAGCCTAACCCCAGAGAAATAGTGATGAGGAGTCGACATCGACACTTACTAGAGGTCTAATAAGACAGATACAGTAGGGATAAACAGATGTGAATCAGAGTATGTAAACGAAAATAATAGGTGTAAATATGTGGTACAGCTCTCTTCTCATAGATATCTCAAGCTCTCAGCTAGTAGTCACCTCCTCAATCGGAGTATATATAATATGGACATTACCAGATAGGTCGTCATAGTTAAATCAGGGGAAGCTCACAGATATGCTGGCTTCTTGCCAATTATTGCGCACGACTTCGTAAGAGTATTTCATAGAAATATCGAGGCATACGACCCGATCCATCATAACATTGCCAAACCATAGATACATCTATTTTATTGCCGAGGCGAATGGCCCGCTCCCATGAGAGTGTGGTACATAAATCCTGTCGTGGCGTACGACCCGATCCCATTAGTGTGCGCACTGCCGAGGGTCGAACGGCACAATCCATAGATGTGTCTATTCTGCCGAGGCGAACGGCCCGATCCCATTAGAATAAGAAGCTTTGACGGGTCCTTGACCCTACTCACGAGTAGACGTGTGAGTTATGTATATTAAGGAAGCCTTTCGGTGAAACACAATAACACGGAAGAATTTCGTAAGGAGAGTACAATTAAGTTGTGGCTTATCATGAAGCCCGTCAAATCTCTACGAAAGCAAGTCACTCACTCTACACAAGTCTAGTCTCAAGTCGCAACGTAAAATAAAGGAATTTAATAGGCAAAAGACAACTCAAATAGTACAGTTATAGCATGGTGTGAACCTAAGTCTATCGGACATAGCATGAATCTAGCTACGCATGGACTCTCGTCACTTTATGCGTACGTAGCCCGCGCAATAAGTAACACATAACAAATACATCACCTAGGGGTAGTTTCCCCTTCATAGAGTTAGACAGGAGACTTAGCTCGCTCCGAAGTTCCATAACCGGCTCTAAAGCCTCTCTAACACCTCAAACCAAAGCCCGTTAATCCAAAACTATTCAAACAAATGTGCAAACCAATCAAAATATATTATAATACCCATCATTAATCATTTTATAAAATTCCCAACTCCGCTCGAAAAGTCATAAAAATCAACCCTCAAGCCCACGTGCCCGGATTCCGAGAATTTTCGAAGATAAACCTTACCCATAACCTCACGAACTCAAATATATAATTTACTTTCAATTCCACGTCCAATTTCGTGATCAAATCCTAAAAATACCAAATTCTAGATTTTCTACCAAAATCCCATAATTTTTACAAATTTGCATGTTTAAATCCTTACATAATCCGTGTAATTAGCTAATAATGTGCGAAAATCACTTACCTTGTAATAGATGGCGAAAACCTCCCCTTGAAGCTCTCCAAAATCTCCCAAACCAAGAGAGAAATGAGGGAAAAATAAGCAAAACCCCGATTTAAACAATCTGCCCAGCCGACTTTCCGCACATACGGAATATCAGCCGCACCTGTGGAAATTCCATAGCAGGTGCGGTTCCAACTTAGTCTAGGCACGTCCGCATCTGCGAACCCAGATGCGCATCTGCGCTTCCGCTTCTGCAGCCAAGGGGTGCTTCTGCGCATGCGCTCCTGTGGACCATGTCCGCTTCTGCGATCAATAGGCCTCCCAAGCCTTTCCGCTTCTGCGGTCCTTGCGTCACACCTGTGACCACAGGCCACCTTATCCAGGTCCGCTTCTGCGTGCAAATGCTCGCTTCTGCGAGCTAGCACCTGCGGTCAATCTTACGCAGGTGCGATTACACCAGAACTGGTGCACTTCATCCATTCACACAAGTCCAAATTGATCCGTTAACCATCCGAAAACCACCCGAGGCCCCCCAGGACCTCGACCAAATATACCAATTAGTCCTAAAACATCATACGAACTTAGTCGAGCCTTTAAATTACATCAAACAACGCTAAAATCACGAATTGCACCCGAACTCAAGCTCAATGAACTTTAAAACTTCATACTCCTACATCCGACGCTGAAACCTAATAAATCAAGTTCGATCGACCTCAAATTTTGCACACAAGTGCTAATTGACATTACGAACTTACTACAACTTCCAGAATCGGATTCCGACCCCGATATCAAAAGTCCACTCTCGGTCAAATTTTCCAAAATCATCAAATTTCTAACTTTCGCCAATTGACGCCGAAATAACCTACGGACTTCCAAATCAACATCCAGACACGCCCCTAAGACCAAAATCACCATACAGCCTGTTGGAACCTTCAAATCATGATTCTGAGGTCGTTTACTCAAAAAGTCAAACCTTAACCAATTTTTCCAACTTAAAGCTTTCGAACTTAGAATTTTCTTTCAAAATAAATCCCGAACTTCCTGAAATTCAATTCCGACCACACGTACAAGTCATAATACCTGAAGTGAAGCTACTCAAGGCCTCAAACCGCCGAACGACGTGCTAGAGCTCAAAACGACCGTTTGGGTCGTTACATGTTTTTCATTGCTTTTACTACGTCACCTACTTTTATTTTAAATTTTGTGTTACTATTGGTTGCCATTTTTCCTATGAACCCTACATATATTAATAAATTATTTCTATTATTCATTTCTTCATATCCCTTAGTCTGTATTCCTATTTTAATATTTTTTCCAAATTTTATCATGTTTATCATTAATAAATTATTTTCATTTTTATTTTTCTAAATTTTTTACTATGTTCATCTCTTCTTTCCAATCTTTTAATGTTCTAGATCTTTTCTTAACATTTCTTTCTTTAACCTCACCCTAGCCGCAGTTAAACATATTTGCCCACTTTTTACCTTAATGTGATAATATTTTGGGCGTAATTGTGTGTCCTTCTTCTTCATTCTTGCTTTTCTTATATAGCCGAGTCTTTGGAGCGGATTTTAAAACCGAATTCAAACATCTTCAGAAACCTTTCTTTTCTAGCCCCTCTCTCTCTCTCTCTATATATATATATATATATATATAAAATTGGATGAGCTCTTTGAAGAGACACAAAGAATAGAGGAACAAAACAATATAGACATAGAAACAGAAATAAGTATAGAAGACTCATTAGTTAGTCAAAAAGAATTTATGGAAAGTTCGACTTCGTCAGCAACTCCATTTTAACGGGCATATCCGATAGGTAGAGTTCAATTTACTTCGAAAAATTTACCTAGACGACAAGTAGCAGAAATAACAGATAATGAAACTATATATTATAAGCTCAAGATCAGTCTCTCGTGAAGATTAAGATGATCTCTGATAAAGTTTATCATGTGTGCAAAAAACATTGTGTTATTTTCATGTTATTACATTGCCCATAAATTACATATTTGCACTAATGATATTGTTATTTTCAAATTAGTCATTTTTTATTATACACAACTTAATATTATGATGATCTCTAATATGAATTTAAATGTGAAGAAGGGGTAAAGCTCAAGTTTTTGACAAAACATGCAAGGCTAATATTATAAAGAAGGTGTTTATCCTAAAATTCAAGTAACAATTTAGCTTATTTAGTGGTTTCAAGGATACGTGATTTAATCCAATACTAATTGATAAACAAGGAATTAAATAGATAATCTGAATAGTAAAATAAATCAAACCAGTGTTCTAGCAGTGCTTTCGACGTCGATTCGAGATGGTCTCGAGGTTGGGTAACAAGAACAGTAAAGAACAGAAAATAAACAGTGATGAGCAGTAATGGATAATAAGTGCAATAGAGAGCAGCGTTTGTATATTTTTTCAGGGAATAATCCCCCTACAAATGAATAGGGTCCCCCTCTATATAGTAGAGGAATCCTAAATAAGGTACAATTCTAATAACGTAAACAAATCCCATGATTGGCGTCAATAACCGCTTGATTCGATATGTTCCGGGATTTTCGCCGAGATTTTCGGTCGGTTGCTAATATCTCGCCATTCCGTTATTATGCCTTACTCGAAGTCGGTCATGCTCGGTCTCGATCTTCAACGAGTACTTTGATCTTCATGCTCCATACTCTGCCATTGAGCTCGAGCCTGGTCTATTACGAGCTTACTCTCGAAGCAGCTCCTCGTGCCTATGAAATTGGATATGCCTGATTTCGACCGTATACAGATAGTCCCCACGTTTCTTGGAATAAAATGATAAGAAACGGTTTGAGCCTCAATTTTATGAAACCTCCATCATGACGTCGTCCTCATGACGTAACCGACGGATTTGACTGAAAAGTCCCGTCGACTCAGTTCCCCAAATCATTAATGCTTGTTAGTTAGCGGTCGGCCACTAGCGCCACCAAACCGTCACCGTGAGCCTATAAATACCTGCTACTTCATTGAATCAAACTTTACTTTTTCTCTAATTAAACCTCTAAGTCTTCTCACTCTTTTCGTCTCCTCCTTTTCGCCGTCTGTAGAGCCACCTTCGTTAGCACTGAAACCACCAGTTTTTCATCTTCCTTCGCCCTTCTTTACTTATACCAATGGCGAAAACCTCAAAGACCGTACCACAAAAGAAGAAAGCTTCTTGCTCCTCTTCCCGGTCGTCCGACGACAAGGCGCCGGTGGAGCCGCTTCCCCACGAGTACGTTCCCGGCCCGTGTACTCTACAATCTGACTTCAAGGTCGAAAACCCTTCATCGATCCTAGGCCGATGCAAGCATGTGTCGATGTACATGTGCTCGATAATGAAGAGCCACCTCGAGACCATGAAGAGGGACTGCACTTGGGGTCCCGAGGTCATGGTGCAAATTCCTGCTCCCAAAGAGAGCATCACCGCTTATGTGGAGGGGTTCCTAAGTGTTTACACTTACACCTTTACATTGGGTCCCCGTGACCCAGTGATTATTGATCTCTGTAAAAGATATCAGGTCACCCTCGGCCAAATCCACCCCTCTCTATGGCGCATAGTAATCATGCTGCGCTTCTTCTCTAGCAAGGCTGAGGGGCTGGAGTTTACTCTAAATCATCTCATGCGATTGTACCGGCCTCAAATCTATCGATGACTAATCAAGCTCCAACACCGGGCAATGAAGGCCTTGTTCTCGAGCATCGACGAGGACAGGGATCAGGGTTGGATGAGCCGTTTTATACGGGTGAGGACCTACGACATTATCCCAGAGGAGAAGATGTCGTTCCCTGAGGAGTGGAACTTCGACCGTAAGTGATCTTTTAAACTTTGTTCTTCGTACCTTCTTAAACTTCGCCTGATATCCCCTTTCGACATGCAACTATTCCTTTGATGCCTCAAGCGGTGCTTGACCTCGAAGATTGGGTTCGGAAGTTAGCCTCAACTTCCACTTATGCCGAACGCGCATGGCGTGATTTGGCAAGGGGCAGATAGGAGGCCAAGAACTAAGGTAAGGATCTCCTTTTACATGTTCTGAAACACTTTTTGTACTTCATTTGTCATTAATTTTCTTTCATGAAGGCGTGACCAAGGATGCCATTTTGAGGCCCTCGAGTTGCGAGGAAGAAACCAAGTCCCCGGTTCCGAAGCCGGGGAAAGACAAGAAGAGGAAGGGTGCCTCGCAGTCCGAGGACCCCAAGCCCAAACCTCGAAGAGTGAGGAGGAAAGTAATCGCTCTCATGATGGACTCGGTCCAAAAACTGAGAGACAAAGAAGAGGAAGAAAAGGAAAATGCCTCGGCACTGATGGTCCAACCTAGGAAAGCCGTCGAGGGCACCAAATTTTCTGAGCCGACGACGGCTGGTAAAATCAAGCCTCGTGTCGAGGAGGATTCCAAAACGAAATCGGGTGAGGATTCTGAATCACCAGAGGTCGAGATCGTTTCTCGTCAATCTGCAACTACACTGGACGGGGCTGGTTCTGAGACCCCGAAGAACGATCAGAGCGTCCCGAGCGACTTGCTCGGGACCATGACAGCAGGTCACTTGCCTTCTCTTCCGACTTTTTCTGAGGAGGCACTAAGGGAGGCTTGAGAGTTGAAGACCCCTGATATAGGCGGAGGCTCTATTGTAGGGGATACCTTTTGGGATTGATTTACGGGAGTCGATGATACCTCTGATATCAATGACGCTTCTATTCTTTTAGAAGAGGCCTAACGTCTCTTATCTCGGGGTAAGAATCAGTTACTGCACTTCTTTTCTTTACTCTTTTTTCTCTAAATCTGACTTGTGTTTTCCTTTTTTGTATAGGCCTTCGCCAAGTTTCGAGCTGACCTTAGCCAGTGTGAAACCGAGCTCCAAAAGGTCTCGGAGGAGAGGAATGCTCTGAAGCTTCTTTGCGGCCAAAAGGACGAAACTATAAAGGACCTTCAAGCGGATTTGGCCAAGGCTCGCGAGGAAAAGGCCGAGCTAGATAAGTAGGTGACCATCCTTTTGATAAAGTATGGACTCGACCCAACTATGGAGGCTAATACTTCACTATCTCAGCTGCAGCAAAAGGTTGAAAGGATCGAGCTGCTTCGGGGAGAAGTCGATCAGGTCAAGGTCAATTTTGATCGGTGGAAGGAGAATATGGACCTCCTGGCTGCGGAAAAAGAAACTACCTTGGCCAAACTGTCATCGGTCGAGGTTCAACTTCGGGGACTCAAAGAGAAAAGCTCGGCCCAAGCCAAGAGGATCGAGGAGCTTGAAGCCAGGCTTGCTGAGGCCAAGGTGGAGATCGAGAAGACAAAGGTCATGGTGGATAAGTCCATTGCCATGTACCGAGACGATGCTGAGGTTGCTCAAATGCAGCTAAGGGAGGCTTTTGACCGAGAGCGATGGATCAATGACTCGGTAAAGTGTCAATCCTGGAAGGAAACCCTCGAGGAAATCCATGCTCGAGGTTTTGACCTCTCCGAGGAGATAACCCGAGCCAAGGTGCTCGTAGCCAAATTCAGGCAGCTTGCCTTCTCCGATGACGAAGACGGTGATGAATAAGGCAGTCGAGGCGGATCCAATGAGGGGCCTAAAGGAGAAGAGGTCGAAACCGGCAGTAGTTAGGACTTAGGTTTTTTTTTAAGACCTTGATCAGTCTCTTGTACATAACCTTTTTTATCAATATATAATAGAAAAAATTCTTTTGAATGTCTTCTTAATTTTATGTTCAAACATGTTTTGTGATTTTGCCTTGTGAAAATTTTGTTGTTGCAGCCTCTGTAATCGAGTGAACAATAGCTCGAACTTAGAACAAACCCTTAGGTGTTTTACACACGCAAGGGCGAGTCCCCGAGCTCAATAATATGTTCGAGATTTCGAGTAGACTGCACTATTTTTATAACTAAGTTCGAGTATGTTTCGAACTTAGAATAGAACAAACCCTTAGGGTTTTTATCAAATAATGGGTAATTTTCGAACTTACAGTAACATACCCCTTAAGGTTTTATGGCGGATCCTTGAGCTAAATTCAAATCAACTTTAATTGAACTCAGAATAGTGGAACCCTTAGGTCCGAGTTGAGTGAGAACAAGGTCTCGAACTCAAAATGTATTGGCCCTTAGGCCCTTTTAGGTTGGGCCCATATGGCCTCTAAAAGATGGCTATTATTTCCCCATTTCGGCTTAAAAGACTTAGTAAAAATTTCTTTATGCCTTAGCATGTATTTGTTTAGCCGTTGGGTGTTTTGAGGGTCCGATGTCGGTTGAAACCCTTTTGCTTTTTGTGCCTTAGCACGTTTGTGTTAAAATAATTTGATACCTCTTAAGGTTTTTCGAGGGATGATTTTATCGAAGCCCTTTTGATTATTTGCCGAGGGTAGCCTTTTTTAACCGTTTTTTCAAAGAATTTGAAGGCCTATCGTTATTGCGAAATTCGGACGTCTCCGAGTCGCGTTATTTAGGCCGTAGCCTTTAGTTTGGCCATAGCCTTCGGGTATGTATTTTGGCTGTAGCCTTCGGGTATGCCTCTTGGGCTTATTTCCCAATAATATTTCGAACTTGTTTGAAATGTCAGTCCCCGAGAATGGTGGCCTTGGCCTATAGATCGAGGGGTGCCTCTTTGAGGTCTTATGAATTTGAGCTTAGATAACTTGAATATGCCTATCATCGATGGCAGTCACCGAGTGTATATTTGCACTTTGGCTCTTGAGCCGTTTCTCATAATATCATGAGCATGAGGTTTGTATAGTAGAGAATTTTTTTCGAGACACAAAATGTTTAAATGAAGAGAGAATGCTTCTTTGAATAGTTTATACATGTGCATATGTTTTGTCATTGGGGCTCGACTAATCTACATGGACACGGTTCACTTGACCGTTTGGCCCATTACAAAGCTTCCCTATCGAGGCCCTTTGATATGAAATACTATTCTCGAGAATACAACATCCGAGGGTGATGCCCTCTAGTATTCGAGGTTGATTGCAAAGAAGCCTTGGATACTATTGAATTGTCCTCAGGTAGCACATAATTGTTGCCTCGTTAAAAACCTCGCCGGAAAAACCCATTTGGGATAAAAACCGATCTAAGGAAAAAAGAGTGCAACACGTACTTTAAAACCTGAGGTCTCGATGTCTTTGGTCGAACTCCTGCAATGAGTTAGCGTCGAATATATATAAACGAAAGAAAGGAGAAAGTCACACCTTAACAATAATATCGTTTGAGAAGTGATATGTTCCAGTTATTTGGCAGTGGTTCACCGTCCATTGTTCCGAGTTTATAAGACCCTTTTTCCGACTATATCGAGGACTTGATAGGGTCCTTCCCACTTCGGGCCGAGCTTCCCTTCATTAGGATCTCTAGTGTTGATGGTGACCTTCCTTAGGACTAAGTCCCCGATCCTGAAGTGGAGAAGGTTGGTTCTTCTATTGTAGTACCTTTCGATTCGTTGCTTTTGTGCAGCCATTCGAACGAGTGTCGCTTCTCATTTTTCATCTAATAATTTGAGGCTAGTATTCATAGCCTCGTGGTTCGATTCCTCCGTTGCATGTCAAAACCTAGCGCTGGGTTCTCTGACTTCGACTGGAATCAAGGCTTCAGAGCCATATAATAAGGAAAACGGAGTTGCCCCTGTACTGGACTTTGATGTTGTTCGATATACCTAAAGGACTTCGGGTAGAATTTCTCTCCATTTCCCTTTAGCTTAGTTCAACCTTTTCTTCAGGTTTTAAATGATAGTCTTGTTCGTTGATTCGGCCTGTCCGTTCCCACTAGGGTGATACAGTGTTGACAATATCCTTTTTATTTTATGGTCTTCGAGAAATTTCGTCACTTTACTGTCGATAAATTACCATTGTCGCATATTATTTCTGCGGGTATCCCAAATCGACACGCGATGTGATCCCAGATGAAATCTATAACCTCTTTCTCTCTAACCTTCTCGAAAGCCTGTGATTCGACCCATTTATAGAAATAGTCAGTCATAAATAAAATGAACTTAGCTTTACCTGGGGCCGATGGCAGAGGGCCGACAATATCCATCCCTCATTTTATGAATGTCCATGGGGATAGGACCAAGTGAAGTTGTTCTCCGGGCTAGTGGATCATCGGTGCAAACCTTTGACATTTATCACATTTTCGAACAAACTCCTTATAGTCCTTTTCCATGCTATCCCAGTAGTATCCTGCTCTAATGACTTTGCAAATAAGTGAATCGGCATTGGAGTGGTTCCCACAAGTGCCTTCATGGACCTCTCGTAGAACGTAATCGATGTCTCCTGGTCCCAAGCACACTGCCAATGATCCATCGAATGTCCTTCTATATAACGTTCCGTCTTCGGCCAATGTGAAATGAGCAACTTTAGTTCGTAGGGCCCTCGATTCTTTAGGGTCCGATGGAAGCTTTCCATTCTTCAAGTACTCAATGTATTTGTTCCTCCAGTCTCAGGTTAAGCTTGTAGAATTTATCTCGGCATGCCCTTCCTTGATCATTGATTTCGAGAGTTGAACGACAGTCCCCGAGCTGATCTCATCTTCCTCGACCGATGATCCCAAATTTTCAAGTGCATCGGCCTCACTGTTTTTTTCCCGAGGTACATGCTGTAAAGTCCATTCCTTGAAACAATGCAAAGTTACCTGCAATTTGTCCAAATACCTTTGCATTCTATCCCCTCGAACTTCGAAGGTTTTTTTACCTGGTTCACCACCAGTAAAGAGTCGCACTTGGCTTCAATGACTTCTGCTCCCAAGCCTTTAGCTAGCTCGAGACCTGCAATCATGGCCTCGTACTCGACCTCATTGTTAGTCAATCTGGAGGTTTTGATAGATTGTCTAATAGTTCTACCCATGGGAGGCTTCAAAACGATGCCTAGCCCGGACCAATTTGCATTCGAAGCACCGTCTGTGAAAAGGGTCCATACCCCTAACTATGTACCTGATTTCAATAAGAGTTTCTTTTCAACTTCAGGTATGAGGGTTGGCGTGAAATCGGCCACGAAGTTCGCTTAAATTTGAGATTTGGCCATTCGGAGTTGATATTCGATATCGTACCCACTGAGTTCGACGGCCCATTTGGCCAATCGGCTCGATAGTTCGGGCTTGTGCAAACTATTACGAAGTGGGTAAGTGGTTAATATGCATATGGGGTGACATTGAAAGTATGGTTTTAACTTTCTAGAGGCGCTTATCAGTGCAAGTGCCAATTTCTCTAATTGTGGATATCTAGTTTCTGCTTCTCCTAAAGTTTGACTTACATAATAAACAGTAAATTGCATACCTTGTTCTTCTCGAACTAGTACACCACTTATTGCGATTTCAGATACCGCCAAGTACAAGTAAATTTTCTCATTTTCCTTTGGAGTGTGAAGTAGTGGTGGGCTCGATAGGTATCACTTCAATTCCTCTAATGCCTACTGGCATTCCGGGGTCCAGGCGAAGTCATTCTTCTTTTTGAGTAAAGAGAAAAATATGTGGCTTCGATCTGACGACCTCGAGATGAACCGGCCTAAGGCAGCTATCCGTCCAGTTAGCCTCTGCACGGCTTTTACACTGTCCACGGCGGTGATGTCTTAGATGGCCTTGATTTTATCGGGGTTGATCTCGATCCCCCGATTCGATACCATGAAACCGAGGAACTTGCCCGAACCGACCCCGAAAGCACATTTCTCGGGGTTGAGCTTCATGTTGTATTTCCTTAAAATCTCGAACGTTTCCTGCAAATGAGCCAAATGGTCCTCTGCGCGAAGGGACTTAACTAGCATGTAATCAATATAATCCTCCATTGATTTACCTATTTGTTCTTCGAACATTTTATTTACTAGGCGTTGGTAAGTAGCTCCTGCATTATTTTTGCCCGAAGGGCATTGCATTATAACAATATGTTCCATACTTGGTGATAAATGAAGTCTTTTCTTGGTCTTTCAGATTCATTTGGATTTGATTGTACCCGGAATAGGCATCAAGAAAAGTAAGGATCTCGTGGCCGGCCGTAGCATCAATCATGCGATCGATGTTAGGCAGTGGAAAATAATCTTTGGGGCAGGCCTTGTTTAAATCCTTATAATCTACACACATTCTAAGTTTATACCCTTTTTTAGGGACTACAACTATATTGGCTAACCATTCGGGATATTTCACCTCCCGAATTGATCCTATTTTGAGAAGTCTAGTTACCTCGTCCTTTATAAATATGTGCTTTACTTCGGAATGGGGTCTTCTCTTCTGCTTCACCGGTTTGAACCTAGGGTCTAGGCTTAGCCGATATCTCGTTACCTCCAGTGGAATCCCTGTCATGTCTAAATGGGACCAAGAAAAACAATTTATGTTATCAACAAGAAATTGAATAAGCTTTTTCTTGAGTTCGGGGGTTAATCCCGTTCCTAGGTATACCTTTCACTCGGGCAGATACTCGATCAATATAACATGTTCCAGCTCTTCAACCGTTGATTTGGTGGCGTCGGTATCTTCGGGAACAACAAAAGTTCGAGGGGTCAGAAAATCCTCTTCTTCTTCTTCTATCTCCTGCTTCCCCGATTCTGTCGAGGCTGGTGGCTGTGATTGCTATTTGACTTCCTGTTTATCTTTGATGTTCGACCTTTTCGAAGTTGATAGTGTCGTTATCGATATTACCTCATCGACCGCAAATATTTTTTTTGCAGCATGTTTCTCTCGTATACTGTTTTTACACCGTCTGATGTCGGGAATTTTATCATTTGGTGGAGAGTCGAAGGGACTGCCTTCATATTGTGGATCCAAGGCCTTCCGAATATGGCATTGTACCTTATGTCGCCCTCGATTATGTGGAACTTGGTATCTTGAATGGTTCCAGCCATGTTCACTGGTAGAATAATCTCCCCTTTAGTTGTTTCACTGGCCATAATGAAGTCGTTTAAGACCCGAGTTACGGGCACGATTTGATTTTGTAGGCCGAGATGCTCCACGACCCTCGATCGGATGATATTCGCCGAGCTACCTGGATCCACTAAAACACGCTTAACTTGAACTTTATTTAATAAGATAGAAATTACCAGAGCGTCGTTATGGGGCTGAGAAATGCCTTCTGCTTCTTTGTCGTTGAATGATAAAGTGCTTTCGGGCACATAATCTCGGGTTCGTTTTTCCCTAGTGAATGATACCTTAGTGCGTTTGAATATGGGCCCCTTTAGAATGTCAACCCTACCGACGATTATATGAATGGCATATTGGGGGTTCATCGTGCTTATTTTTCCTGTTGGCGTCTCTTTCTTTGAAATGCTTCTTAGCTCGATTGCTAAGGAACTCTCGAAGGTGACCCTTATTGAATAGACGGGCTACCTCCTCCCTTAATTGCCTGCAATCCTTGGTTCTATGACCATGCGTGCCATGATACTTGCACATTAAATTTGGGTTTCTTTGGGAAGGATCGGTCTGTATGGGTCTGGGCCACCTAGTATCTTTGATCTTTCCGATTGCCGATACAATGCCCGATGCATCGATGCTAAAGTTATATTCCGATAACCGAGGTGCCTCAGTGGGATCGGCATACTTGTCGAAACTACTTTTGCTCATAAGTCCCCGAGAATTCTGTCCTCGATCACTTCTTCGATCATTTCGGGCGGAATTGCGTCCTGAACCATTGTTCCTTCGATCTGCGGTATATGGTTGATATCATTCTCTGTTCGACCTCGGCTCCCTATCGATGTCCCTTTGGGTTTTAACTACCGACCTATTAGGATGTACTGAACCGGAAGGGGTTCCGAATTGGTCATCCTCGACCTTGATCTTCGATTGATATCGATTGTGCACGTCTGCCCAAGTTACAGCTGGGTACTCGATCAAAGTTTGTTTCAACTGACGTGATGCTATCGAACTCTGATCGTTCAACCCTTGGGTGAAAGCTTGAACGGCCCAGTCATCTGTGACCGGTGGCAACTCCATGCGTTCAATTTAAAATCGGGACACGAACTCCCTCAGCATTTCATTATCCCTCTGTCTTACCTTGAAAAGATCTGATTTCTTTGTTGCGACTTTTATGGCCCCGGCGTGTGCCTTTACGAAAGAATCTGCTAACATGACAAATGAGTTGATGGAATTTGGTGGCAGGTTGTGATACCAAATCATTGCTCCCTTCGAAAGGATCTCTCCGAATTGTTTTAACAGCACAGATTTGATTTCATCATCCTCTAAATCGTTACCCTTGATGGCGCATGTATATGAAGTAACATGCTCATTGGGATCGGTGGTACCATTATATTTGGGTATGTCTGTCATACGAAACTTCTTTGGAATAGGCTTCAGAGCCGCACTTGGAGGAAAGGGCTTTTGTACAAACATCTTCGAATACATCCCTTTCAAGATTGGCGGTGCCCCTTGTATCTGATCAACTCAAGAGTTGTATGTCTCTACTTTTTTTATCGTTGGCTTCGATTCTCTTCTCCTCTGATTCAATTCTTTTGGTGAGCTCCTCGAGCATTTTAATTACCACAGGATCAGTCCCCAATTCGTTACCATTCGGCCTCTCCGATACTGGCTCGGTAGGGCGAGTAATTTCCAGGTCGACCATATTCAGAGCTTTATGTTGATTTTTTAACTGAGTAATAGCGGCCTGCTGATCCTGAAGCATCTCGAATATCACTTGGAGACTGACTCCCTCGTTTCCTCTGCCCTGCCTTCCTTGGCCACTAGATCGGCCTTCTCTGCGTATACTCCCATCGAGATCTGTGCCTAGGTCCGCATTTAGAGCAACGTGCGAACTAACATCGAATGGGTTGGCAATCGGTGCTCCCCCGTGATTAGCCTGTGGCACTTTGATTCCTGGAGCAATCACATTTTCGTTTTCACCATGGAATCCGAAGCCATTGTCACCGTGTGTGGATGCGTTTTGTGAGTTTAACATGTTTTAATCTGAAAGCAAAGATACTTACAAGAACAAGCGTAAAATAGTGTGTTTTATCGGAATCAGCACTGAACAATCACTATTATCCTTAGCCCCACGGTGGGCGCCAAACTGTTTACCCTAAAATTCTAATTAAACTTATTTAGTGGTTTCAAGGATACGTGATTTAATCCAATACTAATTGATAAACAAGGAATTAAATAGATAATCTGAATAGTAAAATAAATTAAACCAGAGTTCTAGCAGTGCTTTCGACCTCGATTCGAGATGGTCTCGAGTGGGTAACAAGAACAGTAAAGAACAGAAAATAAACAGTGATAGCAGTAATGGATAGTAAGTGAAATAGAGAGCAACATTTGTATATTTTTTCAGCGAATAATCCCCCTTACAAATGAATCGGATTCCCCCTTATATAGTAGAGGAATTCTAAATAAGGTACAATTCTAATAACGGAAACAAATCCCATGATTGGCGTCAATAACCGCTTGATTCGATATGTTCCGGGATTTCCGCCGAAATCTTCGGTCGGTTGCTAATATCTCGCCATTCCGTTATTATGCCTTACTCGAAGTCGGTCATGCTCGGTCTCGATCTTCAGCGAGCACTTCAATCTTCATGCTCCACACTCTGCCATTGAGCTCGAGCCTGGTCTATTACGAGCTTACTCTCGAAGCAGCTCCTCGTGTCTATGAAATCGGACATGCCCGATTTCGACCGTATACAGAAGGCTACTATTATAAAGAAGGAACATATATTTTCTTCACTTTGCTTTTCTTTTTCTATATAGATAGATAGATATAGATATAGATAGATATATAGATAGTAGATTATTAATATAGGTGCACAAAATTAAGATCATCTACAGCACGGTTGTTCTGCATGACCAGTTTCCCCCCTTTGTTTTCTTTCTGTTTTTTGGCATAAACACGAGTAGAAAAGATCAAACGGATAAGAGCTGAAATCTTAATTCGCAATATTACAATTTAAAATTCGAATTTATAAATTCTTAATCACTAATTATTTTATGAGGCAACGTTGCATGACAGGTTAACGTTCCTGTCATTGGACTATCAGGGGTAGTCTGATTTACGATCTAATTTTACGGAGATTATAACATAAGAATTGTTTCAGCTACATATAAACATATATCGTTTCAGCTATTGTCTTCCATCAACAAACTTGTTTAGCAGTCGAATTACAATTAGAGAGCACTACAACACTCGACATTGGCTAGATGGTTGACAAAAAAATTCAGTGCCCGCAAAGTTAGAACATTTAAACCAGCAAGGAACTTCCCCAACAAAAAGTTACAGCAGTTTTGGTGAATGTTCCGCCAGTACTTCCACACGCTCTACATTTCCATGACTGCTTGGGCTCTGTTCTCAACTCTTGTTTGAGCAGTTGCATTTACCTCACTGCTTGGGCCAGCATCCTCTGTGTGCACAGGACGCAGAAAACCTTGCGATCTCAGCAGATATCTCATGCTAGAAGGTTGGGATCTCAAATACCATGCTGAAACAACATGGATATTTGCCAAAGAACTGAGACCAAGATTTGGAAAAACTGAATGACATCTAGTATGACTGTCGTGGTGTTGGCTTCTAACAAACCAACCTCCACCAACAACACAAGAAAAAGGGGAAAAGTAGAAAAGGATAACAAATTGCAAAATGGGCATTATGTCCTAATCCTACTTAACTGGAATTAGCATGCATTTGATCCCCCCATATATCTTTTGATCAGTTAAGTGTCTTCAAGGCATACCGAGATATACAATCATCCTCTTCACTAAGCTACAGAAACCCGAAGATTATAGATAGCAACTACAACCTAAAACAACACCAAACCAAGTCTTTCTCACCTTCTTTTAACCATGTTTCTCAGAATTTAAGCTCTTAGTTCTCTTGAATTAGGAGGGGATGGGGACGATTGCATGACAGTAGTAATTCCAGTATTCCACTAGTTGAGCATGCACCTTCAAACTATTATTGCTCCAGTACTCCCACAGTACTACCCCTACAACGGCATTGGAAATTAATCTGACTTGCATATAAAATACTACTTTATGAGAAATTTTGAGTCATTTGGTTGATGTTCACAATGTATTTTGGTGGAAGCTGTATATGATAGTGTAGATTTGTATTATACAATTAAATTGTAGAATGACACGCGAAATGTTATTATTATCCGAAATGAGTCAACATGTGAGAGCATCATACAAGAAAAGTGGAGTCCTAAAAATTCTTTAATAATAAGGAGAAGTTTACCCAAAAAAAAAAAAATTACCTCATTTCCCACATTAAACTCTTCCAAACAGATAGGGCACTCACTGCAGTCAGTTGGAACAGCCTTCATCATGAACATTGGAAGTTCTTGAATGAGTGCCTGCCAAAAAGAAATCACCAGTTAAGATGAGAGAAAATATTAGAATTCACCAGGTGTGTAGCAAGGGATTCATATTGAAGACTGCCTTGAGCTGTTGACAGCAAGTTTTCAGTCATTACCTGAGCTTGGCTCATATAAATTCCTGGATGGTATGAAGCAGCATCTTGGCCCATCCCTCTCATCTCCGGGCCAGTAGCTTCAAATGTCCAATCTGGCACTCTGATCATGTCGACTAACACCTGAAATAAGGAAAATTCATAAGCTTGTGGAGCAAAACCGAAATAGCTCACCAAGAAAACCAAATTATCACCATACCATAGAGTATTTCCACAACAGTGGCCCAAGAAAGAACAACAATTATTCATTCATAATTGTTTGATATTCACTTCTGATGACACAGAGCAGATTAGTCGAACCAAATTATAAACGGAGATCACCCAGGGAGAAATTGTTTACTCTACTCTTACTTCCTAAAAACAATAAAACAAAATCAACTCCAACTAGCTTGGAATTGAAGCATAGTTGATTGGTTCATCGCTTGATAGTTATTCTAACAGAAAGAGCACCATAAAAATCACAGTAATATCTTTTAGAGGAACGGTGCATTAAGAAAATACATCAAGCTCATCTCCCTAGTTATACGAGGTCAAACTACAAGAAGTACTTTAACTCATCAACATCACACCAGGACGTTCCATATAGCTTCATCTGTTTTATGTAATGAACTGAAAGCACTAGCACTGATGAAAAGCGAAAATTAAGTATCAAGAAAGTTTAATTAGAACCCTAGCAGAGCAGCTATTTCTTGATAAAATGCTATTAGTATGCAATCTGTATATCAATACAGATGCCTCTGCCTTGGTTGGCATAAGCGGAAGGTCTCATGAGATATGATCTATACAAGTATTATTAAAACACAATTCTCTGTATAAAAGAATCTTACAATAGAGCTGGGCCCTTAAGCAGTAAAACCAGCCTCTCCCCCGACCACACCTACTCCTGTCACCTTTAATATCATCATATAAACCTGCAAATCCCTTATTAAGCAGCTGGAAGCACTAGGTTGAGGTAATCGCGAGAGTTGCTCCAGCAACATAATCCTGCACCCACCAACTATTCATGTCAAATAATATCTTTAATCCTAGCCAAGGAAAAAGAAAAAAAGAAGAGAAATTTCCATGAAGAAGAAACACAGAAGTTACATTGACAAAAGAATAAAGAAATCTCCGCATACATTTTAAACAAGGCAACGAAAAAGCAGAAGTTGAACATCATGATCCAATCGTACTTGTTCAACATAGTTGTAAACATAAGACATGAATTTTTCCTATATCTAACCTACCACAGAGCTATCGATTTGATGGAAAAGTTTTATGCAAGCTTTTAATCATTTAACAGTTTATACAACAACAATTACAACTCAATTCCAAACCGCTTCAGCTTAGTAATATAAATCCTTTGTGTTATCATTTTGGATTTAAACTAAATAATATATCTTATAAGATAAATTAGGGGTTCGCCAAAGAGGTTCTCCAAATCTATTATTTCTATAATTACTCCTAAGCAGACATACAAGTCTATAACAAACGAAAAGGACCCTCGACAAACATGGAAGCAACACGAAATAAGTCCAGAGGAACTGGTTGTTGCTTCTCATTCCACAAATATTTGTTTATTTACATTAGCCCTAAAAGAATATAAGTTTAAATTACCTGATTTTCTCCAGCTCCCAGGTGAATTCTGATTCTGCGGGAGCATTGGTTCAGCAATAAGAGTATAAGTTGGGCCAAAATACTCGTAATAGTGGCGTACTCCCATAGTCTTACCCTAACCCTACAAGTACATTGGAAATTAATATGACTTGCATATAAAATGCTGGCGGTAAGAGAAATTTTTAATAATTTGGTTGTGTTTACCCTAAAAAAAAAAAAACGGATAACAATTTAATTTATACGCGGTTTTAAGTATACGTGATATAATTTGGCACAAATTGAGAATATATATATATTAATATTGAACTTGACTGTGAAAGAAATGAATGCAAACCAAACGAATCGAATAGCCTTGGCCCTCGAGTTCGATCACCCTCAAACCAAGTGGAGATTTAAGTGACATAAGAACAGAGTAACAAGATATTGAAAGCTAGAAGAAGGCAGTATATTGCTTTGTATTGAGTAAACGTGATCTGTCTTACAAATGATCACACACCTTTTATATAGTAGGAGGATACAATTCTAAATACAGTAAGGAATCTCATGATAGGCTAATTAATCGGCCTCCTCTTGATACGTGCCGGGATTTTCGCCGCGATCCTTGCCTGATTGCGGATATTTCGGCTTTTCGTTATTTGGCTCGGTAAGCTTCCCTCGATCTCGCTCGATCTTTATCTTGATCGATCTCTGGGTCACGAGCTCGGCAACCTAACTTTGCACCATGGTTAGATATAACACGAGGGTGAACCTTGGCCTATCATGTTCTAGTCTCGATTAGTCATACGAATGGCAAGCCCGATTTTGACCGTATACAGATAGTCCCATCGTTTCTCAGAAAGAAGATAACGAGAAACGATATGAATTTTCGAGCTCCATCTCGATGGGTAACGTAAGCGACGAACGTTACTGATACACCCGATCATGACGTAAGCAACAACTCGAAACGTACTGTCTGTCTAGTTTTTCAAGGTATTAAATGCCTGTCAGTCGTTGGTCGGCCACTACCGGTTCTGAACCGTCACCAACAAGCCATAAGTACCCTAGCTTTTTTTCATTCAAACTTTTACGTTCAATGCTCTTCCTACTCCTTCGTTTTCTTCAAAAATCCCTTTGCTTTACAACTTTTTCCACCCAATTTTCTTGAATTCTCATCAATCGGCATACTATCTTAATTCTCTTTTCTCCTGTTCTTCAATGGCAAAAACTTCTAAGAACGTACCGCAAAAAGAGGCTGCTTCTTCATCACGGCCCGCCGGCGGTGAGGCTGCGACGGAACCTCACCCCTGAGGAATTCGTTCTGACAGGGTGCCTGACTGTTACTGATTTTAGGGTCGAAAAGACCTCCTCGGTACCGGGCCGATGTGAGCCGGTCTCGAGGTACATATGCACAATCACCGAAGACCTCCTCACTAGGGTTAAACAGGACTGCAACTGGGTCAATAAGAATGTGGTGGTTCCTTCGCCCGAGGAATCGATCACTACCCATGTGGAGGGATTTCTAAGTGTTTACACATACCCCTTCACGTTGGGTCTCTATTGTTTTTTTCAAGAGGTATGATGTGACCCTCGACCAGATCCACCCCTTCTTCTGGAGAATAGTGATTCTCCTCCGATTTTTTGTAAGCAAAATTGAGGGATATCCCTTTACCCTCGACCACCTTATATGCCTCTACAGACCCCGACTCTATCGAGGGGGGTTGATCAAGCTTGCTCGTCGAGCTAGTAAGGCTCCATTCTCGAGCATAGATGAAGATTGGGACTGAGGTTGGATGGGCCGTTTTGTTCGAGTAAGGACTTCGGACCTAATCCATGCTAAAGACATGCTATTTCCCGAGAAATGAAACATGAAACGTAAGTGGTACTTCGCTTTGAAGGTTTAATCTCATTGCTTTTCTTCTTATTTCTTTCTTCATTGATGCTTTTTGGCGTCACAGTTGTGGCCTAGATGTCGGACCTGATTCTGGAACTTAAGGAATGGGTCGAAGGCCTTGTGTTACAGAGGTCGTACTCAGAGCGTACTTGGATGGAGTTATCGAAGGGTCGATGGGAGGCCAAAGAGAGGAAGAGGAAAGGGGATACGAGTTCCCCCGGCTCAAAAAAGAAGAGACCGGCAAGGAGGTGTCGCAAGTCCGGGGGGACACCGATGCTATGTCTTCGGATTTAATCCACCGATTAAGGGATGAGTCCGAAGAAGAAGAGGAAGATAATTCTAAACTGGTGTCCCATGTGCAGGCTGGTGTCATCGTACAAGAAGTTCTCGAACCGTTGAGCGTTGAAGTTGAAACACCCCGACATGAGGAGGTCGATGAGAGAGCTCTAGCTGAAGCTTCAGATCCAGAAAGGGTCGAACCCATTCCGCCCCAAGCTAGGGGGGTCTAGAGAGAGACCGGGGACGATGGTTATCGAGCTGCGGAAAATGCCCTAATAGACGAACTTGGAGCGGTCGACATCAGCGGGTCTCCTCAGATTTCGAATGCTATGATCTGTGAGGCCGATATGTTGAGTCCTCAGGAGGTGACTGATATCCATGACTTCTTGGATGGGTTGAGTCCGCAGCTTTGGAAGACGTCACCGGGCTCGGTGACCTACCAGTACAAAGTAAGGAATCGATGTCGGGTTCCACCAAGTCTTCATCGGGCCCAACTCGGTGGATCGATTCCCGGCCCCAAGTGTTAATCCTGACCAAATACGGTCAATAACTTTTTCTATCCCGGAGGACGCCCGAATTTTCTCTGCCCCCATGGGGGTCACTAGTTACCTTCGGTGTTTGGTGACCGAAAAAGACGAGGCAGTGATGGACGAGGTGGAAACCACCTACCTATTCAATGAAGCCCAACAAGTATTAAATCGGGTAAATTCGCGTGTCTTTTCTTTCTCATATATTCTAACTTTTAAAGTTGTAAATAACCATAACATCTTCCCTTATTCTTGTAGGCTTCGGTGCTGTATCACGAGGCTTTCCTCCGATATTGGGAGGAATTAACTCATCATGAAGCCGAGGTCTGGGACCTTACTGAGAAAAGTTACACCTACAAGCTTCCCAGTGAGAACATTCAGGCCGATTTAGTAACGGCTCGGGACGAGCATGCCTAGATAGACGAACATGTATTCCGAGTGCTTCATGATAGTGAAGATGAATTGGAGATAGTAACTAACGATCCAATCCTGCAGGTTTGGCAGAGGCTTGAATAGATCGGGGAGCTTCAGAAATAAGTAGATATTATACAAGTCTAGGCTGAAGATTTCAAAAAGTATATGGACCTCTTAGCCTCGAAAAAGGAAACAGTCCAAGCACAAATGGAGTCGGCCGAGACCCAGCTCTAAGCCGCAAAAGAGAAGACCTCGGTGCAGGTCGAGAAAATCAATGAGTTTCAATCTCAGTTGGACTTGGTTGTTTCCGATAAGGCAAACATAGCTAATGAACTCGAAGTGGCCAGATCTGAGGTGGTCGTGGCCAACACCAAAATTGATGCTAAAGTGGCCCAATTTAAGGTTGATGTCGAGTCCATCCAGGCGAAGGCCAAGATCATGGTGGATCATGCAAAATGGCAAGCTCGAAGGGAAGCCCTCGAGGGAGTTCATGCTCAGGGCTTCGATATTATGGCCGAAATCGAGAATGTCAAAGTAGAGGAAACTAGGGCCCGGAAGCTGGCCTTTCCTGAGGAAGACTCCGACAGCTTAAGCGAGTCCGAAGACGAGGAAGATCCCTAGGATGGAGATGCTACCCCCTATGAAGTCCAGGCCACTTAGGCCTTTATATTTTTGCTTTCTTTTGCATCTTTTTAGGCCGTTTTGACCATTGTAAATTTTTGTATTAGGCCGATCTTGCCTTTGCAAAAAATATTATTATATATATAAGGCTTTTCTTCCCCTTCCGTCTCTCAAACTTTTCCTTTGCTTTATTACTTGTATTCACAAAGGTCGAAATACTTTAGCATGAAACAATAAGGTTATGTTCGAGGGTTCGAACAAATCTTACTTTTATTGCCTTTCTGGGTTAAGGCGTTGTTGGGGTTCGACGTTACCGAAGATTTTTCCCCGAAAATATCTTAAGTTTATGTTTTGCCGAGGGCAGCCTTTAGAACCGGTTGCGAAAAATTTTCTCTTTTTCGAAGGCCTGCTTTTTGTTACTGGTTTCGGACGTCTCTGAGCCGTGTTAAATTGGCCGTAGCCTTTTAGTTCAGGAATTGACCATTGTGCTTATTTTCCCGAGTCATCCGGTCTTGCCCGAGATAACAGTCCCCGAGTGGGGTGGTCGTGGCCTTTAGAAATCGGGGAGTTGCTTAATAGGTCTTTTGCCCCCGAGGCCTGATGACTTGGGCTATTTGAGTTGGATGGCAGTCCCCGAGTGAGTGGGTGGTCGTTCGCATTTTGGTTATGTATTCCCCTTGGGCTTGTTATTTTCAGAGGTATGAAGCTCTTTAAGGGGATGTAAAGAGGAAAAATTTTAAAACATAAGTTGATTGCAAGGAAAGTACTTCTCTTTATTCTCGATCAAAACAATCATACATTCATACATGTTTTATGCCATGGCACGAGCAATCTACATGGGTACGGTTCATTTTGATCATTTGGCCCTTATAATAAATCCTATCTATCGATACCATCCCTTTATGAAGTGGTTCCTTGCTAGAGTTGATATTTGAAGACAATGCATATCTGAGGGTAGCCCCCAGTATTCGAGGTTGATTGCAAAGGAACCTCAGATATTGTTAAATTGATCTTCGGTGTTGATTCGTAATCGAGCTTGATTCTAAGTTAGCACGATTCATTGTTACCTAGTTAAAAACCTCGCCGAAAAACCCATTTGGGACAAAACCAATCTAAGGAAAAAAGAGTGCAAGACATGCTTTCAGACCTAAAGACTTTGTGACGTTCACCGAAAAATCCATCGTCGTTTCTTGTTGACCACCTGCAAGTCTTAGTCTGAAATAAAAGGGAAATAGAAAGGGGACGTACCTTAGCAGTAATACTGTTTTAGGTGAGATATGTTCCAATTGCTCGGTAGTTATTCTTAATTCATCGTTCCGAGCTTGTAGGACCCTTTTCCAGCGACCTCGAGAATTTGGTACGGTCCTTCCCAATTCGGACCAATTTTCCCTTTCATTCGGATTTCGGGTGTTGATGGAGACTTTCCTTAGCACTAAGTTCCCGACGTTAAAATATCGAAGATTGGCTCTTCGATTGTAGTATCTCTCGATCTGTTGCTTTTGGGCAGCCAATCGGACGAGGGCGGATTCACGCCTTTCATCCAATAGTTCTAAACTCGTATTCATGGCCTCGTCATTTGATTCCTTTACTGCATATTGGAACCTGATACTCGGTTCTCCTACTTCAACCGGTATTAGAGCTTCGGCGCCATAAACTAATGAGAATGGGGTAGCCCCGGTACTGGACTTCGAGGTTGTGCGGTATGCCCAAAGAACTTCGGGCAGAATTTCCTTCCACTTTCCTTTGGCATCGGTTAGCCTCTTCTTAAGATTTTGGATGATTATTTTGTTGGTCGATTCGGCTTGCCCGTTCCCGCTAGGAGGATAAGGTGCTGATAGGATTCTTTTGATCTTATGATCTTCGAGAAATTTGGTTACTTTGTTGCTGATGAACTATTTCCCGTTATCACACACAATTTCGGATAGCATCAATCGACATATGATGTGATCCCAAATGAAGTCGAATACTTCATTCTCCCTAACTTTCTCAAAGGCATGTGCTTCAACCTACTTAGAAAAATAGTCAGTCATAAATAAAATAAATTGAGCTTTACCTGGCGCTCATGGAAGAGGGCCAACGATATCTATTCCCCACTTCATGAATGGCCATGGTGACAAGACCGAATGGAGTAGCTCCCCAGGTTGGTGAATCATCGGTGTATGTCTTTGGCATTTGTCACATTTTCGAACAAACTCGTTCACATCTTTCTCCATGTTGATCTAGTAATAGCCGGCTCTGATTACCTTGTGAACCAATGATTCGACACCGGAATGATTTCCGCAAGTGCCCTCGTGAACTTTCCTCAGAACATACTCAGTGTCTCTCGGTCCCAGACATATCCCTAGTGGACTATCGAACATTCTTCTGAACAAGGTTTCGTCTTCGGACAAGGTGAATCGTGTTGCCTTCGTGCACAGGGCCCTCGATTCTATTGGATCTAAGGGAAGCTTTCTGGTTTTCAAATACTCTATGTATTTATTTCTCCAATCCCAAGTCAAGCTTGTGGAGTTTATCTCGGTGTGGCCTTCTTCGACTGCTAACCTCATGAGTTGCACGACGGCCCCCGAATTGAGCTCGTTGTCCTCCACCGATGACCCTAAGTTTGCGAGGGCATCAACCTTACTATTCTGATCTTGAGGCATATGTTGCAAAGTCCACTCCTTAAATTGGTATAAAGTTACCTGTAACTTATCTAGGTATCTATGCATTCGTTCTTCCCTAACCTCGAAGGTTCTGTTAACCTGATTCACCACGAGGAGGGAAGAACGCATTTGGCTTCGATCACCTCCGCTCCCAAGCCTTTGGCTAGTTCGAGACCTGCAATCATGGCCTCATATTCGGCCTCGTTGTTAGTCGATTTCACAGTTCTAATAGATTGTCTAACCACGTTGCCTGTGGGTGGTTTTAGTACGATGCCGAGTCCAGACCCTTTTGTGTTTGAGGCACCGTCCGTAAAGAGGGTCCAGATTCCCGAGGACATACCCGAGTTTACCAATAGCTCTCTTTCAACCTCGGGTACTAGAAAAATCGATGGCTCTTATCGGAGGACCTCGAGATGAATCGCCCTAGGGCGCAGAGGTGGATCCAGGATTTCAGGAGGATAGGTGCACCACTACCCGACCACCGTTTGATTTGGTCCTCTAAAATTTTACCATGAGCTGACAACAACTTGACAAGTAAAGAACAATCAATATTGTTATTACCAAAACTTATCATTCCATAGACAAATATCAATAAATAGTTTTCTTACCTTGGAGAACTATCAATGATAACATCGTTATTTATAGTTACAAATACTAAGCTCGATATATTAAAATTAAATAACTAATCAAAAAGAGAGTGGTAAATGAAAAAAAAGGGAACTTGAAATTGAAAAGATTCAAATTAATTTAATTTTTATTTTTTAGAGTTTTTGAAACTCAATGATTGAACCATAAAAGAGAATGAAAAAAACACAGAAAAGAATCGGGTGAACCCAAAAATAGGATGAAAGATAGGGAACTGGGATTCGAACACTAGACCTAGGGGCCAATGGTGCACAAATCTACCACTACACCAAATGCTCCTTTGACCATGGGTTCCCACATGGAAAATTAAGTAGTTTATCTGAAAAATACCAATGTGATACACAACTAGAGGGAGGGGGAGCATGGGTTCACGTGCCCCATGCCCTTCCACGTGGATTCGCCTCTGCTAAGGCGGCTATGCGCTTAGTTAACCTCTGCACGACCTTTATGTTGTCTACTTCTGTGATGTACTCGATAGCTTTAATATTGTTCGGGTTGATCTTGATTCCTCGGTTGGATACCATAAATCCGAGAAATTTTCCTGACCCAACCCCGAACGTGCATTTTTCTGGGTTCAGCTTCATGTTGTATTTCCTCAATATACTGAAGGTTTCCTGCAAATGCTTCAAATGGTCCTCTACTCGCAGGGACTTAACTAACATATCATCAATGTACACTTCCATAGATTTCCTTATTTGTTCTTCGAACATCTGGTTTCCTAGGCGTTGGTACGTGGAACCAACATTTTTAATCCAAATGGCATTACGTTATAGCGGTAGGTTCCATATTTAGTACTGAACGAGGTTTTCTCCTGATCATACGAGTTCATTTGTATTTGGTTGTACCCATAATAGGCATCGAGAAAACCGAAGTTCTCGTGGTCGGCCGTGGCATCTATCATACGATCGTTATTAGGCAAAGACAAAGAATCCTTGGGGCATGCTTTATTTAGATCTTTGTAATCTACACACATTCTAGGTTTGTTTCCTTTATTAGGGACTACCACTAGATTTTATAACCATTCTAGGTATTTTACTTCCTGGATGGCCCTAATTTTAAGAAGTTTGGTTACCTCGTCTTTGATGAAGGCATGCTTGATCTCGGACTAGGGTCTTCTTTTCTGCTTCACCGGATGGAACCTCGGGTCTAAGCTTAGTTTATGGGTGGTGATTTCTGGTGGAATCCCTATCATGTCGAGATGGGACCAAGCGAAACAATCCATGTTAGCTATAAGAAATTGAATAAGTTTTTTTCCTGAGCACGGGAGTTAACCCCATGCCCAGGTATACCTTTCGTTAAGGGAGATATTCGATTAGTATGACTTGCTCCAATTCTTCGACCGTTGATTTGGTGGCGTCGGAGTCATCAGGGATTATGAAGGGTAGAGGGACCCCATAATCATCATCTTCGTCAGTCCCCTGCTTCTCTAGTTGGGACGAGGCCGGCGTATGTGATTGCTATTTGGCCTCATTTTATCCCTTCAAATTTGACCCTTTCGTCGATGAGAGTGCCGATACCGGAATTACTTTATCAATGACAAACATTTCCTTTGCAGAGGGTTGCTCCCCGTATACTATTTTGATTCCCTCTGATGTCGGGAATTTTAGAACCTAGTGAAGGGTCGAGGGCACTTCCCTCATGTTGTGGATCCATGGTTTCCCAAATAGGGCATTGTACCTCATGTCACCCTCGATCACATGAAACTTTATCTCCTGGATGGTCCCGGCCACGTTCACTGGCAAAGTTATCTCGCCCTTAAGTTTCACATGCTATGTTGAATCCATTTAACACTCGGTCGCGGGCACAACTTGATCTTGTAGGCCGAGTTGTGCTATGACCCTTGACCGAATGATGTTGGGTGAACTACCTGGATCAATTAACACACGTTTAACTTAAGTCTTATTCATCAATACAGATATTACCAGTGCATCGTTATGGGGCTGCATGATCCCTTTTGCGTCCTCACCGTTGAAGGACAAGGTTCTTTCTAGTATGTAATCCCGAGTTCGATTCTCCCTCGTGAACGACACCTTGGTGCGTTTTAACACTGGCCCTTGGGGAACATCGACCCCTCCGATAATCATGTTAATAACATGTTGCGGGTCTTTTTGCTAGTTTTATGTGTTGAACTCTCTGTTTCTAAACTGATTCTTGGCTCGATCAATTAGAAACTCCTGAATGTGCCCGTTGTTGAATAACTGGGCTACTTCTTCTCTCAACCATCTGCAATCTTCCGTTCTGTGGCTATGGGTGCCATGATACTTGCACATTTGGTTGGGATTTCTCTGGGCTGGATCAGTCTGTAGAGGTCGACGCCATTTAGTATCCTTAATGCATCCGATAGTTGATACGATGGTGAATGCATCGACATTGAAGTTATATTCTGACAATCGTGGTGCTTCTTTAGGTGCTATATGCCTGTCGAAACCATTCTTGCTCATGAGCCCTCGAGAGATCTGGCCTCGATCATTTCTCCTTTCAGGGTTGCACCCAGGTCCGTTTCCCCTACGATCTCCATTATACTGCTGGTATCGATCCCTGTTCAACCTTGGTTCTCGATCAATGTCCCTTTTGATCCTGTCAACGGTCCTGATAGGATAAACGGTCCTAGAAGGAGAACCCAGCTGGTCGTCTTCGACTCTAATCTTCGATTGATATCGATTATGTACATCGGCCCAAGTAACAGTCGGGTACTCAATCAAGTTCTGCTTCAACTGTTGTGAAGCCACTAAGCTTCGTACATTTAGTCCTTGAGTGAAAGCTTGAACGGCCCAATCATCGGTGACTAGTGGTAGATCCATTCGTTCCATTTGGAACCGAGACACAAACTCTCTGAGCATCTCGTTATCTTTTTGCTTTACCTTGAAAAGATCTGACTTCCAAGTCTCGACCTTTATGGCTCCGGCGTGTGCTTTTACAAAAGAATCGGCAAATATGGCAAAAGAATCAATAGAGTTAGGTGGTCAATTATGGTACCATATCATCGCTCCTTTTGACAGGGTCTCCCCGAATTTCTTTAGTAACACGGATTTGATCTCGTCATCCTCTAAATTATTCCATTTAATTGCACATGTGTAAGAGGTGACATGGTCGTTGGGATCGGTCGTTCTATTGTACTTAGGAATCTCGGGCATGCGGAACTTCTTGGGGATCGGTTTGGGAGTTGCGCTCGGGAGGAAGGGCTTTTGTACGAATGTTTTGGAATCCAAACCCTTCAATATTGGTGGTTCCCCCGGGATCTGATCAACCTTGAATTTATTGGTTTCTACCTTCTTGTCGTTTGCTTCGATCTTATTTTCGCCCGATTCAACTTGCTTCATTAGTTCCTCGAGCAACTTTATGATTGCGGGATCGGTCCCTGATTCATTTTCGTTCGATTTCCTTGACACCGATTCGACCCTGTGAACAACTTCCCGGGATGGCTCGGGCTCGATCCTACTTGGTGCATGGTTCTGGTTTTGGGGTTGTGCTATCGCAGCTTGTTGAGCCTGCAACATTTCGAAGATCATTCGTAGGTTGATCGCGTCTCCTTTAACATTTTTTGTGTTCCGAGTCACCGATCGGGCTCCACCACGAACTCTATTTTTGGGGTCGGTAGGCAAATTTGCATCTATAGCCACATGCAAATTAGTGTCGATCGGATCTACGATCAGAATTCCAGCGGGATCAGCATGCGGTATCTCGTTACCGGGCGCTATGTTGTTATTTTCACCTTGGTGACCGGACTCGTTGTCAAACATGTAGAGGTGCTGATTGAGAGTTTGACATTTTTATTTTTTAGCCTGGAATCAAAGATGCTCACAAGAACAAGTGTAAAATAGTGTGTGTTATAAAAGTTAGTACGAGGCAATCACAATTTTCATTAGCCATACGGTTGGGGCCAAACTATTTACCCAAAAAATGGATAATAATTGATTTTATACACGGTTTTAAGGATACCTGATATAACTTGGCACAAATTGAGAAAATATATATATTAATATTGAAATTGACTGTGAAAAAAATGAATGCAAACCGAACAAATAGAATAGCCTTGGCCCTTGAGTTCGATCACTCTCAAACCAAGTGATGATTCAACTGATATAAGAACAGAGTAACAAGCTATTAAAAGTTAGAAGAAGGCAGTATATTGCTTTATATTGCGTAAACGTGATATGTCTTACAAATGACTAGACCCCCTTTATATAGTAGATGAGTCCTATCTTGATACAATTCTAAATACAGTAAGGAATCTCATGATAGGCTAATTAGTCGGCCTCTTCTTGATACGTACCGGGATTTCCGCCGCGCTCCTTGCCTGATTGCGGATATTTCAGCTTTCCGTTATTTGGCTCGGTAAGCTTCCCTCGGTCTCGCTCGATCTCTATCTTGCTCGGTCTCGATCTTGGCCGATCTCGATCTTTATTGGTCTCTAGGTCACGAGCTCGGCAACCTAACTTCACACCATGGTTAGATATAACGCGAGGTTGAACCTTGGCCTATCATTTTTTAATCTCGATTAGTCATACGAAGGGCAAGCCGATTTTGACCGTATACAGGTTGATTTGTAATTTAGAGTTTAATAACAAAAATACATGCATGACAACAAAAAGTGTTTGTCATTTCATATCTTACATGATTATTTCAAAATACTACATACTACTTATAAAGTCAATAAAAACCCGAGTAAGAGTATTATAATATACCTTGAGAAGTTGACGCAGATAGTTCGCACACAAGAAAACGGGAACAAACAGATGAAAAGGAGAATCAAAAATGGAAATCAAAAGAGAACCGAAAACTGAAGAACGAGAATCGCAAACAGAGCGACAATCGATAATGAAACGAGAATCGAAAATGACGTAAACAGAGCGAGAACCAAAAACGAAGAAAACACAGGGCGAACGAGAACCAAAATGGAGAAAAACGCATAAACGAGAACGGAAAACGACGAAAATGCAAAATAAAAAACGGGAAACGACGAAAACATGCATACTAAACCGAGAACCGAAATCGACGAAAATGCACAAACTACAACTGATAAGGGCGGCTCTACGGTAAGGCAAGTGAAGCCCTTGCCTTAGGTTCCAAATAATTAAGGTCCAAAAAATAAGTACTATTATATTATTATATAACATATACTTCATAATTTATATTTATATAACTATTAATAAAAGATTTCAAATTTTAATAATTTTTAATATTTGGTAGACGTAAGATTGAGTGAGTTAATTGGATAAATTTTTCTCACTAAATTAAATGGAGTAATATATACTTTCTCATGAATTTTATTTTTCTTCCTTTATGTATTTTTTCATTGTTCTACGATTTTATTTTCTAGCTTCAACTCAAATTCTCTACATTAACTATTCATTTTTGTCACATTGATTGATCAACGCACCATAAAGCAAGTTATTCTATCTCATCTTCTTTAACTAAAAACTCCTGAGACAAATATCGCAAGGTTCTAAATACGATGGATAATGGACTCACCCTTTACCATTTTCACTTAAGGGAAGAATTCAATACTATATGACACATCATGAATTGCACTCTCACCGCTATATCAAAGTCATGTAGATTATTTTTGTATCTCTATATTATATGGACTTTATAAAAGACGTTTCACGGTCTTTTTAATATATTTTGATTTTAGGACACCAGTTCTGTTGAACCGCCCCTCGTTGACGATCAACAATTATTTATAAACTACTGTCCCACCATGAACGTACTGTTCAACCAACTTCATTCACATTTGGTAACTGAATGACACACTCACTGCATTTAGTGTTGTTGTCATTGTTGTCTTATCTTAAGTGAGACTCTATAAATTTGATTGAGAATGTCAGGGGTGGACAAGTGGCTCTAGTAGGAGACTAGTAAAGACTTGATTTAGATCCCCCAAAATTTTTAATAATGAATTTTATAATTTTATTTCAAATTAGACAATATTAATATTTGTAAAAAAAATAAAAAAAGTGATGGGCTAAAAAAGGTGTCTACTCTTTAACAGTAAGAATATTTTTAAAATTTTGAATTAAACTACTTAAATCTTCATATTAGTAAATATAGTTTTTACAACAATATCAAAGGTAACATATTGCAAATACATGTCTAACATCTCATTTATTTAAAATTTTCTTTTCTAATATAAATAATAATATTACTATGTGAAGTTAAATACTTTATGTCATTTAAGAATATATACTATAAACAACAAGTATGAAAATAAATACAAGATTTTTGTTTGCATATATGTGTGTATACGTGCTAATAAATAAAGGATAAGGGCTCTTACTAAAATTTGACTTTAGGCCACAAATTTTATGGAGCCGCTCTTGACAACTGAAAAGACGAAAATCAAAAATGACAAACATACAGAGAAAAGCAAGAGTGGAAGACACCCTCACTGTGGGTGATCTTCCTCCTCATACAGTGCCAATTCCGTTGGCCACCTAAATACATTGTGTCAAAGATTACAATGTGAACGAAGCTCCTGTGCTTTTGACAGTTGTGGAGAAGGAGAGGGTCCACAGAGTCGAATGTGCGTCCACCACATAGGTTACAAGCTGGTTGGGGTGAAGGAGTGGGCCTGGGGTTGGGGTGGTAAGTTTTGTCCGCTAATTGATTGTTTCAAAGTTTTGTTTTTGCTAATCGATTGAAGGTTTCTTCGCAGATGATTTCATACAGAGAGTTTCTAATCTTTCTGCTCGACGTGGTCCATTTTATAAGCAACAGAATTTCCCCCATTCAGCTTTGACGCGTGAGTAATATGCACGAAAAGTAATACGGTTTATGTATGTATTACTTTTAATTTGTATTGTTATAAAAGCTCTTTCTTACGGATAAAATAAAAAAAATAAAAAATTTAAAGTTAAATTATTTTTAATTATAAAAATATATTATTTTTTAAAATAGACTAATAAAAAATATAATACATATAAAACGATTGGAATATTTAGAAAAAGAAACGTAAGAGTGCACACACTCCTATTGCTCGCGCGTTAGGTACCGCATGTTGACCTGCAGTTCACTGAGATGTCCACATGGACCTGATGCGATGCCTCACTTTGTGTCAATGGATATTCAGAAAGCGACTAAACTAACCGAACCGTACCGTACCGAATCGATTTTTAGATTTTTTTTAAAAAAATCGTAGGTTTTATATAAATCTATAACCGCACCGATATTTTATAAAAATAAATCGAAAAAATACCGAACCGTACCGAATAAATTTTATATGTAGAAATTATATTTATATAGTAAGTTTAAAAATAATAATGCATTATATTTTTCTTTGGGCCTTGGAATTATGAAAATTGTTTCAAGCCAACAAGTAATTATACTCAAAATACTAATTCCTAAAACCTATTATGCTACTTCTACTTAAACTAAGTTATTTCAAGTATTTTCATTAGCAAGACACAAAATATTCTAGCGATTATGAGTAGCAAACTGCAATGTATTGAATATGTTTTCTTTCATATAATTTAGATTTATCCTTTTGAATATTTAACCATCTATAGACTTTATTCTTGAGTCTCATATTGGTAAATATCTTTCTACTCGTCTGATTTATATTTTATTTGCCTTTTGCATGATTTCTTTTACGTTGTTGTTGTCCCGACCCAATTTCCCTTGTTGGCCGTGATGGCCCCCAACATTTTCGTTAGGTAAGCCTATAGTGAACTAATCACGTAATTGTTTCTTTTAACAATTTAGAAATAGTTAATTTTTAATAATTGAATAAATAAGAAGTGAGAAATTTTTTCATAAAAGTGAGTAATAGACAATTTAAGAGTAAACGAGAAGAAATAGATAATCAAAATCAACGTGTGTCTACTAGCATAATTTTCAAGACCCGGTGTCACAAGTTTATGAGCAACTAGTAGAATATACAAAACTCTAGCTACTGTCTGAAATAGAGTAGACAAAATATAAATACAAAAGAGAGACTCTAGGGACTGTACAACGGCTCGGGAAGTAACTCACCACTAGATCTCGGGATATCTGGGACGCGCACTGGTAGGACCGCCAGATGCACCTGCTTCAGATCCTGCACGGTTAGTGCAGAAGTGTAGTGTGAGTACATAAGTAATATGTACCCAGTAAATATCAAGTCTAACCTCGAAGAAGTAGCGACGAGGGGTCGACTTCAACACTTACTATGGGCTAGCAATATGAATAAAGAAATTTCAAAATAACATAAGCATTGTAAGTACTAATAATAACTCATCAACAAGCAGGAGCAAATAGTTCTTCCACAATTCTTAATAATCCTAGATAGATCACTTTCTTTACAAATCGTAACCTTTCAAACCACAACATAATATAAGGTATGGTTAGGCACCAAGTATTATTAAGCACGATTTATGTCGAGGTCGTACGTCCCGATCAATATTAGTGTAAACTGCCGAGGGTCGAGCGGCATGAACCATAGATGCATATATCTACTACCGAGGCATTCGGCCCGCTCCACAAGAAGAGAGGATACTATATAAGCATTTGACTTAACCGTTATTAAAGGCTAATACACAATGTACCACAAATTCCATTAATGGTCTTCCACAATTTAATCAACAAGTTCTAAATATTTTAGGCACTTTAATTAACAAGTAGGGTGCCAACATTTCAAGTAATCCATGATTTGTGTCCTAGACTACCAGGACATAAGCATGAATAGTGGCTACGCACGGACTCTCGCCACCTCGTGCGTACGTAGCCCCTACAATTAGAAGAAAATAATAATTTAAATCACCTATAGGTATAATTCCGTCTTACGAGGTTAGAAAAGAGACTTACCTAGTCTCAAAGCTTACTTTTCGGTCCACAGTTGTGCTTTAAACCCTCAACTCGGTGCCAAACGACTCGAAACTAGTCAAATATTATATAAAATAATCAATACGTGCTCAAAGGTTCATATTCTAACTATTAAAGTGATTATCCAATCCCGATTGAAAATTTTCTAAAATTCACTCCCGGGCCCACGTGCCCGAATTTCGGAAATTTTTGAAGAAAGTTGTTACCCATAACCTCATGAACTCAAATATATGACTTTCACTACATTCCATAACCATTTTCGTGGTTAAGCCCCATTTTTATCAAAAATTTAGGTTTTTCATCTAAACCCATGATTTTCCAAATTTTTCATGTTACATCTACCCATAATCTATGTATTTAACTCACATTGTGTAGAAATTACTTACCTCAAAGTGTTAGGTGAAAACCCCTCTCTAAGAACTCCAAATATTTGCCCAAAGATTGAAATAAATGAGCTCAAAATGCCTAAGTCTCATCTTAAATGAGATTCTGCCTTCTGCGATTTTCGAAATTGTGGAGGGTTGGCCGCTTCTGCGCCTCCGCATCTGCATAAAAGTCATGCGGCCTTGCCCAGTGGCCTACTTATACTTCTGCGGACCTTTGGCCCGCTTCTGCGACACACACACCCCGCTCCTGTGATGTTTTCTATCGCACATGCAGGTTCGCAGGTGCGCACGCCCCTCGCATATGCGGTTCCTGGGCTGCTCTTCCTGGGATGCTCTTCATGGGCCGCTTATGTGGCTTCTTGCTCACTTCTATGAGCTCTCACCTACGGCTAGACCTCCGCAGGTGCGACTACAGCAGAAGCCTGGTGCTTCAGCTACTGTCCCTAAGTAAAACTTGGTCCATGCCTAGTCCAACTGACACCCGGGCCACCGCCCAAATAAACCAACAAGTTTGAAATCATAAAACGAACTCGCTCGAACCCTCAGAACGCATTAAACAAAAACAAAACTAAGAATCACACCTTAACCAAATTGAATCAACTTAGGAACTTCAAGTTCTTCAACTTACTCCGAGCGCCGAAACATACTAAAACTACTCAGAATGACACCAAATTTTGCGTGCAAGTCTTAAATCACCATACAGAACTATTCCCAGGCTCAGAATTCCAAACGGACCTCAATAACACCAGAACCTACTCCAAACCAAATTTAAAGAACTTTAAAACCTTCAAATAGTCAAATTTCACTATAAAGCGTCGAAACGCTTCCGGGTCGTCCAAAACCGGATTTGAAAATATGCCCAAGTCCAAAATTATCATACGAACCTATTGGAACCATCAAATCACAATTCTGAGGTCGTTTACTCAAAACGCTGACCAAAGTCAAACTTAGCCTTATTTAGCCAACATTAAGGAACCAAGTGTTCCGATTTCAACCCGAACCCTTCCAAATCCCGAACTAACCATCCCCACAAGTCATAAAATAGTAAAAGCACCTACGAGGAGTCTTATTTAGGGGAACGAGAATCTATAAGGCAAAACAACCGGTCGGGTCGTTACATTCTCCACATCTTAAACAAATGTTCGTCCTCGAACGGGTCTAGAATCATACTTGGAGGGCTGAACAAGTGTGGATATCTGCTCCGCGTGTCCTCCTCGACCTATCAAGTCTCTTCCTCGACTGGTTAGCCCCTCCACCGTACCTTTACTGTGGATATCCTCTTGGACCTCAACTGGCGAACCTACCTATCAACAATGGAAACTGGCTCCTCCTCATAACCTAGGCTCTCATCTAACTGAACCGTGCTATAGTCTATCACATGAGACCTGTCGGCATGATACCTCCGGATCATAGACACGTGGAAAATCGGATGAATTCCAGATAGGCTGGGAGGCAAATCAAGCTCATAAACAACATCCCCAACTCGTCTCAACACCTCAAATGAGACTATAAACCTTGGGCTTAACTTGCCCTTCTTCCCAAACCTCATGATTCCCTTAATCGACGAGACTTTCATGAGAACCTTCTCACCCACCATAAATGATAAATCGCGCGCCTCCTGATATGCGTAACTCTTCTGTCTGGATTGTGCTGTGCGAAGTCGCTACTGAATTAACTTTGCCTTTTCCAAGGCATCCTTCACCAAATCAGTACCATATAACTTAGCCTCGCTGGGCTCAAACTATCTGATGGGAGAATGACATCGCCAACCATATAAAGTCTCAAATGGATCCACATCGATGTTGGACTGATAACTGCTATTGTAAGCAAACTCGTCCAAAGGCAAGAATCGATCCCATTGCCCTCCGAAGTCGACCATACATGCTCTGAGCATATCTTACAAGATCTGAATTGTCCTCTCTGACTGCCCGTTGGTCTGCGGATGAAAGGTTGTGCTGAGTTCTACGCGGGTTCTTAACTCACTCTGTACTGCTCTCCAGAAATGCGAAATAAACTGAGGGTCCCTATGTGATATGATGGAAATAGGCACACCATGCAACCGAACTATGTCCCGAATATAAATCTGGGCCAACTTCTCTGAAGTATACGTGGTCACAACTGGAATGAAGGGTGCCGACTTGGTCAACCTGTCGATAATGACCCAAACTGCATCAAACTTCCGCAAAGTCCGCGGCAATCCAACTACGAAGCCCATAATAATGCGCTCTTATTTCCATTCAGGTATAGTCATCTGCTGAAGTAGGGCACCTAGCCTCTGGTGTTCATACTTGACCTGCTGGCAATTTAGACACCTCACGATATACTCAAATATGTCCTTCTTCATCCGCCGCCACCAATAATGCTGCCTCAAGTCAAGATACATCTTCGTAGCACCTGGATGAATAGAATACCAAGAGCTGTGTGCTTCCTCTATAATCCTCTCCCTTATCTCATCAACATTAGGAACACATAGACAACCTTGGAGTCGCAAAACACCATCCTCGCCAATAGTAAACTCTATGACACCACCGTGTAGTACCGTGTCTCTGAGAACCAACAAGTGCGGATCATCAAATTGGCGAGCCTTGATCTACTCGAATATTGAAGACTGGGCGATGACGCATGCAAGAACTCGACTGGGCTCCAAAATATCTAACCTCACAAGTCTGTTAGCCAAGGACTGAATGTCCAAAGTTAGTGGCCTCTCCTCCACTGAAATGAATGCCAAACTACTCATACTCTCCGACTTTCTGTTCAAGGGATCTGCAACTACATTCGCCTTGCCCCGATGATGAAGGATGGTAATATCATAATCCTTCAGTAGCTCAAGCCACATGCGCTGCCTCAAATTGAGATCCATCTGCTTGAACAAATGTTGTATGCTGCGATGATCGGTGTAAATATCCCAAAACACCCAATAAAGATAATGCCTCCAGATCTTAAGAGTGTGAACAATCGCGGCCAACTCCAAATCGTCTACAGGGTAATTCTTCTCATGGGGCTTCAACTGATGTGAAGCATATACAATAACTCACCCCCTGCATCAATACATAACCCAAACCAACGTGTGAAGTGTCGCAACACACAGTATACATCCCTTAACCGGAAGGCAACACTAACACTAGTGTTGAATTCAATGTAACCTTGAGCTTCTGAAAGCGCACCTCACAATCATCGGACCATCTGAACGAAGCATCCTTCTGGGCCAACCTAGTCAGAGTGCAATAAATAAGAAACCCTCCACAAACCGATGATAATAACCCACTAACCCCAGGAAGCTCCTAATCTCAGTCGCGGTAGTAGGACGAGGCCAATTCTGAACTGCCTCAATCTTCTTGGGATCAACCTTTATACCCTCGCCTGATACAGCATACCCCAAAAATGCCCTAGAATCTAACCAAAATTCACACTCGGAGAACTTAGCATATAGTTTCTGTTCCCGCAAGGTCTGGAGTACCACTCTCAGATGCTGCTCGTACTCATCCATGCTACGCGAGTAGATCAAAATGTCATCAATGAATAAAATGACAAACAAACAATATACGGCCTGAACACCCTGTTCATCAAATCCATAAATGCCACCGGGGTGTTAGTCAAGCCAAAGGACATTACCAAAAACTCATAATGGCCATATCTAGTCCGAAAAGCAGTCTTCAGAACGTCTGAATCCCGAATCTTCAACTGATGGTACCTCTATCTCAAGTCGGTCTTAGAGAACACCCTAGCACCCTGCAACCGGTCAAACAAGTCATAAAGCGGAAATGAGTACTTATTCTTAACGGTAACCTTGTTCAACTGGCGGTAATCAATGCATATCTGCATAGTCCCATCTTTCTTTTTCACAAATAACACTGGTACACCCCAAGGCGATACACTCGGTCTGACGAACCCTTTTGCTAGAAACTCCTCAAGCTGCTCCTTCAATTCTCTCGGAGCCATGCGGTATGGTGGAATAGATATAGGCTGGGTGCCTGGAGACAAATCAATACAAAAATCGATATCGTGATCTAGTGGCATGCTTGGAAGATTAGAAGGAAACACATCAGAGAACTCCCGGACCATGAGCATTGAATCAATCGCCGGAGTCTTTATGGTAGTATCCCGAACATAGGCTAGGTAATCTAAGTATCCCTTCTTGACCATGTGTCGAGCCTTTAGGTAAGAAATAACCTGACTAAGTGTACAGACAGATGAACCCTTCCACTCCAATCTAGGCAACTCTAGAATCGCTAAGTTAAAGGTCTTGGCATGGAAATCAAGGATGGCATGATATAGGGATAACCAATCCATGCCAAGGATTCCCTCAAAGTCAGTCATATCAAGCAACAGAAGATCCGCTCTAGTATCATAACCACAGAACGTAACAATGCAGGACCGGTAGATCCGATCCATAGCAACAGAATCGCCCACCGGTGTGGACACATACACAGGAGCACCCAATGACTCACGATAAACACCCAAGTGATGAGCAAACAGATATGAAACATATGAATATGTAGACCGTGGATCAAATAGTACCGAAGCCTCCATACCGCAGACAGAAATAGTACCTATAATCACGACATCTGAGGCCACTACATCTGGTTTGGCTGGAAAGGCATAGAATCTGGCTGGAGCGCCTCCTGGATGGCCCCCACTAGACTGGCCTCCACCTCTAGGATGACCCCTACCCACCTGCCCTTTGCCTCTAGGCAGTCAAACGGATGGCGGGGTAGGTGGTGTTGGAATAATAGGCTTCTAACCCTGCTGTACTGCCTTGCCCCGAAGCCTAGAGCAAAACCTCCGCACATGGTTGAGATTTCCGCACTCGAAATAACCACTTGGTACTGAGGACTGCTGACTTGAAGTTTGACCCCGATGGCCTGAATACCCACTGGAGGATCCTTGAATAGCTGGCAGACGGTAAGAACTCTCTGTCATGGCACTGAAATAAGGTCGCACTGGAGCACCCCCAAGGAGGCGGGGTGCCGGATATGTAGGCCTACTAGACTGACCCCTCACGAACTGACACCTGCCCCCAGCCGGGGCTTCACTGAACTCTCCAGAATACTTGAACCGCTTATCCCTCATAACTTGCTCCTGAGCACGCTGATGTACACCCTCGATCCTCCGAGCTATATCTACAACTAGCTCGTAAGAAGTTCCCATCTCAAGCTCTCGGGCCATAGTGGCCTGGCTGGTAGAGTGCAATCCTGCAACAAATCTATGCACTCTCTCTTCATCGGTCGGAAGTATCATAAGTACATGACGAGACAACTCAAAGAATCTCGCCTCATAGTCGGTCACTAGCATCTAGCCCTGATAGAGTTGCTCGAACTGAAATCGCTACTCTTCCCTCTGAGAGAATAGAATATGTCTGTCCAAGAAGAGGCATGTGAACTGGTCCCAAATCATGGGATGAGAACCTGCTGTTCTGCCAAGAAAATAAGATTGCCGCTATCTACGGGACCTGCCCTCCAATTGGAAGTAGTAAAATCCACCCTATGGGACTCCTATATCCTCATGTTGTGCAGTTTGTACCTACACCGGTCAATAAAGTCCTGGGGGTCCTCGTGTCGCTCACCTCCAAAGACAGGAGGATGTAGCTGGGTCCATATGTCCAATAGCCTATGCGGATCACCGATCGCAACTGGTATGGGCTTCGATATGGCTGGTGCATCTGGCTGAGCTCTGCCCACAGGCAGTGCGCCCGGGGTCTGAGATACGGTAGCTGTGTGCCCTTAAGCCTGAGCGGTAGGGGTTTGTGCTCCCTCTCCCGCCTGAGATGTGGCAGGGTCTACTGGAAATAAACGAACCTGAGTCATCGAATCCATGAACCATAGCATACGGCCCATAACCTCATGGAATTCAAGTGCGGACATGAAATCCACCGGTGCTGGTCCTGTTGCAGGCACCTCACCCTGCTCTTCAACAATAGGATCCTCTACGGGATCCACTAGTGGTGTAACTATAGAAACTCTAGGATGCCCTCGTCCTCTACCATGAACTACATCCCTCCATCGGCCTCTGCCTCAGCCTCTAGCGCCAAGGGGAGCAGCTCCTCCATGGTCCGGTACATCCCCTGTGCACGTTCACACCATCTGTGAGAGAACGAGAGAAAAATACTTTGTACTACATCAACAGCACGATAAGAGATGAATAAAGAGTAGTTTCCTAACACCTTATAGACTCTCGAAGAAAAGTACGAATGTCTCCGCACCGATCCGCAAGACTCTATTAGGCTTGCTCATAACTTGTGAGACCTGTCACGACCCAATTTCCCCTGTAGGTTGTGATGGCGCCCAAAGTTTTCGCTAGGCAAGCCTATAGTGAACTAATCACGTGATTGTTTCTTTTAACAATTTAGAAATAGTTGATTTTTAATATTTGAATAAATAAGAAGCGAAATCTTTTTTCATAAAAGTGAGTAATAGACAATTTAAGAGTAAATGAGAAGAAATAGATAATCAAAATCAACATGTGTCTACTAGCATAATTTCCAAGACATGGTATCACAAGTTTATGAGCAACTAGTAGAATATACAAAACTCTAGCTACTGTCTGAAATAGAGTAGACAAAATATAAATACAAAAGAGAGACTCCAGGGACTGCATAACGGCTCGGGAAGTAGCTCACCACTAGACCTCGGGATATCTGGGACGCGTGCTGGTAGGACCGCCAGATGCACCTGCTTCAGATCCTGCACGGTTAGTGCAGAAGTGTAGTGTGAGTACATAAGCAATATGTACCCAGTAAGTATCAAGTCTAACCTTGAACAAGTAGTGACGAGGGGTCGACTTCAACACTTACTATGGGCTAGCAATATGAATAAGAATAATAACTCATCAACAAGCAGGAGCAAAGAGTTCTTCAACAAATCTTAATAATCCTAGATAGATCACTTTCTTTACAAATCGTAACCTTTCAAACCACAACATAATATAAGGTATGGTTAGGAAACAAGTATTATTAAGCACGATTTATGCCGAGGTCCTACTACCCTATCCAGAATAATGTGTACACTGTCGAGGGTCGATCGGCACGAACCATAGATGCATTTATCTACTGCCGAGGTGTTCGGCTCGCTCCACAAGAAGAGAGGATACTATATAAGCATTTGACTCAACCGTTATTAAAGGCTAATACACAAGGTACCACAAATTCCATTAATGGTCTTCCACAATTTAATCAACAAGTTCTAAATATTTTAGGCACTTTAATTAACAAGTAGGGTGCCAATATTTCAAGTAATCCATGATTTGTGTCCTAGACTACCAGGACATAAGCATGAATAGTGGCTACGCACGGACTCTCGTCACCTCGTGCGTACGTAACCCCTACAATTAGAAGAAAATAATAATTTAAATCACCTATAGGTATAATTCCGTCTTACGAGGTTAGAAAAGAGACTTACCTAGTCTCAAAGCTTACTTTTCGGTCCACAGTTGTGCTTTAAACCCTCAACTCAGTGCCAAACGACTCGAAATTAGTCAAATATTATATAAAATAATCAATACGTGCTCAAAGGTTCATATTCTAACTATTAAAGTGATTATCCAATCCCGATTGAAAATTTTCTAAAATTCACTCCCGGGCCCACGTGCCCGAATTTCGGAAATTTTTGAAGAAAGTTGTTACCTATAACCTCACGAACTCAAATATATGATTTTCACTATATTCCGTAACATTTTTCATGGTTAAACCCCATTTTTATCAAACACCTAGGTTTTTCATCTAAACCCATGATTTCCCACATGATATTTGTACTTAACTCACATTGTGTAGATTTTACTTACCTCAAAGTGAGAGGTGAATACCCCTCTATAAGAGCTCCAAAAATCGCCCAAGGATTGAAGTAAATGAGCTACAAATGCCTAAGTCCCGTCTTAAATGAGGTTCTGCCTTCTGCGATTTTCGCACCTGCGGAGGGTTGGCCGCTTCTGCGGCTCCGTATCTACGGAAAAGTCATCGCAGATGTAGCCCTTGCCCAGTGGCCTACTCCCGCTTCTGCAGATCTCAGACCTACTTCTGCAGGTCCGCTCTTGCGACACACACGCTCTCCTGCGATTTCTTCTATTGCACCTGCGAGTTCGGAGGTGCGCACGCCCACCCACATCTGCGGTTCTTGGGCCGCTTATGCGGCTTCTTGATCGCACCTGTGGCTAGACCTCCGCATGTGCGATTACACCAAAAGCTTGGTGCTTCAGCTGCTTCCCCTAAGTCCAAACTTGGTCCGTGCCTAGTCCGATTGACACCAGGGGCCCCGCTCAAACATACCAACAAGTTTGAAATCATAAAATGAACTCGCTCGGAATGCATAAAACTACATCAAAACTAATAATCACACCTCAAACTAAATTGAATCACATTAGGAACTTCAAGTTCTTCAACTTACTACGAGCACGCCGAAACATACTTAAACTACTCGGAATGACACAAAATTTTGCGTGCAAGTCTTATATCACCATACAGAACTATGCTCGGGCTCAGAATTCCAAACGGACCTCGATAACACCAAAACCTACTCCAAACCAAATTTAAAGAACTTTAAAACCTTCAAATAGTCAACTTTTACTATTAAGCGTCGTAACGCTCCCGGGTCGTCCAAAACCCAATTTGAACATACGTCCAAGTCCAAAATCATCATACAAACCTATTGAAACCGTCAAATATCGATTCTGAAGTTGTTTACTTAAAACGTTGACCAAAGTCAAACTTAAACTTATTTAGCCAACGTTAAGGAACCAAGTGTTCTGATTTCAACCCAAACATTTCCAAATCCCGAACTAACCATTTCCGCAAGTCATAAAACAGTAAAAGCATCTACGAGGAGTCTTATTTAGGAAAACAGGGATCTATAAGGCAAAATGACCAGTCGGGTCATTATAGTTGTAGAATAGTTGATGGATCTATACTCTAGCCATCTTTAATTTTTTTAATTCATTACCCTTTAATCAGTAAAAATGTCTAACGAGCTTTTCTAAGTCCTATAAAAGAACATATGTTATTGCATTCTACTTATATTGGTAAATTTTACATGATATTTAAAAAAATTTCAAAAATTAACCGAACCGTACTGATACCAAAGAAAAACCAATATGTCGAGACGGTTTCGAAAAGTCTAATTTTGGTTATACATAATAGAATAACTAAAAAATTAGTATGGTAAAAATTTTATAAAATAACCGCCCGAACCGAACCATTGACACCCCTACAGCCTTGTATAACAAATTTAACTAACCGGTCAAAAATAATCTTTTTGAGTTTTTGACAAAGTAATCATATCATACTATATACTATATTATAAGAATGAAGATCAAAAGTTGAATGTGAAAGACCAAAATAACCCTATAAACTAAAGTGGCTATGATACCCTTCAAAAACTTATACCTTCATAAATAAGTACAACAACCAAACTTACATTATTCGTTTCATTATTTTAAAATATCGAAAAATGTGAGGTTGTGTACTGGATAATGAAGTGTAAACTAATTCAATTACTTTAGGGAAAGGATAGTTCAAGAACTTTTAACCAAGAAAAGAGTAGTTATTATCTTCAATTTAATGTAGAAAAGAGTAATAATTAAGTATAATCATAAATAATGTTGCTAATTATGTGAACGTTAGAGTAGAAAAAGAGCCTACTGCTACAATTATCATTTATGTTGCTACAATTATCATTTAACCACAAATACATAGTTCACCATAAATTTGAAACCTTTTGGTTCCCTCAACCTTTTGCAATTATTATTTCAAAATTCTTGTATAATTTTGCATAACTATGGAAAAGAAATTTTTTTGTTATGTTTTTATTATTGTCAGTTGCTTCTTACTTAATTGTTCACAAAATTTTACAAACATTTAATTTTACCTTTCTTTAAAAACATATATATCATACACAAATAAGTATTAGTTTCTCTTTTTATTTGATGCACGGATCATTTCGCTGAAATATCAAAATGGAACAACTTCAAGAACAATATCTACAAAGAAATATTAGGTGAAATATACAGTTATATTATATATTTGTAACTTATAACAACTTAATGTAATGACCGGACTTGTCGTTTTGAGAATTAGCATCTTGTTCGGTGGCTCAAAGTCTCGAGCAACTTCGTAATATGTATTATGACTTGTGTGAATTGCCGGCTTTGGTTTCGGATGATTCAGGATTAAATTAAAAGAACAATCCTTATTTAGAAGCTTAAAGAAAAAGGGTTGACCGGAGTTTGACTTTTATACAAACGACTCCAGAATGGAGTTTTGATGGTTCCAATAGCTCCATATGGTGATTTCTGACGTAGGAGTGTGTTTGGATACTTATTTTGAAGTCCGTGGTTGAATTTGGATTTAAATGGCGAAACTAAAAAATTGAAGGTTTGGAAGTTTGACGGGGAAGTGACTTTTATGATATCGGGTCCGGATTGTGATTCCGGAAATTTTAGTAGTTTCGTTATGTTATTTATGACTTGTACGCAAAATTTGAGTTAATTCGAGGTTGATTTGATAAGTTTCGGCGCGAAATTTGGAAGTTGAAAGATTTAAAATTCATTAAGTTTCAATTGAGGTGCGATTCGTTGTTTCGATGTTGTTATATGTGATTTGAGGCCTCGAGTAGGTCCGCAATATGTTTTGAGACTTGTTGGTATGTTCAGACGGGGTCCCGAGGGGCTCGGATGAGTTTCGTGGTGATTTCGGACTATTTCTAGGCCATTTTTAGTTGCTGTTTTTTAGCTACAAGGGTGTACATTGCGATAGGGTGGATTTGGTCGCGATAACGATGAGAAAAATGCGAAACATTAGCCAGTGAATTGTGATCACAGAAGGCCTTTTACGATCACGTAGAGCAAAATTATGTTGCATATGGCTGATTTTGGAAGCTTATATCTCGTAATCTATAAGAAGTTTGGAGAAGACCCAAAAATGAAAGTTGTAGACCTTGGTGTCTGGCTTTCAAAATGTTAAACAATTTGTCATTTGGAATTTTTTACAAGATGTTATGACCATTATAGTAGAGGCTATCCGGAAGTGCTGGACAAGGATGTTGGAAATTGTTCATTGCGATCGCGAGGGAATGGCCGCGATCGCATAGAGTAAAATTGTTTTTGAAAGTTTTGTGCTTTGAGAATACAAAGCGTTTTCTGCGATCGCATAGGTTAAAGGACTGGGTAGCAGAACTTATGTTTTGAAAATGAGACTTCTTATCATTTTCCATTTTTGACGATTTGGAGCTCGGGGAGAGGCGATTTTCGGGATATTTTCAAGGAAACATAGGGGTAAGAGCTCTTAACTCAATTATGGTCAAATTAACCGAATCTATTCTTGTTTTTAGCATTTAATTGGTGTTTTAAGTTGAAAATATTGTGAAAACCCTTAAGGTCAAATTGAGGATTTGAGGGTCGAGTTGATGTCGAAATTTGGTAAATTTAGTATGGTTGGACTCGTAATTGAATGGGTTGTCGGATTTTGTAAGTTCCATCGAGTTTCGAGATATGGGCCCCACTGTTGACTTTTCGAGCAGAGTTGGAAATTTTTATAAATTGTTAAATTATAAGCATTGGAGAGTATTTTGATTAATTTGCACGTCGTTTGACTAATTTCGGATCGTTTGGCTTGGAATTGAGGATATGAGAAGGCGTTCGGAGGTTTATACGTGCGAAATGGATTTTTTTGGAGTATTGTTTACCTTGCTCAGATTTGATTCAGCTTGTTCGAGGTAAGTAACACTTCTAAACTTGGAGCTAAGGGTATGAACCTTGATTATACGTATTATGTGATTTGTTTGGAGGTGACACACATGCTAGGTGACGGGCGTGTGGGCGCGCACCGTGGAAATTGAGACTCAGTAGATTCCGTAGAGCGGTGTAGTCAATTAACTTGTATTTTTCAGGTATTGTTCATGTGTTAGAGAAATTGAGTTGTGACTCATGTTAGAAATCATTCTTAGGCAAATGCTGGTATCATTGGGACCCCTTGAGGTCATTTTTGCTGTCGAATTATATGATCAAACTGTAATTTCATACTCGGTCATATTCATTCATTGCATATCATATCTCACTCTTTGTTGTTATTTATTGATACTTCATATCATCATTTTGGGCTAGTGTCATGACATTGTGATCCCGAGAGACTGGAGAGATTGATGATTGAGTGAGGCCGAGTGCCTGATTGTGAGGATATTATGGGATCGGGCTACACGCCGCAACATATTTTTATTTATTTATGCCTGGACCTGGCTTATTATAGCGCTTGGACTGAAGGAGCCCCTCCGGAGTCTGCGGCCCCCACAGTGAGCGTAGTGGATATTATATTTAGGATGGAGTTCGCTCGACATGGAGTTTCCATATATATTTACTTTTGGGATGGAGTTCCCTCGGCATGGAGTTGCATTATTTATTGATATTCGGGATGGAGTTCCCTAGGCATGGAGTTGCCTTATTTATTTATATTCGGGATGGAGTTCCCTAGGGATGGTTTTGCCTTATTTATTTATATTTGGGATGGAGTTTCCTAGGCATGTAGTTGCCTTATTTATTTATATTTAGGATGGAGTTCCCTGGACTAGATTGGCCATATACAGTACTGAGTGATTGAGTAATCTGAGAGTGTGAGTACATGAGTTCATCACTGTGGTGCATTGTATTAGGCATGCATACTTGATATGTAGGCATAGAGAAGTATTTTTCCTCATTCCATATGATAGCGAGATTTCTTATCTATCGTTAAAGTTTTTGAGAAAAATACCAGATATCAGACTTACTCATATTTTTGGTGATTCTCGGCAAAAGATTTGAGTTTTACTGTTATACTTGAAAAGAAAATATTTATTTTCCGAAATTGTATACGAGCTGAGAATTTTATTATTGAGTTATTTCTTGTACCAACTTTATTATATTGTTATGAACTATTGTTGGTCATTGGAATTGGACTCTGAGCCTTGTCTCAGCTCGTCACTACTTTCAACCTAAGGTTAGGTTTGTCACTTATTGAGTACATGGGGTCAATTGTACTCATACTATACTTCTGCACCTTGCGTGTAGATTTTGGATGTTAATGCTGTTGTACATAGTGGGAGCTAGCATTGGATATGTACCTGCGATCCAGTCACAGTTGCCTCTTGTTCTAGCTAGCTTTAGAATTTTTAAATCTGTTCATGTATATTTTAAACAAATGACGTATTATTATTTCACACCATCTTTGTAAATTCTAATCTTAGAAGCTCATGATTTGTACTACCAGTTCTTGGAGAATGTGTTAAAGTCGGTTATTTCGTCACTTATTCTATCAATAAATTTAATTTGAATTGGATTTTCGTAAATTGGCTTACCTAACGGGTTGGGTTAGGTGCCATCATAACTAGTTAGATTTTGGGTCGTGACAAATTGGTATCAAAGCTCTAGGTTCATAGGTTCTACAAGTCATGAGAAAGTGTCTAGTAGAGTCTTGCATATCGGTATGATGACGTCCATACTTATCTTCGAGTGGCTACATGGCATTTAGGATAAACTTCCCATCTTTATTTCTTTATCATGCGACATTGATTCAGCTTGAGGCGTATCACTTTGAATTCCTTCCACTCACTTGTATGCCTATATGAACGCCGGAATCAGCTGTACATTGACAACTTTTAATTCTATGAACGAGGTTTGAGATGTGTATTTTGTGTTTTGGTGATGGGCGAGTCTGGAGGACTTGAGGCCAGGTTTATACCGCAGCTTAGGATTGGTAGCTTCAGTTGTGTGAACTTGTACATTTGGACTCATATGTCCGATAGTATCCCTATTAGTGGAATTTATGGCTCGATGAGCGGTTGAATGGCTATATGATAAGTATGGTGTGACTGCGGGATGTGTTAAGATGGTTTGAATGTGACGAGAAGTGTTTTTTTGAGATGTAAAAAGGTTCATTGGGTGCTTGATTTCCGTTTTGATGTGACGTACGGTCTCGAGTTGTGAGTGTGTTTAAGGATCTGTCATGCGGTTTAATTGTGGAGTTAATTAGATTTTCATGTCGTGTTGATGAGTTCAAACTCAGAAAGATTTAGTGATTGCGTAGTAATTGTGGCTGCAAAAGGGTATAACAAGATGCCAATTTGAGGCTAAGCAGGTGGTTTATCTCTTACGGAGTAATCTACGTATGTGTGTTCCTTATAATATTAAGTGGAGAGTTTCTTTTCTACCAGCGGGGTGTATGTGTTGAGATTTGAATTTGAATCTGGTTGAGAAAGTTGATTTGATTGTCAGGAGAATAAATGCGACTTTAGCAGATGATTGAGGTATTTTATGGTTGGTGTTGCATGAGCTTGAGAAGAATTTTTGTTGAAATGACGGCGGTATTATGGTAGTAATAGAGTATGGGTATTGTGAGTTATGGAGTGTTTTAATCTACGACTTTGAGCCAAGTGGGGGAGCTTGCTATTGACGATTTAATTGAGTGGTTATGTGTTAAATACCAGTTTTGGGTCAGAGGCATAATTGTGGATCAGTTATGACTGCAGATTTCGAGATCGGGGATGACTAGAACAAGAAAATTCCTGAATACGAGTTACATTGCACTTTATGAAAATATGAAAGTCATGGAATGATTAGGTTATTAATTTTGAGGATGTGGTGCGCACGAAGTATGAATTTGATTGGTGGTGTTAAAGCAGTGTTACTTCTTTGGGTGTTGTTGTGCTAATGGGACATGTGTATTTCGGCCCGTTTGGGAGGTGCAATTTAGATTTGAGCAAAGTGGGTGACTCACGAGAAGGTTCTAATGGGTTCGAGATGTATATATAGCAATTGAGAATTTTTCCGGACTTATGTATGGATAGAACTTGAGATCTGTATTTGATGGTGCCAGGACTTTAGATAATTCTGTATGACTATGGATTCTACATTCCAATATAATAAATGTAAAAGAACAATTTTAAATTCACATAAGGTATTTTTAGAATGGGTGTTTCGATTGTGATAATTATGGGGGTAATACGATGCGGTAAGACTTTATAGATGTTTTGGTGGCAATATTCTTGGATTTGGTGACCTGCGTGGCTTGGTCGAGTTAGAGGAATTCAGTTCTGATAGCTTGGTTATGTACAACTGGATTTCAAAGTGTTCTTGATAGTTTCTACCATAGTTTGAGTCGGATATTGTCTACCGGTGTGGGGAACGTGTTGTGTATTGTGATTTCCTCCGTAAAGGAAGCAATAAGAAGGTTTTTAACTAACTGGTATGTAATTTGTCGGTGACTCAAAGTTGATAATGAGATTCTCGTACTTTTAACATGATGGCATGATAGATGTGGTGTGTTGTGCCGGAATACGATTTACAAGTACAAGGTGCCAATTCAGTCTTGAAAGGAAGGTCACGAATTTAGGACAGAATGGTCAGTTTCAGAAATTAAGATGAATTTTATAACTACTGAGTAATCCCTGATAAGGGTGCGCATTTCAGAGGGCGCATTGTGTTTTGACTTACGGATGTTCATCAGTATTGTAGTACTCACATGGTTGGTAGACTGCTGACATTCAAATTTTTGCTATGTGGCACAGAGAATTATAGAAGTATTCCTCGTGGGTTGATCGTGAATGAAAGATGTGTTAGTCATTCGAGTGCTAGAGTTGAGACCAGTTACAACGATTCATATGTTCTATGAATTTGGAGACTGGGAGTTCTCAAAAGCACATTGTTTCAGGGTTGCAACCTGTTTGAGGTGAGTATTTTATTTAAACTCGGTGGAGGCACTATTTGCATTAATTATTTGTGATAACTATGCGCTATGAGTGTGAGTGCGTAGATATGTGAGTTTTGAGCCCATGTGCGGGCGTCGGGGCAAGTATTCATACTCGGAAAAATGTTTAGGCTATGATATTCCTAGAGTTGACTGTTAAGCTTAAAGTTATAATATTCTCGTATTTGTACCTTTGTTGAGAACTATCTGAGCCATACTTGAGGTTACAAAAAGTCTAATTCCCTCAATTAACTTGGTAGTTACTAATTCTGTGATAACTTGCCGATTTGAGCTGTGATAGCACACTTTGCATATGCCTACACTATGGCGTGTTATTTGTAGCAGCCCAGGAGTGTGAGAATCTTACTTCATTATCATATACATGTGTACTTGTTTAATTTCTCATGTATGATATGCTTGAACCGGAGGCCTGTGACCATGCCAGGCGATTTATATTATTAGCACGTGAGTTGTCCGTGTGGATCCAGACATTTATATTATTAGCACGTGAGTTGTCCGTGCAACACGTGAATTGTCCGTGCGGATCCATATATTTAAATCATTGACACGTAAGTTGCCTGTGCAGTATGTGGAAACTATATTTCCTTGATCATTTATCTGATTTAATTGTCTATCATTTCCTCCACATGTTATGATATTATTTGAGAGGGGTATTTAAGGAATTGAGCACATACACCTATGATTATTCGTTTCACGAAATTTGAGGGTTGGTTGTAAATATTGGATTGTGTTGGGATTTCATGTCAATAAAGTGGTTGTGTTTGATAAGAAAAGGTTATCGGACCTAGAATGGGTACTATCATGTTTGATTACGACGTGTTTGGAGGAATAATTGTAGAAATCGGCTTAGATAATTGGCTATGGTACTTGTTGAACAAGGGAAAACTCCCTGACTTGTTGATCTGATAAGTGGTTATGAGATTCCGCGTGTTTCTTTCATTATCAGCAATGTACGAAGGTTTTGAAACAAGGTTTTGTTTGATATGGGTTTTAATACTAGTACTTGGTTGGTTTTAAGAACTTACTGCAATCGAGAATAGTGTTATGAGTATGCGAGTTGTGTGGCATGTTATGTGATTACATCTTGGGTTATGATTAAGACTAAATACAGTTTGTTCAGACTTATACAATGTGTAGATGTGAGATTCGGGTCTTGAAAAGAATTTCGGTTGTTAGAAATTGGGTTCCAAGGTTTACGGGCCAAGGTTAAATTAATGATCTTCATTTATGTTGTGTGGTCAGACCTATATGGAATAGGGTGATGAGGGATCACCCCCGGGTATGTGCGTGGTAATGTGAAAAAGTGATTTGAAGATTTAGGAACAACTCTTGGAGGTTTAGGAACAACTCTTGGCACGTTCGAGGACGAAAGTAAGTTTAAGTGCAGGAGAATGTAACGACCAGACTTGTCATTTTGAGAATTTGCGCCCCGTTCGGTGGATTAAGGTCTCGAGCAGCTTCATAATATGTATTATGACTTGTGTGAATTGTCGGCTTTGGTTTTCGGATGATTCAGGATTAAATTGAAAGAACAATCCTTGTTTAGAAGCTTAAAGGAAAAGGGTTGACCAGAGTTTGACTTTTGTGCAAATGACTACAGAATGGAGTTTGCCATATGGTGACTTCGGACTTAGGAATGTGTTTGGATACTTATTTTGAAGTTTATAGTTGAATTTGGCTTAAAATGGCGAAAGTAAGAAATTGAAGGTTTGAAAGTTTGACCGGGAAGTGACTTTTATGATATCAAGTCCGGATTATGATTCCGGAAATTTCAGTAGCTTCGTTATGTCATTTATGACTTGTATGCAAAATTTAAGTTCATTCCGGATTGATTTGATATGTTTCGGCACGAGATTTGGAAGTTGAAAAACTTAAAGTTCATTAACTTTGAATTGAGGTGCGATTCATCGTTTCGATGTTGTTATATGTGATTTGAGGCCTCGAGTGGGTCCGTAGTATGTTTTGAGACTTGTTGGTATGTTCGGCAGGGTGCCAAGGGGCTCGGGTGAGTTTCAGACTATTTTTAGGCCATTTTTAGTTGTTGGTTTTAGGCTACATGGGTGTACATTGCTATAGCGTGGATTTGGTCGCGATAACGATGAGTAAAACGGGAAATATTGGCCAGTGAATCGCGACCACGAAGGCCTTTCGCGACCGCGTAGAGAAACATTCTGTTGCACATGGCTGACTTTGGAAGCTTATATCTCACAATCTATAATGAATTTGGAGATGATCCAAAAATAAAAGTTGTAGCCCTTGGTGTCTAGCTTTTATAAAGTTAAACCATTTGGTATTTGGAGCTTTTAACAAAACATGTATGACCATTATAGTAGAGGATGTCCGAAAGAGTTGGACAAGGCTGTTGGAAATTGTTCATCCCGATCGCAGGCGCTATCGCATAGAGTAAAAATGCTCTGGAAAATTTTGTGCTTCGCGATCGCATAGGGCAAATGACTGAGCAGTAGAACTTAAGTTCTGAAAATGAGACGAATATTCCATTTTTGACGATTTGGAGCTCGGGGAGGCGATTTTCGGGAGATTTTCAAGGAAACATCGGGGGTAAGATCTCTTAACTCAATTTTGGTCAAATTACTCTAATCTACTGTTGTTTTTAGCATTTAATTGGTGTTTTAAGTTGGAAAAATTGTGAAAATCCTTAAGGTTAAACTGGGCATTTGAGGACTGAGTAGATGTCAGAATTTCGTAAATTTGGTATGGTTGGACTCGTAATTGAATGGGTTGTCGAATTTTATAATTTTCGCCGGGTTCCGAGATGTAGGCCCCACTGTCAAGTTTTCAAGCGGAGCTGGAAATTTTTATAAATTGTTAAATTGTAAGCATTGGAGCGTATTTTGATTAATTTGCACGTTGTTTGACTAGTTTCGGATCGTCTGGCTTGGAATTGAGGAGATAGGAAGGCATTCGGAGGTTGATAGGCGCGAAATGGATTTTTTCGGAGTATTGTTTAGCTTGCTCGGATTTGATTCAGCTTGTTCGAGGTAAGTAACACTTCTAAACTTGGAGCTGAGGGTATGAACCCTGATTATACATGTTATGTGATTTGTTTGGAGGTGACGCACATGCTAGGTGACGGGGGTGTGGGCGCGTACCATAGAAATTGAGACTCAGTTGATTCCGTAGAGCTGTGTAGTCAATTTACTTGTATTTTTTCATGTATTGTTCATGTGTTAGAGAAACTGAGTTGTGACTCATGTTAGAAATCATTCTTTGGCAAATGCTGGTATCATTGGGACCTATTAAGGTCATTTCTACTGTCGAATTATATGTTCAAACTGTAATTTCATACTCAGTCATATTCATTCATTGCATATCATATCTCAGTCTCTGTTGTTATTTATTGATACTTCATATCATCATTTTGGGCTAGTGTCATGACATTGTGATCCCGAGAGACTGGAAAGATTGATGACTGAGTAAGGCCGAGGGCCTGATTGTGAGGATATTATGGGATCGGGTTGCACGCCACAATATGTTTTTATTTATTTATACCTGGACCTGGCTTATTGTAGCGCTTGGGCTGAAGGAGCCCCTCCGAAGTCTGCACCTCCCACAGTGAGCGCAATGGACATTATATTTGGGATGGACTTTTTCCATATCCCATATATATATATATATATATATATATATATATATATATATATATATATATATATATATATATATATATATATATATTAACTTTTGGGATGGAGTTCTCTAGGCATGGAGTTGCCTTATTTATTTATGTTCGGGATGGAGTTCCATAGGCATGAAGTTGTCTTATTTATTTATATTCGGGATGGAGTTTCCTAGGCATGGAGTTGCCTTATTTATTTATATTAGGGATGGAATTCCCTGGGATGGATTGGCCATATACAGTACTAAGTGATTGAGTACTCTGAGAATGTGAGTACATGAGTTCATCACTGTGCTGCATTGCATTAGACATGCATAATTGATATGTCGACATAGAAAAGTATTTTTCCTCATGCCATCTGACAATGAGATTTCTTATCTGTCGTTAAAGTTTTTGAGAAAAATCTCAGATTTCAGACTTACTCAAAATTTTGGTGCTTCTAGGCAAACGATGAGTTTTACTGTTATACTTGAAAAGAAAATATTTATTTATACGAGATGAGCATTTTATTATTGAGTTATTTCTTGTACCAACTTTATTATATTGTTATGAATTGTTGCTGCTCATTGGAATTGGACTCTGACCCTTGTCCCAGCTCATCAATACTTTCAACCTAAGGTTAAGTTTGTTACTTATTGAGTACATAGGGTCGGTTGTACTCATACTACACTTCTGCACCTTGCGTGCAGATTTTGGAAGTTGATGTTGTTGTACATGGCGGGAGCTAGCATTGAAGATGTACATGCGATCCAGTCACAATTGCCTCTTGTCCTAGGTAGCTTTAGAATTTTTAAATCTGTTCATGTATATTTCAAACAGATGACGTATTTTTATTTCACACAAGTTTTGTAAATTCTAATCTTAGAAGCTCATGATTTGTACTACCAGTCCTTGGGGAATGTGTTAAACTCGGTTATTTCGTCACTTATTCAATCAATAAATTTCATTTGAATTGGATTTTCATAAATTGTCTTACCTAACAGGTTGGGTTAGGTGCCATCACAACTAGTTGGATTTTGGGTCGTGACACTAAATTTATGTAATTATAAAATACACTTGTCTAACTAAATATACTTATTGATCTTCCAAAAGCTATCCTATCAATTTGAGTTCAACACTACATCTCTAAAACTATTTATTATTTTTATCTTGTATTTTTTCTTTCGAAATTTTTGTGTAATATTTCACATGTTTTAATAATATCTTAAATATTTTTTACTCATAGGGAATAACACGTGCAACATACGTATCATCATATCATACTATATTATAAGCATGAAGATCAAAAGTTGAATATGAAAGACCAAAATAACCCTATAAACTTAAGTGACTATGATACCCTTCAGAAATTTATACCTTCACAAATAAGTACAATAACCAAACTTATATTATTAGTTTCATTATTTTAAAATATCGAAAAATGTGAGGTTGTGTACTGGATAATTAAGTGTAGACTAATTCAACTACTTTAGGGAAAGGATAGTTCAAGAAATTTAACCAAGAAAAGAGTAAATATTATCTTCAATTTAATGTATAAAAGAGTAATTGTGACAATCCAAAATCCAACTAGCTGTGATGGCACCTAATTCAACCCGTTAGGTAAACCAATTTATAAATATCCGATTAAAATAAAACTAATACATTCCCCAATGACAGTTAGTACAAATCATGAGCTTCTAAGATTTAATGTTTAAGAAGATGGTATAAAATGAAATACAACATCTGTTTAAAATATACATGAACAGATTAAAATTCTAAAGCTACCATGAACAAAAGGCAATAATGACTGGAACGCAGGTACATCTTTAGATCCAGATCCCGCCATGTACATCAACATCAACATCCAAAATCTGCACGCAAGGTGCAGAAGTGTAGTATGAGTACAACCGACCTCATGTACTCAATAAGTAACAAACCTAAATTTAGGTTGAAAGTAGTGACGAGCTGGAACACAGGTCAGGGTCCAACACCAATAACCAACAACAGTTCATAACATATAATGGAAGTAATAAAAGAAGTAGCTCAGAGATAAAATCCTCAGCTCGTTCACAGTTAGAGAAAAATAGGCATATTTTTCAAGTATATCAGTGAAAACCCAAATCTTTTACCGAAAGCACCAAAATATGAGTACGTTTTGTAAAACTGTGATTTTCCCCAAAACTTTTCAACAACAGATAGGATGTTTCATTTTCAAATGGCACGAGGAAAGTATATCTCTATGCCTACATGTCAATGAGTATGTGGAGTCATGAATGACGCCATATCGTACAACATGAGAAAAATGCATCTCTATGCCTGTATGTCAAGTGTGCATGTCAATGCGATGCAACTCAGTGATAAAACCATATGCATACTCTCAGAGTATCAATTCACTCAGTCCTGCCAGTCACTCAGTCCTCCCAATCACTCGGCACTCGCACTTAGTAGGTACTTGCGCTCACTAGGGGTGTGTACAGACTCCGGAGGGGCTCCTTTAGCCTAAGCGCTATAAACCGCACAGACAACTCACGTGCTGCACGGACAACTCACGTGCTATAGTATCAATAACTGGATCCACACAGACAACTCACGTGCTATAGTATCAATATCTGGATTCGCACAGACAACTCACGTGCTACATGGACAACTCACGTGCTATAGTATCAATATCTAGATCCGCACGGACAACTCACGTGTTGCACAGACAACTCACATGCTATAATATCAATATATGAATCTGCACAGACAACTCAGGTGCTATAGTATCAATATCTGGATCCGCACGGACAACTCACATGCTATAGTATCAATATCTGGATCCGCACAAATAACTCATGTGCTGCACGGAGAACTCACGTGCTATAGTATCAATATCTCAAAAATCAGGCCCTCGGCCTCACTCAGTCATCACCAGTCTCTCGGGATCACAGTGTCATGAAACTAGCCCAAAATAATGATATGATGTATCAATAAATAACAATAGAGACTGAGATATGATATGCAATGAATGTGTATGACTAAGTACGAAATTACAATTTAAACATATACTCCGACAACAGAACTGACCTCAGTGGGTCCCAATAATACCAACATTTGCCTAAGCATGATTTCTAACATAAGTCACAGCTCAGTTTCTCTAACAAATAAAAATACATGAAAAAATACAAGTTAATTGACTATACAACTCTACTGAATCAACTGAGTCTCAATTTGTACGGTGCCCACCCACACGCCCGTCACCTAGCATGTGTGTCACATCCAAACAATTCACATAACATGTATAATCAAGGTTCATACCCTCAGCTCCAAGTTTAGAAGAGTTACTTACCTCGAACAAGCCGAATCCAATGTCGAGCAAGATAAACAATACTCTGAAAATTCTATTCCGCGCGTATCTACCCTCGAACGCCTTCATATCTCCTCAATTCCAAGCCAAACGATTCGAAACTAGTCAAATAACGTGCTAATTAATCAAAATATACTCCAATGGTTACAATTTAACTATTTATAAAAATTCCCAATTCCGCTCGAAAAGTCGACAGTGGGGCCCACATCTCAGAATTCGACGAAACTCGCAAAATCCTATAACCCATTCAGTTATTCAATCATACTAATTTCAGTCAAATCCGACTCTGAGTTAATATTCAAATCCCAAAAATTTGTTTTATGAAATTTTTATAATTTTTCCCAAATTTCCATTTACAAATACTGATTAAATGATGAAAACAATGATATATTCATGTATGTCAACCAAATCCGAGTTAGAATCACTTACCCTGATGAATTTCTTGAAAATCCCATGAAATATGGCCACAAACCGAGCTCCCAAAGGCCAAATATGAAATAATACTCTAACCCTTATTTATAAAGTACAAAACTCTGATCCTTTATTGTGCTCCCAAAGACGCTCCCTTATTCTGCCGCCGCAATCCAAATTGTGCGGCCGCACTTCAGCAGCTTCTACACTACGAGGCTTCAGTAAATTGACCATAAATTTCTCTAATAATGCCTGAATGATCAATGGTATACCTTTCTGGAAACTAGATTCAAAGACCTACAACTGTCACTTTTGAATTATCTCCAAATTCCTTGTAAATTTAATAATATATACTTCCAAAGTCAGAACATCGAACCTGCAGAATCCCTTTTCTACGGCCGCGAGAAGAATTTTGTGGTCTGCACTTTTCTTCGGTTGTCCACACTTTTCCTCTACAGTCCGCATTTTTACTCTGTGGTCTGCACATGAGGCTTTGCCTTAGCACTCCAAAATGTGCCCCCACACTTCCAAAAGTTCCAGAATAACATCAAAGTACAAAATGCCCAAACTCACTCAAAATTCACCCCGAAACACACCCGAGTCACTCGGAACTCCGTCCGAATGTACCAACAAGTCCTAAAACACGATACTAACTTAGTCGGGCCCTCAAATCATATCAAACAACATCAAAAAAAGGAACCGCAGTCCAATTCAAGCCTATTAAAACTAAAGAAATTCCAACTTCTACGATCGATGCGGAAACCTATCAAATCAATTCTGATTGACCTCAAATTTTGCACACAAGTCATAAATGACATAACGGAATTGTTCCAATTTCCAGAATCGTATTTCAATCCCAATATCAAAAAGTTAACTCCCCGGTCAAACTTTCAAACTTAAATTTCCTATTTTTGTCATTTCAAGCCTAATTTAGCTACGGACCTCAAAATAAATATGCGAACACACTCCTAAGTCCAAAATCACAATACGAAGCTATTGGAACCATCAAAATTCCATTATGGGGTCTTTTACACATAATTCACCATCCGGTCAATTATTTCAACTTAAGCTTCCAAAACAAAAATTGTTCTTTCAATTAAATCCTGAATCATCCGAAAACCAAATTGTAACGACTCGACCGGTCATTTTGAGAATTTAAGTCCCGATCGATGTCATAAGGAACTGATCAGCTTCGTATTATGTGTTCATGGTCGAGTTCAGTTACTGGATGATTCAGAGTAATTTGGGATACTTAGTCCCTAAAACGGAAGCTTACGTCTTAGGATTTTGACCATAGTCGAAAATGTGCGAAGATGACTCCGGAATGGAGTTTTGTCAGTTCTGTTATCTCCGTTGGGTGATTTTGGACTAAGGGGCGTGTCCGGATTGTGTTTTGTAGGTCTGTAGCTCATTTAGGCTTGAAATGGCGAAAGCTGAATTTTTGGAGATTTTAACTTGATGTGGACTTTTTGATATCGGGGTCAGAATGCGATTCTGGTAGTTGGAACATATCCATTATGTTATTTAGGACTTTCCGGCAAAATTTGACGTCATTCCGGGTTGGTTATATTGGTTTCGGTACGAGTTTTCGAAGTTGAAAGTTTTAGAAGTTTGTAAGTTCGATTCGTGGTGTGATTTGTATTTTTGGCATTGTTTGATATGATTTGAGACCCCGAGCGAGTCCGTGTTAGGTTATGGAACTTGTTGGTATGTCTAAACAGGGTCCCGGGGGCCTCGGGTATATTTCGGATGGGCTACAGGCCATTTCCTTCTATTTTTGAACTGCTATTTTCTGTCATCTGGTTTCCTTAATCGCGTTTGCGTCCCTTCCTTCGCGTTCGTGAAGAATAATTTTGGAGGAAAAACTCATTGTTCTTCGCGTTCGCATGATCATGTTCGCAATCGCGAAAGTCTGCTTTCTCCTTCTTCGCGTTCGCATCTGTTCCCTCACGTTCGCGTAGTAGAAATTGGGATTTGGGGGTTGTTGGCTATTTTTTCTTCGCGTTCGTATCATTCTTCCCGTGTTCGCGTAAGTTCTGTTTCTTACCTTTCGCGTTCACGCCCCTTTGCTCGCGTTCGCGTAGGGTTATCCTATCAGCCTACATTTTTCTTCTTCGTGAACGCGATCCTTTCTCCGCGTTCACGATGCTTTCAGACCTGGGCAGAATATAAGATCTTCAAATCGAGGGTTAAGCCATTTTTATCATATTTTGACTTGTGGAGCTCGGTTTTGAGCGATTCTTTGTGGGGTTTTCAAGAAAATCAGTGGGGTAAGTGTTCTTCATATATAATCTATTATATTCCATGATTTTATCTTTATTTTTATCATTTAATTTGTTCTTTGAATTGGGGAAAAAGTAGGTTTTTGAAGAAAATTTCCAAAATGAAAAATCAAGATTTGAGGGACGAATTGGTATCGGAAATTGATAATTTTAGTATGGTTGAACTTATATCGAAATGGGTGTTCGGGTTTTGTGAAATTTGTCGACTTCCGAGGTGCGGGCTCGTAGGTCGACTTTTGGACCGATTTTTAGATTTTGATAAAGATTGAGGCTTTATGGTCCGGAATAGTTTCTTATGAGTTTTATTTGTGCTTTGAAGTTATTTTGGTTAAATTTGAGCTGCCCGAAGGTCATTTCTCCTGAGAACTTCATTTTTGAGTATCGGTCTATCTTCTTTGAGGTAAGTATCTTGCCTAACTTCGTGTGGGGGAACTACCCCTTAGGATTTGAGTCTTCTATGATAATTGTAGTCTGTGTACACGAGGTGACGAGTACGTGCCCGGACTTATTTGTAGAAAATTGGCCTTTAAGGGATTCTTAGGTCCTTATATCATTGAATATGCAGTTGTTCTCGTTATGATTATGTTTCTTAATTTCCAGTTTCACTTCTACCTGCTTTAATTGGAATTAATTGCTTCATGATCCACTCTTGTTATTCATTTGATTCATATGTGCCTTAACTAAAATTTTATCTCTTCTACTGCCGTATTGTCTTTTCCCTAACTACTTATCTTTATCTGAAATTATAATTATCTCTTCTGAAATTGTTCATCCTTAATTGAGGCAAATAATTATCCTTATACTGCTTATCCTTAATTGGAGGTGTTGTATCTCTCTCTTAACTGCCTAACCTTAAAAGAAGTTAGATATCCTATATTTTAGTTGACTTGTCCTTATTTGAAATTATTCGTCTTGTGTTAGCTCCCTCATTGTCCAATTGTACATTGTGGATCATTGTTACATAATATTTCCTTTCTTGTTGAGTTGTTATTATTATGACTAGCGTTCTCTATTGTGGCTACTCCCTGTGAATTAGTTCTTCCGTTTCCTTGAGTTCTGGAATTTTAGAGTTGACGTATTTGTCGTATCCTCGTATTATTATCATTGTTGCTGTTGTATTTATTATTGTGATGCACGAGGTTTTTGACGTGCGGTTGTTGTAATTGTGATGCACGAGGTTTTTGCCGTGCGGTTGTGGATGCACGAGGGTTTTGCCGTGCGGTTGTGGTTATTGTGATGCACGGTGTTTCTGGCGTGCAGTTGTTGTTATGGGGTTGCACGAGGTTTCTTCTGTGCTATTGTTACTACTGATATTTGCACATGCGGAGTGACAAGGCGATATATATATATATATATATATATATATATATATATATATATATATTTGCGACAAATAATGAAAGACTTTTTTAACGTACTTTATTATTGCACACGTGGCGAGACAATGTGGGATGTGTCAGGGATTGATTTGTGATAGCCTGAGGGGCATTCTTGTTGTTGATATTTGTGTAGTGGTACACTTACCTGTGTGAGCTTTATATTGTGAAAGCTGTGAGAAAATATTCTACGTGATGTCCGTTCTTTTTCCTTATGCTTATTTGCTGGTATGGACTATGTTAGGACACTTGCGCAAGCATACACTAGTTAAGCACTCTTATCGGATAAGAGGTGTTCTCGATATTGTTGATCATATATGCTCACCCTTGTTTACTTGCCTTCTATATGAGTAGTCCGTGAGGTTATGAAATGTAATAAGGGCACAAGATGCCAAGTGTTAGGGTTCAGGTATTGAGACTCCTGAGTTATGATTTGTCCGAGGTTCGGTACCTCGTTGAGTTTGATGACTAAAACCTGATGTAAAAGCGATTGTAGTTGCTGAGTTATTACTTGTCCTTGTTGTATTTGTGATTCCGAATTTAGGTTATGTTCCATTCACTTTCCTGTGTCATTTTATGGTATTCCGCTGATACTTGTTGTTTCCTTTCTTATTGCCATTACTGTATTGTGAGCCATATTGCATAGTCTTTATGTAGATATCATATTTCTGTTATTCATATACTTATACTTGTTCAGTTTGTTAGACCAGTGGGTGTCTTAACTCTTCCTCGTCACTACTCCACCGAGGTTAGTCTTGATGTTTATTGGGCACCGCTGTGGTGTGCTCATTCTAAACTTCTGCACATTTTTGTGCAGATCTATGTATTTGTCGTTAGCAACTGTGCGGGTCGTTGCTGTGGAGACTTAAGGTAAACCTGTTACTGCATTTACAGGCTTCGGAGTCACCTTCAAGTGTTCGTTTTGCACTATTTATTCTTATTTCTGGATAGTTGTATTTAGAAGTTTTCTAGCAAACACTCTGTAGTGCTTATGACTTGTACTATCGGTTTTAGGAATTGAAAATTTTAAGAGATTTCTTTTTCAAATTGTTAGATGTTATTTAAATAATGTTGTTGTTTCGATTAATGTTAGGCTTACATTGTCTTTAAGACTAGGTGCCATCACGATACCCAAACGGAGGAAAAATTGGGTCGTGACACAAACTTGACCACCCTCACAAGTCATAATACACATTTCAAAGCTGCTCAAGACCTTAAGCCATATAATGAAACGTAAATTTTTACAATTTAATGTAGAAAAAAGTAATAATTAAGTATAATCATGAATAATGTTGCTAATTATATGAACGTTAGAGTAGATAAAGAGACTACTGCTACAATTATCATTTATGTTGCTACAATTATCATTTAACTACATATACATAGCTCACCATAAAGTTGCAACCTTTTGCTTCCCTCAACCTTTTGCAATTAATATTTCAAACTTTTTGTATAATTTTGCATAAATATGAAAAAAATAATTTGTATTGTTATGTTTTTATTATTATCAGTTGCTTCTCACTTTATTGTTCACAAAATTTTACAAAGATTTAATTCTTCCATGCTTTAAAAAAAATATATCATGTACAAATAAGTATTAGTTTCTCTTTTTATTTGTTGCACAGATTATTTCACTGAAACATCAAAATGGAACAATTTCAAGAACAATCTACAAAGAAATATTAGGTGAAATATACAGTTATATTATATGTTTGTAACTCATAATAACTAAATTTATGTAATTATAAAATACACTTTTCTAACTAAATATAATTATTGACCTTCCAAAAGCTATCCAATCAATTTGAGTTCAACACTACATATCTAAAACTATTTATTATTTTTAGCTTGTAATTTTTTCTTTTGAATGTTTTGTGTAATATTTCACATGTTTTAATACTATTTTAATTTTTGTTTTACTACTTGTAGGTAGGGGTATCAATGATTCGGTTCGGCCGGTTATATTATAAAATTTGTACCATATAATTATTTTGGTTATTCTATTATGTATAACCAAAATTAGACTTTTCGAAACCGTCTCAATCATGTTGGTTTTTCTTCGGTATCAGTACGGTTCGGTTAATTTTTGGTATTTTTTTAAATATCATATAAAATTCACCAGTATAAGTAGAATGCAATAACATACGTTCTTTTATAGGACTTAGCAAAACTCTCTAGATGTACTGTTTAAAGGGTGATGAATTAAAAATAATAAAAGATGGTTAGAGTATAGATCCATCAACTGTAATGATCCGACCGATCGTTTTGCCTTATAGATCTATGTTCCCCTAAATAAGACTCCTCGTAGGTGCTTTTACTGTTTTATGACTTGCAGGGATGGTTAGTTTGGGATTTAGAAGGGTTCAGGTTGAAATTAGAACACTTAGTTCCTTAATGTTGGCAAAATAAGGCTAAGTTTGACTTTCGTCAACGTTTTGGGTAAACGACTTTGGAATCGGGATTTGACGGTTCCAATAGTTTTTTATGATGATTTTGGACTTAGGCGTATATTCAAATCGGGTTTTCGACGACCCCGGAGCGTTTTGGCGCTTAATAGTGGAAGTTGACTATTTGAAGGTTTTAAAGTTCTTTAAATTTGGTTTGGAGTAGGTTTTGGTGTTATCGGGGTCCGTTTGGAATTTTGAGCCCGGGAATAGTTTCGTATGGTGACATAAGACTTGCACGCAAAATTTGGTGACATTCCGAGTAGTTTAAGTATGTTTCGGCGCACTCGTAATAAGTTGAAGAACTTGAAGTTCCTAATTTGATTCAATTTGGTTTGAGGTGTGATTCTCAGTTTTAATGTAGTTTAATGCATTCCGAGTGAGTTTGTTTTATGATTTCAAAATTATTGGTATGTTTGGGCGGGGCCCCGGGTGTCAATCGGACTAGGCACAGACTAAGTTAGGACTTAGGGGGCAGCAGCTGAAGCACCAAGCTTCTAGTGTAATCACACATGCGGAGATCTAGCCACAGGTGCGAGCTCGCAGAAGCGAGCAAGAAGCCACAGAAGCGGCCGAGGAACCGTAGATGCGGGTGGGCGTGCGCATCAGCAAACTCCCAGGTGCGATAGAAGAAATCGCAGGAGCGGCTTGTGTGTCGCAAGAGCGGACCCGCAGAAGCTGGCCAGAGGTCCGCATAAGTGGGAGTAGGCCATTAGGCAAGGGTTGCATCTACGATGACTTTTCCGCAGATACGGAGTCGTAGAAGCGACCAACCCTCCTCAGGTGCGAAAATCTCAGAAGGCAGAACCTCATTTAAGACGGAACTTAGGCATTTTGAGCTCATTTATTTCAATCGATTTTTGGAGCTCTTAGAGATGGGTTTTCACATAACACTTTGAGGTAAGTAATTTATACACAATGTGAGTTAAATACATAGATTATGGATAGATTTAACATGAAAATTTTGGAAAATCATGGGTTTGGATGAAAAACCTAGGTGTTTGATAAAAATGGGGTTTAATCACAAAAATGGTTATGGAATATAGTGAAAATAATATATTTGAGTTCGTGAGATTATAGGTAACAACTTTCTTCAAATATTTCCGGAATCCGGGCACGTAGGCCCGGGAGTGAATTTTAGAAATTCTTCAATTGGGATTGGGTAATCACTTTAATAGTTAGAATATGAACTTTTGAGCACGTATTGATTATTTTGTATAACATTTGACTAGTTTCGAGTCGTTTGGCACCGAGTTGAGAGTTTAAAGCACAGTTGTGGACCGAAAAGTAAGCTTTGAAACGAGATAAGTCTCTTTTCTAACCTTGTAAGAGGGAATTATCCCCATAGGTGATTTAAATTATTATTTGCTTATAATTGTGGGGGCTACGTACGCACGAGGTGACGAGTCTATGCGTAGCTACTATTCATGCTTATGTTCGGGTAGTCTAGGACCCAAATCATGGATTACTTGAAATGTTGGCACCCTACTTGTTAATTAAAGTGCCTAAAATATTTAGAACTTATATATTAGCCTTTAATAACGGTTGAGTCAAATGCTTATATAGTATCTTCTTGTCACGAGCTAATTTCAGCTATAGATCGTAATAGCACCCAACACTACAGCTAGGCAAGCCAACAAATAAATTAAACATATATCAATAATTTTAAAAAATTTCTAAGAAATTTTATTATTTTACTAGCAATGTTCAAGAAATTAAAAAAGATACCGATTACCTTAAATCCAAGAAAAATAGTACAATTCTAAATTCTACCAATATGTGTGCCAAGATCTGGTGTCACAAGTGTATGAGCATCTATTAAATTTTACAAAACTATAAATACTGTATGAAATGAAATAGACAGAATGTAAATATAAGAAGAGACACTGGTAGCTGCAGAACGGCTCAGAAAGGCAGATCACCACTATGCCCCTGGATAATGTGGGTGTAAGATGATAGGTCCCCCACTAGTACTTGTCTCAGGTCATGCACAAAAAGTACAGCAAGTGTAGTATGAGTACGTAAACAATGTGTACCCAGTAAGTATCAAGTATAATCTCGAAGTGGTAGAGATGGGATGACCGACTTTGACACTCACTATGGGTCAATAATTATAATTGAAATAAAACTAGAATATCTAAATCAGCATGATTCACAGAATATAACAATAATTTATTTAACCAGTAGAAGTAATTAAATTTTTTCAATTCCAATAAATTTTTAATTTATCAAGTAATCTCATTTACAGGAATAACAACAATTCCTTAGCAAGCAGGGATAATAATTCTTTAAATTCCAAGAATTTCCAATTTATCAATTAGCTTCACAAGCTGCAATAAACTGTCAAAGTATCGTGTAATTATTATTATTAAGCACGATTTCTGTCGAGGTCGTACGGCCCGATCCAGAGTGTCGTGTACACTGCTACGGGACGTGCGGAACGATCCATAGATGCATCTATCCTGCCGAGGAGGTCGGCCCGGTCCACAAGAAAGGAGGATATTTTTTTATGTACCTCTGAAAAGTGAGTATATTTATTATAAGATAAATTCGGGAGGAAGAACAATTTCTCTTAACAATTAATTAATTTAAACAGAAAATCAAGTATATGAGATTTTCATCCTTTAATATTTTTATCTAACAATTCACAATATATATATATCATATAATATTAATTAAACAAAGAATACAATTTACACAAGTAATTCATGCTTTGAGTCCTAAACTACCCGGACTTTAGCATTAATAGTATTTACACAAGTAATTCATGCTTTGAGTCCTAAACTACCCGAACTTTAGCATTAATAGTAGATACGCACGGACTCTCGTCACCTCATGCGTACGTAGCCCCCACAATTAGCAATAATTATTACTTTAATTACCTATGGGGTAATATTTTTCTCACAAGATTAGACAAGAGACTTACCTCGTCTTGCTCCAATTTAATCCACGAGTAGACCCTTTCCTCGATTATCCAACTCTTTCTGGCTCGAATCTAGCCAAAATAATTCGATACAATCACTAAAAATGATAGGAATCAATTCCATAAGAAAATACTACATTTTCAATAAAATTCTGAAATTAATTAAAAATTAGTCTGTGGGACCCATGTCTTGGAATCCGATGACACATTAAATTACGAGTCCAACCATACCAGTTTCACTCAAATCCGACTCCGAATCGATACCGAAATCTCAAAAATTCATTTCTATGAGATTTCTAAAAAAATCCAAAATTTCAATCTCAAAACACTAATTAAATGGTGAAAACAATGATATATTTGGGTATATAGACCAAATTCGAGTTAGAATCACTTACCCCAATATCTTTCCTTGAAAATCTGACAAAATTCGCCTCTGCTCAAGCTCAAGTTCGTCGAAAATGGCAAATGGGACGAAATTCCCTCATTTATAGATCTGTCGAGGAAGCCTTCAGAACTGGGCCTCGATCGTGGTTTCGATCATGGCCCTCAAGCCTAGGCCTCGATCGTGGCTTCAATCACAGGCTTGAGCCTGGACCTCGGTCATGACCTCGATTATGGCATCGAGTCTGGCCCTTCGATCATGGCCTCGATCCTGGCATCAAGCATGGGCCTTCGATCATAGCCTCGATCATGGCATCGAGGTTGGTCCTTCGATCAGGGCCTCGATCATGGCATCGAGTCTGGGCCTTCAATCATGGACTCGATCATGGCATCGATCCTGAGCCTCGTCTCTGGCTTCGACCCTGGCCGTCGACCCTGGGCTCGATCACAGCCCAGAATATCTAGCACAAGAGAAATATTGCAGCAACTTTTTAAGTCCAATGTTTTATCCGTTAACCATCTGAAACTCACCCGAGGCCCTCGGGACCTCAACCAAATATACCAACAAGTCCTAAAACATCATACGTACTTATTTGAAACCTCAAATCATATAAAACAATGCTAAAATCACGAATCATGCTCCAATTCAAGCTTAATGAAACTTAAAATTTCCAACTTCTACATTCGATGTCGAAACCTATTAAATCAAGTCCTATTGACCTCAAATTTTGCGCTCAAGTCATAAATGGCATAGCAGAGCTATAAAAATTTTCAGAACTAGATTCCGACTCCGATATCAAAAAGTCAACTCCCTCGTCAAACTTCCAAACTTAAATTCATATTTTAGTCATTTCAAGCCTAATTTAACTACAGACTTCCAAATAAAATTCCGAACACGCTCCCAAGTCCAAAATCACCATACAGAGCTGTTGGAATCATCATAATTCTATTCTGAGGTTGTTTTCTCAAAATGTTGACCGAAGTCAAACTTGCCCTTTTAAAGCCAACATAAGGAACCAAGTGTTCCTATATCAACCCAAACACTTTCAAATCCATAACCAACCATCCCCGCAAGTTATAAATCATTAAAAGCACATACGGAAAGTTTTATTTTAGGGAACAGGGTTCTAAAAGTTAAAATAACTGGTTGGGTCATTACACCTGTCTTCTTGTGGAGCGGCCTGAACACCTCGGCAGGGGATAGATACATCTATGGTTCGTGCCGCTCGACCCTCGGTAGTGTACATATTTTTCTGGATCGGGCCGTACAACCTCGGCATAAATCATGCTTAATAATACTTGGTGCCAAACCATACCTTATATTATGTTGTGGTTTGAAAGGTTATGATTTGTAAAGAAAGTGATCTATCTAGGATTATTAAGAATTGTGGAAGAACTATTTGCTCCTGCTTGTTGATGAGTTATTATTATTACTTACATTACTCGTGTTATTTAGAAATTTCTATATTCATAATTCTTGCCCATAGTAAGTGTTGAAGTCAAGCCCTCGTCACTACTTCTTTGAGGTTAGACTTGATACTTACTGGGTACATATTGCGTATGTCACGACCCAAACTGATGGGCCGGGACGAAAGTGGTATCAGAGCAGTTCTGTCCTAGAGGGTCTACAAGTCGTGTCTAGTAGAGTCTTGTTAACGGGGTGTGTTGTGCACCACACTTATAAGCAGGAGGCTACAGGGCATTTAGGACTGTCACTCTTTCTTCTTACTCTAGATCGTGTGGTGGAGCTCAGTTGTAAGAACTTAATTTCCTAAACTCTATCTTATTGATAATACGATAATGCTTATATCCAGAAAGACGGTTGGTAAGAGATATAGTTGTGGAAGAGTTGAGTCATAGGAACTCAATTTTTGCATCATGCTTATGATGGATAAATATGATATATTTAGCAGATCATGTGTGTACTAAGATGTGTAAACTTCTTGATAAGGATCCCTAAGTCAAGAATGTCTATCCACTCTTACGGTAAAAAGAAATAAGAGAATTGGAAGGTAGACACAATTTTTAGCAAGTAAAAGAAGCAAGACGAAAAAAGGTACGAGATACCCAGCTAATAAAGATTATCGCAGAGGAATATAAGCCTTTTGAGTTACCTTCAACAATAATAGAGTTATGCACAATTGGCCACACCTATCTCATTTATGCCTTATGGGGGCTAACAGGTATAGTTTAAGAAAAGGACGGGATATCAGGATCCAGCTGTGGTTAGAGTAACCCAAAATGGCGAATGGATTGTTTGTGTTAGTTAATATTTCCGAAGGATATTACAAAGGTGCTAATAGATCTTCTTGTGAGGCACCCAGATGGTACACTCTAGAATATTACAATTAGATGTGAATACCAGCATGATCAAAAAAATTCAAAAGATAGGCACTGAAATCCTAGAAGGGATAAATATTACCTTAGTGTGGCTCGCGTCCCTAGTAGAGCGAGAACGTTGAGCAACCCGAAGAGCCACTGGATGGAGCAAAGGGGAGCAAAAAGCAAAAAAATGTCTTGTTCGAGTTTTCAGAATAAAGTGATAAACATAAATGTTAGCGGAAAATAAGAAAAGAGTTAATGAAGCATTATGAGTAAGATGTGATACATGTATGACAACGGTAGATAAAAAAGATGACAATATTACAGAATCTATAGTCAAGTGAAGGAAAGGACGAGAGGTAACATGCCTTGAGATAACAAAAGAGTATAGTCCATAAAGTCATATCCTCATTTCGAGAAATACGTTCGTGACTCCAACACGACTACCAAAAGGAAAAATTAGACCCCAGAGTAATAAGAAATCAGTATGGACTAATGAATAAGATAAACTAAGCATGAACTAGGGACTGAGTAATAGTCGGCATCATGAGAATTTCAGAGATTACGTCCCGCCGATAATAGATTGGAGGACAGAAGAATGCCCTTTAAAGGTCATTAAGGAAGACGCTTCCCCAAAGCAAGCAAGGTGAGTAAAGTTAAGCTTAAGGGATTGTATGTGCCAATTACACTAAGTGTCACCCTCGCGAGAGAGGAATTTTGTTATCCTTGGTACATAAGGATTACTATAAGGCGAGTAAGGATCATCGATGATGTAAAAATATGCCAAAGATGAGAAGGTAAAACATGTATACGTAGATCATATTAACACTAAATCTTAGTGCTCCCTAAAGGGGGGAATATGGAGTGATGTGGTATTAAGTCAAAATTAAGTGGTTCTAGTAATTATGGAATGGTAAAGGAAGAATGCGATAAAAATAAAAAAGGAGTGAGCTTGCACTTGCCCAAATCCTACAAATATGCTACGATTCCAGAACATTATGTAAGCACGACGTCAAGGAGAAGAAGTAAGGGTTTCTGCCCGAGATGTTATTGATAAATAAGGTGCCAGTGCGAGACTTAAGTTAATGCAATGAAATAATACAAGAAAGATTATGCGGAATATTGATATGAGAATAGGCCAACGAGTAGGTAGTAATTGAATCAGGAAGAGCCTAGTTATGGCTAAACAAGAGGTTACAAACAAGTCAGTGGATCGTGCTAAATAAACATAGTAAAACCCAATATAGTGAATTCAGCAGAAAAAAAATCAAAATGTGATATTCAAGATCATATGGGTTGTGTGGAATTTCAGTATGTGTGGTCACTAAGATAAGCCAAGTATTCATGCAATAAGCAGCATAACGACCATGAAAAGTAATTGCTTACATTTAAAGAAAGATAAGAAGGAACGGAAGGAATTATTCGATCAATAATCCAGAGTTAATTACATTATGAATGCACTTAAGATTTTGGAGTATTATCCATGCAGCATATATATTGCCAATCATACAGCCATAGAAGACTCCGGTATAAGTTAAAAGAAATAACAGAGTCCAGGTCATAGATGAAGAATTGAATTATTAGAAGATTGTGTCATGGATAGTCCATAGCGCCCATGAAAGGCTAAGGTAATAACTAATCCCAAGAGCCGCATATCGGAAGATAGTTTAAGCCTACATGAAGGCTAATCAGAAGGAAGAGGAAACTAAAGAGTTACATTAACTCAGTAAATCAGGAGTCTAATTATTGGACCAAGAAAATTTTAGACCTCATGATTGAGAACATTGCATGATCACTCTTAAATACAAGAGAGATAGTACATTAGCCATATTCTATAACAGCTCTACCATAAAGCCAGTCAGAAAAGTACCAGCCTTATAAGATATCAGTATGAAGCTCCCACCAGATTGTGTACGCACCAGGGGTGCAAGTATTATAATAGAGCTTCAAGTTGTGGATATGAATTATACCTATGTGAAAGGGAAGTCATGAAAAAGATATAAGATGTGATGCGAGATTTTAAGGTAAGTAAGGTAAAAGTGAACAACCTACGAGATACTTAAATTCAGAAGGTTGGGAATAGTCCGTACTACGGATAGACGGCTAGAAGCGCGGGGATTTAGTATCCAGGAATGATAGCGGCGTCGTCTGTGACATATCTCCCGGTCGATGATTTCTAGGTATCGAGAGGTCCAGTTACGAGAGTAAAGAAGAGTTAGAAATGATGTGATGTCTCGCTTGATGTTCCAGAATAACACAAGGAAATCTATGGTGCAAGCAAGTTGAAGGAAGGTTGCGAACAATATAAATAGATAAGTGTAGGTCGCAAGCTAAAGTATGGTAAAGAGACAAGGTTTTAGGAAGACATGAGTATGGATAAGAAATGGCAAATATGGATAAATCCTCAGGATTAAGCCAGTGAAAACAAGAGAGATGATGGTTTATCTAAGATATAGAAATCTCAGTATAGCTTGAATAAACTCAAAGGAGTCTAAGACTAATAGCATTTAAAAGGAATAGAATGTTGCCTTGGTAGTAAAATGAGGGTATACTTGTGATAAATGAAGGGTGACGTTTGGACCTTCGATTGAGTGATGATTTGAAGGAATTTCATGAATTGTATAGGATTAAAATACCCACGTAAGTGAGTCACATTGGGATGCTATAAAGTATGGTTATTGAAGTACAGTATCGCCGCTAAGTGGATCAGAAAAATCACTTTGAATATTCCTCGATGCAACGTAAGCCCTAGTGGTAATGTTTTACGTAAGAAGTTTCAAGATATCAGTGGTAGATTGTAAGATCAACATTGAGGTGAATCGATAATGGATGGTTAAAAGATACAAAGTACGAGACAAGATTAGGCCATCAGTCTTAAGATGTACAGTAATGAAGAAACGTTAAAAGACTTAGCTTCATGCATATAAGATAAGCAATGAGAGTAACCTGGAGTTTGGTAGCAGACCTCAATAACGATTAATCGAAGTAAGAGTTATGGTATAGTATGACCTACCTAGAGCAGTAAAGTCATACGGATGAACAAACGGATCTATGAAATAAGATATAGCAATATTCGTAAGTTCAATAAAGTACCGAGCGAAGAACTTCAGTATACTTATAAATGCCCAGAGGAATATCTTATTTGCAAAGTGAGGTCTAGAGATTGGCTAAAAGTTGTAGGAAGAAGGAGAGAGGATTCGCATAGGCGCACTTACAAAGTCAGAGTCGTACAAGCTGGATGATAAAATGTAGCAACAGTTACAAGATTGGAAGGATTCCGACCACGAGTCGTGGTGTGAGAAAGAGGCCTAAAGGGGGGAATGCCCTGGTCTTTGGGATTCATTCACAGAACAGTTGCCTAGATGGCAAGAGGAGTACTACAGTATTCGCAAGAGCTATGGGTTATGAGAATGATAAGTGTATCAGTCAACATTCGAGGATAAATGTTCCAAAGGGGAGAATAATGTTACACCCCATATATTTTTTGTACGTGAAAGTACGCCATAAATAAATTGGTGAAAGCTCGAAAATGAGATGTTACATCCCGCATTTTTGTACGTTAAAGTTTCGTCGTAAGTTAATCGATGTAAGTTCAGGAATGAGATTATTTTGGAATTATAAGTATTATGCTATTTCAAACAAGTGATAAGTAATTTCTTGAAGGTGAGAGGGTAAGCAAATCAAAGAAAATGAGTTTCGCCGAAGTTTGACATTTTGAGATAAAATATGGTCCGAGCTATAATACCCCGTATTTATGGACTAATGCCATACAAGGTACCACATGACCATGATAGTAAGGTGTATAAGGTATGTAAAAGTGAGTAGTATTTTAAGTTGAGGTAATTCGTAATTATGTGAGTAATTGATTAATTATTAGATAATAGGAGATTACCCAGTTAATTAAGGAATTATTGGGTGATTAATTAAAGAATTGGGTAAGATTAACCCCCCACCCCCCTCACGTGGCAGCAAATGCCTTAGGTAGTAGTGACTCTTACTTCAATAGGTTAGGTGGCTTATTTAGATGATTTTGTGACATTGACATTAGCCATTAAACATGAGGTTCAAATTATGTCCACGTTGTTTGAAGGAGCACCAGTTTTGGATGATATATTTTGCACTTGTTAAGGGTTATATTGCCAAATATGAGCTACAACAATTAGATACGCTCAAATAGATGTATCATCTACAACTTCTGAGGAGCACAATTAGTATCTCCCTTGGATATATCATTAATTATCAGACTTCTTGGACAAATAAGCTTGCGAAGCCTCTTCAATAGTGTCAAGAGTGCATAACCGTACTTTCTTATGCCTAATTCGGTCTGTAATCAAAGCACCATATCTCCCGTTCTTTTGCTAACGGATGGAGCTCCATAGCTCATTTGAAACTTCACAACACAATATAGCATGAGATTTTGCAAGTTTTAGGTAGTATAGTGCAATCTTTTTTACGAGAATCGGTTCAGGTATTTTAAGGTAATCCTTTTTTTCTTTTGGCATGGTTCAAAGATACAAATGAAACGAGCAAAATACGCAACTTTCATAAATGACTCTATTCATAGAAATACTAGGGGTTTCTTTATTCTTGATTCCCCATGTGAATTATTATTATATCTTATGTTCATGGGTCTCAGAAAAATACGCATTTGATAAAGTTTCTCCGAAAGTCATACTGATTTTAATGACATTCCGAGAAATCTTATTAATATATTTCTTATGCATTTCATGCATTTGTACATATACATTGACCCATGACCAGATGACGTTATATACGTGTATATTATATGTATACGGGATATGAGAAAAGGTTATGGCGTTAAATATGCACCACCACCTGATCAGCTTGTATACATTGATGATGTTGCCCACAGTGGTTGAAATGATATGATGGGATGCCCTCAGAGGCTTGATGATGTTATGAACGCATATACCCATGCATGGTATGACATTTATACGCATATGCATGACATTATAAAAATGAAATGATTCACAGAGCTATGCAGACGTACATGTCGAGTCTTTTACTCCATGTTTCTCTCATGTCTATTATTTACTGATTTTCATTCCTTACATACTCGGTATATTATTTGTACTGACGTCCATTTGGCTTGGGGACGCTGCGTTTTATGCCCTCATGTCTCGATAGACAGGTCGAGAGTCCTCCAAGTAGGCGATCAGCTCAGCGGAAGATGTTGGTGCACTCCATTTACTCCTGAGTTGCTTGTTTGGTCAGTATAATTTAGATGTGTATTGTTTGGTATGACGGGGCTTTGTCCCGAACTTTATGACATTTATGCACTCTTAGAGGCTTGTAGACATATGTCGTATACGTGAAAGATTGTACGGCCTTGTCGGCCTATGTTTTGAGTTTATAAATGATCATGTTAGCCTTATAGACCCATATATCATGTGTATATGATGATGTAATAAGAAAGATACGTTATATTTGTACCCGGTTGAGTAAGGTACCGGGTGCCCGTCGCGACCCATCGGTTTGGGTCATGATAGCTTATGTACTCACGCTACACTTCTGTACTAACCGTGCAGGATCTGAGGCAAATGCATCTGGCGGTCATACCGGCGCGCGTCCCAGATATCCCGAGGTCTAGTGGTCAGCTGCTTCCCGAGCAGTTATGCAATTCCTAGAGTCTCTATTCTGTATTTATATTTTGTCTACTCTATTTCGGACAGTAGCTAGAGTTTTGTATATTTTAATAGTTGCTCATAAACTTGTGACACCAGGTCTTGGAAATTATACTAGTAGACACATGTTGATTTTGATTATCTATTTCCTCTCATTTACTCTTAAATAGTCTATTGGGTCGTGATAGCTTATGTACTCACGCTACACTTCTACACTAACCGTGCAGGATCTGAGGCAAGTGCATCTGGGGGTCATACCGGCGCGCGTCCCAGATATTCCGAGGTCTAGTGGTGAGCTGCTTCCCGAGCAGTTATGCAGTTCCTAGAGTCTCTCTTCTGTATTTATATTTTGTCTACTCTATTTCGGACAGTAGCTAGAGTTTTGTATATTTTAATAGTTGCTCATAAACTTGTGACACCAGGTCTTGAAAATTATGCTAGTAGACACATGTTAATTTTGATTATCTATTTCCTCTCATTTACTCTTAAACAGTCTATTACTCACTTTTATGGAAAAAAAAATCGCTTCTTATTTGTTCAAACATTAAAAATCAATTATTTCTAAATTGTTAAAAAAAACAATCACGTGATTAGTTCACTATAGGCTTGCCTAGCAGTAACGTCGGGCGCCATCACGGCCTACAGGGGAAATTGGGTCGTGACAACAACAACGCAAAAGAAATCAAGCAAAAGGAAAATAAAATATAAATCAGACAAGTGAAAAGATATTTACCAAACTGGGACTCAAGAATAAAGTCTATAGAAGATTAAATATTCAAAAGGATAAATCTAAATTATATGAAAGAAAACATATTCAATACATTGAAATTTGCTACTCATAATCACTAGAATACTTTGTGTCTTGCTAATGAAGATACTTGAAATAACTTAGTTTATGTAGAAGTAGCATAATCAGTTTTAGAAATTAGTATTTTGAGTTTAATTACTTGTTGGCTTGTAATAATTTTCATAATTCTAAGGCACAAAGAAAAATATAATGCATTATTATTTTTAAACTTACTATATAAATATATTTTTCACATATAAAATTTATTCGGTAAGGTTCGGTATTTTTCGGTTTATTTTTATAAAATAAAAAACTTACCCTAATTATCAGTGTGGTTATAGATTTATATAAAACTTACGATTTTTTTTAAAAGAAACCTAAAAATCGATTCGGTACGGTACGGTTTAGTCGGTTTACGAATATTCATCGACACCCCTACTTGTATGGAATAACACGTGCAACGTATCAAGAAACTAGTATAGTCAATAATTAGATAAACTAGAATAGTCATAGACGTACAAACTGTTATTTTAACTTATTTATACTAATTTCAATAATTATACGATACATTGCAATACGTTATTTTAACTTATTTATACTAATTTCAATAATTATATGATGCATTCCAATACGCTATTAACTTATTATTATTAAATTATAATTAATTTAATATTTTTTTATCTTAATGTATTACTTAAATATAAATAAATGGTCTCAGCATCCCCTCCTTTCTCAAATTTCGTCGTTAAGCTCTTCCCACTGAAACAATTCCCTTTGTTATCTTTTCTGGAGTTCCCTATTATTCGTTTTTAAAAAATCAAAACAGGAAAAATACTCATCTCTATCAATCCATGTATATACAGTGGCCTACATCCCACTTTCTTTCTTTCTTTATTTATTTGGGTAATTACTTTCTTTCTTATTGTTCTTATTCTATCAGTCTTTTCAAGGGCGGATCTATAGCCCAATATATGAGGCACGTGAACTCATGGTCTTTTCGCTAAATTAGGTATTTTATGTACATATTTTTCAGAATTGATTTAATATTATTTATTGGCACTCATGCTCTATAAAGACTAAATGATGCACTTTGTTGAATGTTGAGCTATTTATCTAGAGAAGTAGGGATCAATTCTCACTTAATACTTTTATTTTTTCTCTTTTTTAGTGGTGCACCAATGTTATAAAAATTCTAGATCCGCCTCCGAGTCTTTTAATAACAGCTGAAAATATTTTGGCTTCTTTTTTTAGAGCAATGCAAGATTATGAGCTTCATTAGTTTATTTTTGCACCAACAATTCATCATCGCAAATTCGCAATCAATGTTCTTAGTTAAACATCTTATTTCATTATCTAATGGACTCCATTCAGAAAAAACATGATTATGGATGTAAAAAAAATAGAAAGAACACTCACAATTTTATACTTCAAAATTCACTGCGATCAATCAAAAGATTCAAAACCTTGTTATACGTCAAAATTCACTGCAATCAAATGACTCAAATAAAGCTACTTATAAGGAATACTGATCAATCAACGATGACATTGCCGCTGGCATATCGAAAAGATTCTGAAAATGAAGCCAAATATTTCATGGTCAAAATGGCAATTTATGGAACATAAGACTAAGGGTGTGTTTGGCACGGAGGAAAATGTTTTCCTGAAAAACAATTTTCTTAAAATGAGTATTTTTATCACTTATTTTTCCATGTTTCGTTGGTGAGTGAAATTATTTTTTTTCGGAAAATATTTTCTAGTGTTTGGTTAGAAAGCAGAAAATATTTTTAGGAAAATCATCTAAAAAACATTTTCAATACTACTCTTCTCACCCTCTTCCCCTGAACCCCCATGTTTTCAGTGCTCCTCCCCTCGCCCTCAAATCCCTAACATTTTCATGACTCTACTTTCTTCAAGAATTTAATTATTCTTTAAAAAAATTCATACAAATAAACATAACTAATATACAGCTTTACTTTTTCACACAAGAACAATGTTAAAATTTGAGCTCCATAACTTTAAAAAATTCTCTTTTTCTTGTTAAAACAATATAGTATAAAAGTACTCTTTCTACAACATGAAAAGAAAGTACTCATTTTGTTGAAATGATAGAAAATATTTTTTTCTACAACATGAAAAAAAAAGTACTCATTTTATTAAAATAAAAGAAAATATTTTTACACCAAAAACGAAAGTACATATTTTATTGAAATGAAGAAATATTTTTTTCTACATCATTAAAAGAAAGTACTCATTTTGTTAAAACGAAAGAAGATATTTTTTTTGCATCATGAAAAGAAAGTATCCATTTTATTGAAATGAAAGAAAATATTTTTTCTGCATCATGAAAAGAAAGTACTCATTTTGTTGAAATTAAAAATATTTTTTCAATATCATGAAAAGAAAGTACTTATTTTAACGAAATGAAAGAAAATACTTTTTCTGCATTATTAAAAGAAAATACTCATTTTGTTGAAATGAAAAAGAAAGTACTCTATCAACAACATAAAAAGAAAATACTCCAAATAATATTTCTATTTAGGGTGGAGATGGAGTCGGGGTAGGGGTATATTGGTGGGTGGGTGAGGGGGTGGGGATGGGGTGGGGGTTGTGGTGGGGTAGGGATAGGGTGGGTGGGTGGTGATCGATGATGGGAAATAGAGTGGGAAAAGTTGAAAAAGTATTTTGAAAAATGTTTCCCCTTCTTTTGATAGGGAAAATATTTTTCAAAATATTTAAGCCAACAAACATGAGAAAATTAAAAAATATTTTCCACAAATATTTTTGCTTCATACCAAACACACCCTAAAAAGAGAAGGTTTTGGGATTTTAAAAAGATGGAAGGAGAATACGATAGATATTTTAAGAGGTTTTTTTTTTTGCCAGGTTTAAAATTGGTCATGAATGGAGCTTGTTGTGGTATGGCTTATAGATGGAATAATTTTAGTGAGGTTGAGAAGGAGAGAAAGAAAAAGAAATTAGCAAATTTCATAAACTAGTTCCTATTAACGTGTTGCACGTTAATAATGACATGTGATGGTCCAGTCAATTATTGATATGAAGGCATAATATATTTGTCACGACCCCAATTTCTCTCTATAGGATGTCGTGACGGCACCTAGTCTCTAAGACTAGGTAAGCCTAACACTTACTAAATTAATAGAAGAATTCAACCATCAATGATAAATAAGAAATACAAATCTTTATACATAACTTACAATTCCCAAAATCGGTAGTCCAAGTCATAAGCTCTACAGAGTTTGCTAGAAAATCCTTAAATATAACTATTGAGAATGGAATTAAACAGTACAATGAAAATATCAGAAGGTGACTCTGAGGCCTGCGAACGCGACGACAGGTTTACCTTGAGTCTCCACAGCTCGACCAGCCAGATAATAATTAGCAACAACCGTGGCACCTGGACCTGCACAAAAATATACAGAAGCGTAGTATGAGTACATCACAGTGGCACCCAGTAAGAATTAAGACTAACCTCGGTGGAGTAGTGACGAGGGACAGTCAAGACACCTACTGAACTAAACAACCTGAACAAGTGTGTAGATAAACTAACATAGAAACAATATTAATATAAAACTAAGCAGGATAAGGAATACAAAACAATACTTGCAATGATACACTAGTAACAACAATATCTAACAGAAAGCAATGAGGTAATAATATTGTAAAGTAACTGATCACAGTCAAAGTCCGGGGAAACCAAATAAAGGAAAAACCAGCAACAACTCAATAAGAACAACCACTTTCACACCAGATATGTTCAAGCATTTCCACGAGGTACCGAACCTCATAATCACAGCTCAAGGGTCCCAACTCATGAACCCTAATCACTTGGCACGTTGTGCCCACATTACGACTCATAACCGTAGGGACGACTCACGTGCCAATAGAACAATCCTCACACATAAGGCAAGAAGACAAGAGTACGTATAATGGTTAATGATGCCAGGATTCACCTTTTAAAATAGATATGGGTTATTTAACTACGTGTATGCTTGTGCAAGTATTCTGCCATAATCTCAGTCAACAAATAAAAGTAGAGACAATGGATGGTACATAAGAAATGATCACAACAAAATGTACAGTGTAATAAAAACGGCAATGGAGTTTGAAGCAGCAACCAACACAACAAGATTAGCTATATAGAACTGAGCAAATAGTGCAACACGGAGGAAAATAATTAATAGTATGCTAAAAAAAAATAACAATCAAAGACAAGTGCACAGAAAAGAGAAAATGACAACAAGAGACCTCCCGAGGTACTACCTCGTAGTCTCAAATCGTAAAATAAATTATAACTTTTCTTATATCACCTTGAGAGCCTTTATATTTAGTTTGGAAAATTATTTTTTTTCGAAATAGCACCCCGCGTTTTAGCCCACCTTATCACACCACATGGCTTCTAGTAATTTCCCTACTAGCCATGCATTTCAATCCCACCTTATCTCACCGCATGCGTTTCAACACACAGACCTTCAACAATAACATGACAATACGACAAGTAAATCAACACAAGGAAACGGAAGAACGAACGAACTCACAGAGAAAGACACAATATGAAAATAATAGTCTCAACAAGGGAGAGGTAATATGTAACAATGATTCCACAAAAGTGCAATTCGACAACAAGAGAGATAGCATAAATCAATAACCCCAAATAAGAATACGTCAAGAATGAAAGGAGTAACAAACTTCCATAAACGCTAAGCAATTACGGAAGAGATAATAATAATTTCACTTAAGTTTAAGCAATTACGGAAAGATAACAATGATTTTAGTTAAGGTTAAGCAATTATGGAAAGGATAGCATAACGATAAAAGAGTCAACAATTTCAGTTAAGGCACATAAGAGTTTAATCGGTAATAAGGGTAGAACATAAAGAAATTAATTCCAATTAAGACACGTAAGGATGAATTTAGTAAATAGGGAAAAATAATATGACAAACCACTTCATATCAAATGAACATAAGAACCTAAGAGCCCTCAATGGTCAAATTTTCACAAATAAGCCCGAGCATGTACTCGTCACCTCGCGTACACGTCTTTCACAAGACACAATTAGCACAAATGACTCAAATACTAAGGGGTAGTTTCCCCACACAAAGTTAGGCAAGATACTTACCTCAAAGAAGCTAGACCGATACTCTAAAATGACCTTCTCGAGTGAAACAATATCCGGACGGCTCAAATCTAGCCAAAATAACTTCAAATCATAAATAGAACCCATAGAAAATAATTCTGGATAATAAAGCTTCAATCTTTAACAAGAACTAAAAATTCAACCCCCGGGCCCGCACCTCGGAACCCGATAAAATTCACAAAATCCGAACAGCATTCCGATATGAGTTCAACCAAACCAAAATTAACAAATTCTGACAACAATTCGACCTCCAAATCTTCATTTTATATTTTCCAAAAGATTTCACAATTTTTCTCAATTTCTTCAATTAAATTTGAAATAAATGATGAATATAACCATAGATTTATGAAATATAATCACTTTCGGATATAGAACACTTATCCAAGACGAACTCGTGAAGAAATCCTCCAAAATCGCCCAAAACCGAGCTTCAGAAATCCAAAACAAAATGGAAAAATGACCAAATTCGATCCTTATATTTCTGCCCAGTTTCACACCTGCGGATAGATTTGAGCGCCTGCGACCTCATTTCTGCGAGAAAAATCTCGCACCTGCGGTGACCACGCAACAACTCTCTCTCGCACCTGAGTCATTTCTTCCGCTTCTGCGCAATCGCAGGTGCGAGTCTCATTTGCGCATCTGCGATGTCAGCCGCCTTTGCGCCCCAATTCTATGCACTTGCAGAGCCTCTCTAGCCAGCATTCCCAGGTCGCTTCTGCGATGAATTCCACGCTTCCGTGAGCACGTACCTGTGGTACTTCATGCGCAGGTGCGAAGGCACCAGCAACCAGAATTTCCAACAGCTTCAACAAGGCTCCAAACGATCTGATCTTATCTGAGTCACTTGGAACCTCGTCCGAATATACCAATAAGTCTCGTAACATAACACGGACCTACTCTAGTTCTCAAATCACATAAAAAAACTCCGAAATTACAAACTGCACCTCGAATCAGACTTGTGAATTTTCAAATTTCCAAATTTTATATCTTGTGCCGAAACTTATAAAATCAATCCGGAATGACTTCAAATTTTGCACACGAGTCATAATTGACATAATGGAGCTGTTCCAATTTATGGAATCGAAATCCAAACCCGATATCAATTAAGTCAACCCTGGTCAAACATATAAATATTTTAAATCTCCAACTCTTCCTACTTTCGCCAAAATGCGTCGAATTGCCATACGGACTTCCAAATCCAAATCCGGACATATGCCTAAGTCTGAAACCACCATACGAAGCTATTGAAACTATAAAATTTCCATTCAATATTCGTTTGCTCAAAGGTCAAACTCCGATCAACTCTTTTCATTTAAGCTTCAAAAATAAGAATTGTTCTTTCAATTAAATCCTGAATCATCGGAAAACCAATCTCGACCACACACAAGTTATAATACACATTATGAATCTTCTTGAGTCCTTAAACCGCCGAACGGGACGCTAATTCTCAAAACAACTGGTCGGATCGTTACATTCTACCTCTCTTAAACAAACGTGTGTCCTCAAACGTGCCCAGTACCACTTCGAGGTCATCAAATCACATAATGTACTCATCATACATATACTTGAGGGTGACTCCACGTCACCCAAATCCACATAGGCCCGACAACACCATCTCAACTAAATATTATTCCTTCCGCCCACACTGGCAAACCTTAGAACCAAATTTCTCACCATCCAATCATTTCCAAAAGACCTGATTCCTACATCAACACACAGTACCAACCTCAACTAGCTACAACAACTTATGCCTACACCCACCATGTGCAACCACACGACGTAACACATCACATATATGCCTTAAACAACAACTCTAGCCACAGTAGCTGCCCATAATAAAATCCAGTACCGACAATTAGCCTCATGTCCGTTAGAACCTTGTTTCAAACCTTCACAACACTGACAACGATGCAAGAAATATGAAGACCTTGTAACTATTCACCCGAATCAACAAGTCACATCTAACGCCACCGGGGCACAGATCTCGCAAGCTAAAACTCAATAAGCACAATACGAATACGACTAAATATGCAAGGAGAAACACATAAGAGAATTATCAAACAAGCCCGATAGGCACCACTCCCTATTAGTATCATACTACAAATTAATTTCACGAGGGAGAATCAAAACATATGAACTAGTCGCAAGGATCTCATCCTGATATAATTCCACAGCGGCACGCATCCCGGTTCAAACACATTGAATCATATGAAACCGCGAAGGTCTCACCCTCAACTCTGAATCAAAAGTAGAATACCTATCATACCAACTGAAACCTCCCTCTAATTCAATTCCCCCAACAAAATCACAACACATACTCAACTCCCACCCTAGTAGAGCATCTAAATCACAAATCGTAATCAATCACTAAGAAATCGCATCAGAACCTACCGTACTGGGTAACAGAAAGTCACTTCTAGTCTCAAACTCTCAATAATGAATAAAAACAAAACGATAGACACGAGCAACCACTATAGAATCTCCTAACAGAGGTAAACACATAAGCAAGGTATAAGATCATGAAACTCACCCATATGTGAAGTAAAATAGAAGGACTCGCCCTGATAAGCAGAACCGGAACAAGATATGAATGATGCTCCTTTATAACAAATCGAAACAATAACTGTATGAAATCATCTGGTGTAGCGGCCTCTTCCCTACCACAGAAAACACAACAACGGGTCGGGCCTCCCCCTCTTAGGCACCCTCTACTCTCCTAACCTGCACCCCACACTGGCGGTGCAGGGATATCAGCATTGAAGCAGAACTCATAGCCTGATTACCCCGCTGTGATGCATCCGTCCGGAGTCTGGGATAATATCTCACCATGTGGCTGGTACCTCCACACTCAAGCAACCTCTCCGCTGATGTGGATGTGAAAGCTGTCCGGTACGGGTACCCTGAGACCCATGGATATCTGAAGCACCGTGTGAAGCTTGAAGTGCAAACTTAACTGGTTGACCCAAAAAACCTCTACCATGTCGTACCTTGCCTCCAAAATAGGAACCAATAGGTCTCTCTGGTCTACGAGACATTCTAGCCTCCATGTCCTCTCTCTCCAGACCTCGCATGCCCTCTAATTGGCAAGCGATCTCTACTACTTACTGAAATAGAACATCCGACTCCAACTCCCGAGCCATGCTAAACCGGATATCATGACTGAGCCCCCAATGAACCTGTGTACTCGCTCTCTAACTGTAGAAATCAAAATAGGTACATGCCTGGACAAATCACTGAATCTACCGGCATACTCTAATATCGACATAGTGCATTGGCGCAGCTGCTCAACTCAGTGCGCCACACTTCCCGAAGGGTCTGGGGAGCAAATTCTCTCAAGAACACCTCTGAAAACTAAGTCCATGAAAGTGAAGCTGCATCGACCGGACTACCCAACCCATACGCTCTCCACCACTGATATGCTGCTCTATTAAGCTGGACCGTAGTAAAAGCAACCTCACTCGTTTCCACAATACCCATAGTGTGGAGAATACAATAGCATTCCCCTAGGAACCCATGCGCTTCCTATGAAGCCAAACTACTAAAAGCACGAGGGTAATACTACTTGAACCTCGCAAGTCTAAGTTTGTCTTCCTCAGATGCGGTTGCCCTAACCACGGGAAAAACTGAGATAACAGGCTGTGTCGGCATGACACCTGGAACCTGGCCAACGTGGACTCGCTACTCTGGAGTACAGGCGGCAGGAGTCTGAGCTCCTCCCCCGATATGTGAAGTAGCTAGTGCAACTGGAATTCACCCCGCATGATAGGGATGTGCATCGATCGGATCAGATCGGATTTAGCACATTTTGGATTTGGATTTCGGATTTTGGATTCTACAAAATGCAATTCGAATCCGATCTGAATTAATATCGGATTGGATTTTAAAGTTTGGATCGGATCGGATTTTTGGATTTCTGATCGGATTATTATGCCTCAAAGTTGCAAACTCATATGTATATTTTCTTTGTAAAAGAGGCAATACAGTAAGAAATATTCATGCTTCTGCAATTATGAGAGTACTATCGTACCAATATGCTAAATCCAACAATTATAAAGGTAATAACTTGGAGGAAGATGTAAAGGAAGTACTGACCATCTGAAATTAAAGTTTAATATTTATACATGCCCTAATAATTTCAGAGTTCAGATTGGATCGGGTTACAATTATACCAAACCGAATCCAATCCGAATATCCAAAATTTTAATAAACACAATCTGAAATACGATCCAAATATCCGAAATCCGAAATCCAAAATTGAGCGGATCGGTTCGGATTTCGGATATCCGATCCAAATGAACATCCCTACCGCATGAGCCAATGTATCAAACATGCTCAGAAATTGTGCTAAAGTCTCCTAAAATCCTAGGGTCACAACAGGCGCCTCCGGTGCCTGTCCCCTAACAGAAGCTACCGGCAGCTCCTCAACAGCTGCTCTGACAAGTGCTCTAGTTGTAGCACGTGCTCCTCCTCGGCCTCTGCCTCTGAGTCGGTCCCTAGCAATACCGGCTCTGGGGTAGCGTTGTCGGTAACTGCAACTCGTGTCCTCACTATTTGTGAAAGAATAGAATGACAAAGGTTCAAACCCCGAGATCAATAAACTAGCACGATAGTAATGAAGGAAGTGAAACTATCCTAATAGTTTCGTAGCCTCTCGAAGATAAGTACAGATGTATCCGTACCGATCCGCAAGACTCTACTAAACTCGCTTATGACTCGTAGCACCTATGAACCTAAAGATTTGATACCAACTTGTCACGACCCTAATTTTTCTCCGTAGGATGTCTTGATGACACCTAGTCTCTAAGATTAGGTAAGCCTAACACTTACTAAGTTAATAGAAGAATTCAACCATCAATGATAAATATGAAATAGAAATATTTATACATAACTTACAATTTCCTAAACTAGTAGTAAAAGTCATAAGCTCTACTGACAATAACAACAACAACAACAAACCTAGTAGTTTTTCATAAGTGGGGTCTGGGGAGGGTAAAATGTACATAGTGTGACCCCTACCCCCGAAAGGGCAGAGAGATTGTTTCCGATAGACTCGCGGCTAGAGAACGACTGAAAAAGAAAAGGTAATTGCAACAAGTAGGAATAATAGCAAGATGAAATAAGATCGAAACCAAGAATGCAATCAAACTCTAGGTAATAATAGTCATCTATGAATAAAGGATATCATACTAACTCTAATGCTAGTAAACTGAGTAAGACAAAGAGAAACACTCGACTACCTACGAACCTTCTACCCTAATCTTTGACCTCCACACCCTCCTGTCTAGGGTCATGTCCTCAGTCAGCTTCAGATGCACCATGTCCCGCCTAATAACCTCTCCCCAAGACTTCTTAGGCCTACTTCTACCCCTCCTGCTGCCCACCAAGGCTAACCGCTCGCACCTTCAAACTGGGGTTTCTGTACTTCTCCTCTTAACATGCCCGAACCATCTCAACCTCGCCTCCCGCATTTTATCCTCCACAGGGGCCACTCCCATATTTTTTCGAATAACTTTATTCTTAATCTTATCCAACCGGGTATGCCCACACATCCACCTCAACATCCTCATCTCAGTTACTTTTAGCTTCTGGGTATGAGAGTTCTTGACCGGCCAACACTCTGCTCCATACAACATAGTCGGTTTAACTACAATCTTGTATGTTGTATAAGCTCTACTGAGTTTGCTAGAAAATCCCTAAAAGTAACTGTTCAGAATGGAATTAAACAGTACAATGAAAATATCATAAGGTAACTCTGAGGCTTGCGAACGTGACGACAGGTTTACCTTGAGTCTCCACAGCTCGACCAGCCAGCTAATAATCAACAACAATCGTGGTACCTGGATCTGCACAAAAATATACAGAAGCATAGTATGAGTACACCACATTTGTATTGACATATTTGTGAATTGAGTGCACCAATTGTGAATTGATAATGACATGATTTCCTTCTGGTAAAATTGACATATTGTATCCCCCGTTTCCCTGTTTTGTCTGAGGTGCTAATTTAACCTGCTTCAAGAAGTGCACTTCAGTTTCAAACTCTGAACAATTTTCAATCCACTGTTACAGGCAAATAATTGATGGGCAGGTATTAGTATACATGGTTCCATTTGACTGGAATTTTGTGGACAGACAATGAACAGTTTGATATTTAAGTGGGTGAGAAGATCTGCTGCCCGTAGTTCACCGTTTGTTATTGCTGATTCACTTCTTATTCTGGGTATTTGGTTTTTGAATTGATGTTTTCGACGTACTATGCCTGTGTATCAAGAAACTCACTCAAGCCGGAGGACCATTACAAGTTCCTTAATGGACAATCTACGATTTGTTTGCACTCCTGTGAGATTCTCTGCTTCTGCTGCATGTGTTAAATTCTCCAAAATTATTTCTGAAGCTTTTTGAAATGATTATTCAGCTAGTTGTCCATTTTGTAATTTATTTAGTAAATAATGTTGCGATAGAAGTGACAAGGATAGAAAATTCATCGACTATTTAAGTGATACGCGATGAGTGAATAATTTGGATAAGGATAGAAACTCGATCGGCTCTATCGAACAAAACTTTCTAAAGGATATGTTTATGTAATTATGTTTAAGTCAACTTATTTCTTCCAACTATTATTGAAATATGTAACTAAGTAGATCTTTCCGATCCATAATAAGTGATTTTTTAATCTTTTTATTTTGAGTTCAAAATAAGTGTACTTTTACATAATCAAGAAGAAATTAATTTTATTTTTCTAAAATTTGCCTTTATTTACGTATCCCAATATGTCAAGGTAACAATTAATTAAGGATAATTTAGTAAATACATTTTTTTCTCTAGAAATTTGTGTTTTCTTAAGGGGTATGTCAAAAGCTAAAAAGTTACTTATTATGGATCAGAGAGTAATATATTTACCACTTATCTTTTCTCAAGAGATAATTTCTAGAGAAAAAATATTTGCTAAAAGGATACAGGCCATATCATGAAACTTGCATAAAATATACATTAGAAAGTATGTGAAATAAAATCTAAGTCTCAACAAATTATTTACATGCTTTTACTATAGCAAAATTCAGTGAGTAAAAGAGTCTGGTAACCTCAACTCCAAACTCTGATTACATATAAGTATGACATTACATATGACTTATGCTGGAATTCAGTGTTAGGATGGGGCACAATGTATAAAAGAAGTATTTTGCGTGTGGAATGAAATAAAGAATGGCTGAATGGTAATGTTAGGGAGCACTTTTCTTGAATAGGTTGGATTAATTATGTATTCAATCCGTACATTGGTTTTAGGTTTAATACTATAGGGATATTATAAATTATTTATCCACTGGGACAGATATACTTACCACTGGCCAAAAAAACAAGGAATCTCCCGATAACTTAAAGAACCCACCTTCAGTATATAAAATCTTTAAAAATACCCGGATTTGAACATTATTAATAAAATTCCCAATTATTTTAGTATTATAAGATCCATCAAAATCTCACTTGAAAGGCTAGTCTTGATCTAGTCAATTTCTTGCATGAAACATTATGCTTAGATGTAACATTTCTGGATCTGTCACCCACTGTTAAGGAAAATAAAAGCACATTTTCTTCGCGTTCTTTCTGTCCATGATTCTGTAAAATTATACCTCATTCATTTGGTGAAAACTTAATATATGAAAAAGAAAGGCAAGTTTTAACGGGTCAAAAAATTACTTTTAACCTAAAAATATACTACTATATTTTTCTAATTTAAAAGTTTTCCTCATTTCAATAACTCACACTATGTTTAACCAAAAATAAATCCATTCAAAACAAAGTTTTAATTAAGTTTTGCGATAAAAAATAAAATAAGGAAAAGAATGGAGAGGCCCAACACAATGGCCGAATTGACTGCACCCATTGCCTGTTCATTTAAATTGGCCAATGCTTGGTTGAACACATTCTTGCTAAATGTAAGTCATTATTGCTAGATGATTTTGGATGGACATATGTGCAACACATTTTTAGAGAAGTCAGAATTACTTTTGATATTTGGTCTAAATATGTACATCCTACTATTATTATTACTTTCCCATCTTTGTTTGTATATAACTTTTATATTAATGACCCTTCAAATCTGGTATTGAGGACAAGGGTAACTTTTTGTGACGGTTAGTTTTATATATAAAAAATATGTTTTCTTCAGCCAAAAAAAAAAAAAGGAGTCAGCTAAATGACAAATACTTCTGCCCGATAAATTAATTCATTTTTATTTCCTTTTCTTCTTCTTTTTCCATTTTAAACAGTGCAGTATTAGTTTCAGTATCACATCGATGAACAACAACGAGATCGAACGTGGCTGGTGAGATGTCACTCACGTGGGACACATAAAATGATTTGACATAGAGACGAACAATACCTTTAATTTGAGAGCACAATTATTGAATCCTTCCATTTTTATTCTCCTTCAGCCATGCATACGTTAGGGTAGATGAATTTAATCCTCTTTTAATATCCCTTTGAATTCCCTATTAAGTTAGAAGCATTTTTAGGTATTCATGCAGACGATCTCACCGTCCGATTTCAACAACTTTCACTTCATCAACGGTCCACGTTATCCTAGCAAGTTTAATTGTATTTTTTAAGGTAGGATGTGACACTAAGGAATAAGTGGGGAATATTGATTTCTTCTTCCCATCAACATATTTAATGAAATTTTATATGGTAGCAGTTGTGACTCTCCGGTCTTCTGAAGTTTCTTGGAAACATATATGCATGCATTCATGTAACATGTATGTATAAATGATGATGGGGAATGGCAAGTTTTTAACTTGGGGAAATTAAGAAAAGGACAGACATGCCTCTTCATTCTCTAAGGATGATAGATCCGCATTAATAGCTTCACGAATTTCAAACATATGATAAAAAAAGAGGAGGGCATTATATTAGAAAATTAATTAAGAGAAGAAAACATAGGTACTGTTGGGAGTTGACTTTACAGGTTGGGTTCTCGGAAGTGAATCTTGCAGACCAACCTGTATTTTAATAATATTCACAAGACAATACACCTACTTTTGCCCTCCCTTCAACTTTTGCAAGCGTGTTAAAGTTTTTATTCACATTCTCCTACATGGCTAGAACCACCTAGTCATTCTATTACAAGGTTTTTAATTACACTAAAAAGTTTAAATATAAGGATGGGAAATGCTACAAGCTATTTTACCTTCTTAATTTGCGCTCAAGTATAGCTTTTCGCTCTCGTCATGTCACAGATTTAATATTATGTCTTGACATTTAAAAATAAGAAGAATGATATAACATCCTAAGAGTAGGAATATACGTTGTGTCTTTCTTGCTCAACGACCATTCTAATTTCTACGCATCTTTTAAATTATCGAATGTCTCTCAAAGAATTATGTGTATAAAGAACTACATGTGTATAAGTGTGGTGGTAATAGATTAGCAAACACCAAGTTCAAGTGTATTTTGGGTACTCTAAAGCATATACTCAATCTGATGTTTTAATTTTGATGATGAAATTAGTGATGACTGATTTGGTAACATTTTATTGATAACCAAGAGAAGAAAAAAACAAAGTCAGAAATAATTTTCTGAAATTGTTGGAATTAGTTATGCCGGTCAGTGACTAATTTGACTAAATGTCACCTAACGTTTACTTTCTTATAGTGACATTATTAAGATAGCTCCGTAAAATTTACTGATACAAATGTGATAATTCTTTTTATCACTTATATTAACAAACAAATGTGGTTTTTTTTCTGCGCTAAGCAGGAAATATTTAAAACATAAAAATAGATAATTGTAGGGATAAATCTAGTAAAACTTTGTCCCTAATGTACATGTAGTCAGGGGCAGCTCAAGCACATATGTGGCCTAAAGCCGTTTAATATGAAAACTAATTTTATTTTTTTAAATGTTATAATATATATATATATATATATATATATATATATATATATATATATATATATAGAGAGAGAGAGAGAGAGAGAGAGAGAGAGAGAGAGAGAGAGAGAGAGAGAGAGAGGATTCAAGCAAAGTTGTTAAAAATATTTTTATAATCAATTTTTTCAAATAATTTCTTTTCAAGTAATATAGCCAACCAATTTAATCTTTCTTGAGACATTATTGATCTTAGCTAAAAATTTATTATCAATTTTAATTTTGAAACACTTTTTTTATTGAGGCAACTGTTATAGGAACCGTTAAAATTATTTTATAAGCAATATAAGTATTTGAAAAAAAAAAATCTTTTTTTTTAATTTAGTATGTGGATTAGAGTAGTATCTTCTACTTATACTATTTCCCTTATAGATCAATTCCAATTCACACATTAATTATTTATACTACCTATTTTTATGTAAGCCAAACAGTTACTTTATTTACATAGCAAAAAAAAGATTTCTTTCCTTTTATAAGTCTACTTTTGTACTAAAAGCACTAAATATTATTTTTTCAAATATCTATAAATCTATTATTTCTAAAAAAAAATGGGGCCTTCCAAATTTGGGGGCCTTAGGCACAAGCCTTATTAAGTACTACAACATTAGAGCCGGCACTGCGTGTAGTTGATAACAAATACAATTTGATTAAACTTTAAAATGAAGAGTAAGTACCAGACACGCATTGTTGTTGGATGGTGGAGTACTATATGAAAATGGAAGCTAAACTTTCCACGCACAAAATTGATCACAAGAGCAGATAGCTTTATTATTATTTTTTCTTTTGGACGGCTGTGCTTAAGATCTCTCAAGAAGCTCGTGAGGGGAGAAGTGTAATTCATATGGCAAAAGTAGAAAGCTTTATAGCTGCTGTTTCAATCTGTAAATCCCAGTGACAGTTCGCACGAACAAAGAATGTATTTGGCTTCTCCTATCACAAGCAACAAGAAGAAAAAAAGAAGCTTTTAGGTCAAAGTTATGATGATATTAATACTGCATGGTTGTCTTGTAAACTTTTGGCCAACCACGCTTGTGGTCTCATTGCAAAACTTTTCGCCAATCCCTTTATTATGTTAGGCGCGCTCCGGAAATTTTATCAGTGTCATACCCAAGATTTTGTGCAAGCGGTGTCAGTCTACTTATAATATGTTAATAGATAAGTAGATTAATTAGGTTGAATTACGGTGGTTTTGAATAAAGGTGGACTTACATTTAGGATTTAAGGGTCGCCGAACCTCATAAACTTCAACAAAAAGCCTTTTATATATATATATATATATATATATATATATACCTTGAAAATAATTATATACATAACTTTGGTATCATATAACAACTAAGAATATGTATACCTTGAAAATAATTATATACATAACTTTGGTATCATATAACAACTAAGAACTTGTTTGGTTAGTAGAAGAAGTGATCTAGTCAACGCATTAAACTTTGTATAACTATATACATTGTTTGGTCGCATCTTTTGATTCAGCATAAATAATACTCTACATGCAAAAGTTATGCAGGCATTCATGTATTAATTTATGCGGAATAGAATACAAATAAAAATTAGTGTTAGTAATACATGGATTAAAATGAAAATTTTACAAAAATTCCCTCACACACTTTAGATTTATTTCTTCTTTTTCCTTAAAATTATCCAACAAGAAATAATTTATACTTTGTATCCTTGTATTATTGATACTTGCATTATTTTTATTAGCCCGTAAATTTTAAACTCTGCATTATTAATTCCTACCGTGTAATTCCTGCAGTAAAAATTTCAGCATAACTTGTCTTCCAACCAAACAACCCCTAGGGTCGCTGATTGAGCAGTTCTGCTATTACCGATATCTCCGTTGTTATTTTCTGGCTGTATAGTCTCATGTCTCATAATTTCGGATTATGCAAGGCAAGAACGGAAGAAAGTGGTCGATCGGAACTTATTCTGGCAGTGATGAATTTTATCATGCATATATGAGGTATAATTTTGGAATTTGCCTTAATTATAGAAGCATAGTCGGCATGTGCAGAGATGAGATTCTCAAATCTTATAAATTTCAGACATATGAAAGTAGTTATCTGGACTCTCTGCGCTACCATCTATTATCATTTCATACTAATTTAAAGATACTCTTGTCTAAGACAAATGAACGTTGTAGATCTGACCATTTCTTTCTTCAAGCACTTTTCGAAACATTCAGAGAAAGACAGAGTCTGACTGAATAATACTATTTTTTATCAGAGAGATGACACAAAGTTAGCAAGATGCCCGGCCGCCAAAGATCTCCACTTGCAAAGGGTTAAAAACAATTACAATTACTTATTCATTGGCAGTGCTATTTTAGTTTACAAAATTTGTCTGCATCTATCAAGTTTACAGATGTAGCCAAGTAAATCGTAAATCGAATTGAGACGTTCCAAGTAGAGAATCTTGATCTTGTTGAGATCAGCAAAAAAGATGATCATGATCCACTGGGATTTTCGTTAACAATAATTATTTTGAACAATGTTGAAAGGGGGTTTATTGAGAAATCGTTGACTTCAAAAACCAAAAGGGTAATAATGAGTGGCCGTGAGACTCGTATTTGATATCATATTAAAATGTGTGACTAACTCATCTAATTAAAATTTAAGTTGTTAAAAAGTGTATACTTTTAATTATTTAATTATGTATTCAAGCGCTTTCGACTTTAACATGGGAGAGTTGCCGAGATACAAAAAGCAAATGAAAAAAAGAAAAAAAGAAGAACAAAATGCTTATAACCACAAATCTTTTCTCTCTTCTCTTTTCTTTAATTACTAGGTTGAAAGAATTTGGTATCCTATTCTTGCATGTCTAAATGCAAGTATTTGCTTTTCTCAAAAATGTCAGTTAATGCTTTGATGACGATTTTTGTGGCATTATCAAGTGTACTTATAAAAATCAATGTCATTCTGCAGTTCATACTTTATATATTAATTGCTATTCTTCGTACTCCTTCCGATGTTGAAACTCTATTATATTGGGCTTAATTTCAAACATGTCTTGAATTACTTTAAAGGAATTTAAGGTTTACCGCGATGCCATATGTATAACGAAAAAAATCAGAGTGAACGTTAGCTTACATTTTCTCATCTAACTTTTCTGTAATTATATTCCATATCTCTATAATTTTTACCACTTCTTAAAAGTCAAATTTATAAAACAATTCAGAATTTAATTAAACTTCCGCCTGATCTTTTCTCTAACTTTTTTAACTTACTTGTATTGATTTTTTTTTCTTTCAAATTAGCATCTTAATAACTCTGATCTGAGTACTATCATATAACTAGATTAGATAGAGTAGTAATTGACGAATGCCATCATAAGTAAAACACTGAGTCAAATATATATATGACTATTTAAAATGATAGTACTAAGATATAACTGTTTTATTTCATTCTTTTTTGGCAACAACATGATAAAAATATAGCTGTGGATGGAGAAGAACATCTTGTTGAGTTGTTATACACATGCAACTTGGTATGTTAGGTTATTATTAATCCTTTGGATGTGCCATTTACTTACTTCAATTGACTGGAATTTTACGTTTACAATTTTATATATATGCCTATTCTATACACAAATACATACACTGATACACATATACACATTAACATAAGAGTCCACGTACGCATGCATGTATTTATCACCATACATGTCCATGTACTTACGACATCATCCATGCAAATCACGCATGATAAAGAAAGTCCACAAATGGAAAGAGAGAACGAGAAACAGACATAAATTAAAGAATGAGAGAGAGAGAGAGAGAGAGAGGAGAGAGAATTGTTCTTTATATGCCAGTTGAAGAAATTTCATTCCTAATTCCAGCAACTTTTTCTTTGGCTGCAAGAAGATATGATAAGCTAGTTTGATATCTTCTTAACAAATAAGTCTTCGTTTTCCTCTAGTTGCTAAGGAAAAGCAAAGAGAGCACTTTTCAGAACCCTCTTTTCACTAATTTGCCTGTACATAACTATTTTCTCGATGGTTTAATTTCAACTCTTGTGTGAAGTGCGACAATTAGGTTTTTGGAAGGAAAAAAAAAAAGGAACAAGATGAAACGAGGAAGTAGTGCAGAAGATTCCAAGTCAAGCCCCAAAAACCAAATTGAATTTGAAGAAGAAGAAGAGGAGGAGGAGGAGGAGGAAGAAGACGATCTGGAGACAGAAGAAAATAGCAAACCTAAAGGTACAAGAACGAGCTCTAGTAACAGCACCGTCGAAGAGAATGGAAAAAAGTCGACCAATTCAGGAGGTGTACGGCAGTATGTACGTTCCAAAACGCCGAGGTTACGGTGGACACCTGAGCTCCATCTTCGCTTTATTCATGCTGTTGAAAGATTAGGAGGGCAAGACAGTAAGTTTTACTTGTATGATATCTAATGAAAATTGAGATCTTAGATCTCAAATATATGAAGTTAATTAGTAACTTTTGTAGATAAAATAGAAGATCAATTGGTGTGAATAAAGAATCGCTAATTCATTGATGAGATTATTTATTCACTTCATAGTTTGAAAGATCTTCCAAAGAACTTATTATAGTGTAATTTCAAGGTTCTAATAACTTTGCTTTTATTTACTAATTTTTCAGGAGCCACACCAAAATTGGTTCTTCAATTAATGAACATTAAAGGACTCAGCATAGCTCATGTCAAGAGCCATCTTCAGGTATATATATATATTAATTTGCAGTTGCAATTACAGGCTGAATTTGCTTTGAAAACTTCTAATTATTTTTTTATGGAAATCATTTTAGATGTACAGAAGCAAGAAGACTGATGACCCCAATCAAAGTAAGTTTTGATTTACTAGTATTTATTTTGCTGTCTCATTATTTATTAGTTGTGCCAAAACTAGGGTTTCTGAAAAAGTTCTTGGTGATTATCATGTTTTAATCCAATGGAAAATTTTATACGCAGCAGTTTCTACGGATGGAAGATTCCTAATTGAAAACGGAGATCACAATATTTTCAATCTAAGCCAACTTCCTAGGCTACAAGGGACGTTTAACCAAGCTTCTAGTTCAAGCTTAAGGTACAAATTAATATTAATCTCATAATTTATCCCTAATTGCTACAACAAACTTGGATTTCATTGTTTAATTTTTTCCATATCTTCTCTTCTAATTATTCCAGATACGAGGATTCTTTATGGAATCGTCAAGCAAATTCTTCTATGTACAATCCTTATAACATCAACATTGGGAGTACCTCAAGTATAAGTACTAGACATGGTTTTTCAAGCCACGGCCACTCACACGCACAACTATTTCCATGGAATAAAACCCTTCAAATTGAGAAAAAGCCTCAACACTTTCATAATCAAAGATTTTGGAGTACTCAAATTGGAACAAGCTCTACAAAACAAAATCTCCTAATGACATTACCAATAGATAGGGAGAGAGATAGAAGGAGAGAGCAAGAAATTATAAAGTTACAAATGCGGACGAATAATTTTCTTTCCTCGAGGGAGAAAGGGTGTACGACTGAAGCAGAGACGACAACAACAACAATAACAACAAACGCACCCAATAAAAGAAAGATTCAAGATTCAGAAATCACTCTTGACTTGAACCTTTCACTGAAAATAAAAAGAGAGGATGATAATCATCAGAAAAGATTGAAAGCTGAAGAAGTTGGAAATCTTCTTTCTCTTTCTTTGTTCTCCTCCTCAACTACTTCAATGGATGATCAAGAAAATCATGGTGGCGAAAAGAATACAAGAATGGCAAGTACCCTAGATCTGACTTTGTGAATGGAGACAATATTCTAAGTGAGATATTGAGGTACTTGTTGATGGGAATTGATAAATTACTTACATCATTTGCAGCAAATCTTTGTCCTATGTATATGCTAGCAGCTACTACTGTGCAAGGTAATGTCTTTGTTGTTATTCCCAATTTGTATGCATAAAAGATAATATATCATTGAGGAATTCTAGGTAACAATTAGTTAGTACTATTGTTTATCTGAATTCTTACTCTTCAACATTGGGTAATGGGAATAAGTGAAAAAACAATCCATGGCTCTTGGTCCCCGACATTTGTGTACACCTAGCTATCTTGAAAACTACTTTAGTTGTCAGTTGCTAGAATGCAAATTATGTAGAGGTAATTTGATTTTATTTTGTCATTCTTCTAGGAATCTCCTTGGTGATCTAATTATATGCATGTGTATATGTTTCGGTGCAGATATAATTGAGTAGGAAAGATGTTTTTTTTTCCTTCAATTCAGCCAGGTTTTGAAATGATGCTAATACATATACATTTGGTGTTCACTAGTAACGAGTTGATGGTGTTAGTTAGAAATCTAATTTTCTTGATAGAATGTATATTGCCTCAACAATAAGTTACTGTTAATTATATTTATGTGACTAGTTTGATCCGGCACAAGTTTAAAAAAGAAATGAAAAAAGACTGTTGAAACTCGTAGGTTTAATATGCCATGATGTCATTATATGCGTAGCTATAAAAAGTTTTTTTAAGGGTAAAATGTGAAGCGTATTCAGTTCTTTTAGAGGAGACTCAAATTAATTAATGTTCTACTATATGTTTGCCATAATATCGTGTGCTTTCTTATGTAACAGAAATAATATTTTGAAACCCGAATAGGGCATGAGTCAAGGTTTATTTTCAAACTGATATAATCTCTAGGATAGAATACAAGACATGATAAGAGTTAACTTCAAATATATTTGTAGGACAAAGTTTGTTACGTGTAGATAACATGCTATTTTCTAAGGTTAAATTATTTAATTTAGTGTAAGCATCGAATATAAATAAATTTGTACATATGTATATAAGTCTATTAGTAGTACACTAACCCAAAGTTAAGTGTGTTTTTAAAAAAATTGCATGTTGTAGCTTTAGGATATTTGATCAGTTTTACCCCCTGACCGGACTTGCTACGCCTCTCTTCCATGCATGTTAACTGCGATTTTCCCTTCCAAAAGTTGTACTAGAAAAATCTACAAATTACTCGCATTAACATCAAATATAATCTAGTATCGAGGACGCATAGAGGCTTTAGATGTAATCCTTTTTCATGTTATACCTAGATTATGTGCATTAGTTCAGGATACATTTCTTTGAGTATTAATTATACCACATTACCTTAATGTATACTACTTGAACTCATCTATATGTGAAACCTTCTACTACTATCTATCTTCATATTATTTAGAGTGTAGATCGGTTATAGGATAATCGATTCACTGCGGTGCCCAAGTCTAGCCCATATGAATATAACGTTGAAAGAACTTAGGTATTTTTTGAGATAAGTTTTTTGTATAATCTAAGCAATGGGTAAAAATTGTGATTTACCTCCATTCCTATATATCTTTTAGTTTTCTTTCTTGTTTTTTCAGATTAAGAATTTTCCGATTTATGTGCGCAATTGAGGTAAAAGTGAACTGCTACTAGATGCATTAGTTTGCACTGCGAACTCCCAAAAGCCTTTAAACATGATTGTAAACCAGCTGGAGAGAATTCATCTAATAATGAGAAAGTACATGCCAATTCTGAAAATTACTGCATTGGATTTAAAGTCAAGAACCTAAATTTATAGGTTCAATTCCTCTTTTACGAATGGAAGCATGCGAATTGAAGATCAAGACTCAAAATTTTTAGAACAAATATTTATGCTGATGATAGAAAAAAGAGTAATCAGCATGAAAATTGTTGTTAGTAAGTTATATATAGTCATAAAAATGAGTAGGTTTAAGAAGATTTTGCTTAGGAAAAAAAAAAAGAGATTTAAAATCCATATTCTGAATGTAATTACTTTATATTACCCGCAATTAATTTTTGATTCTATGAGAATTGGAGAATGTAACTATACTACTTCAATTACAATTAATTCAATATTACCTAGTAATTACTTAATCAGCTGGACAAAAAGGCCAAATCGTGTTATTATCTGTATTTACGTCAAATACAATTCTCATATAACTTCTTAAACACATCTTGGGATTGTTAGCATCCACATTTGCAACTTAATTTGGAGTAATCTGTGATTTAGCTTGACATCTCCTAGCAAACGATTGAATGGAGCTTTTTGTTGTAAGTTTATTGTGTCTGTAGGTTACGCAGTTAGTATTAAGACTTTGTTTAAAGTGATTTGGAACTTCAACTAGTTATTAATTAATTTATAAGCTAATCAAAGTCATACTGCAGAACTGTAGGTTCCATTCTCTTCTTCAACTTGTATACATCCGTGTAACATTTTGATTCAGAACTAGACTTGGCAAAATAAGAATGTACTAAAGAACTTATTACTGTATCTTCAAGTGCATTGTGTTTTTTTTGGAGGTAAATAATGTGAAGAAATTAAAAGGGATCTTTTTGTATATGTATGAAATTTTAAACCTATTATAAGAAATTTTAAACTATTTACGCGGTTTATCTAATTTTTCCTATTTACAGAAAGTAAATAATTTTTTTAATATATATATATATATATATATATATATATATATATATATATATATATATATATATATATATATACACACACACACACACACACACACACACACACACACACAATTTTTTTTTTTACAGAATTCGGTCAAAAGTTATAATTTATTATACAAAATACAATTTTTTTGTATAGAATCTGATCAAAAAGCTACAATTTATATACAACTTATATACAACTTGTATACAATTATATTAGTTGTATATATTTTGTACATTTTTTGTATACCCAACAAAATATATATAATTTATTTATATATTCTTCTTCGAGTTTCAATCTAGAATTTCAATCAAAACTAACTCGAATATTCACCAAATTTTCTCAGAATTGAGATATAAACTCCAAAGCATATTCACAATCATTTGCAACAACACCCAATCCAAACAAATAATTTCGCAAAATTCGATTTTCGAATTTAAAGCTTAGAAGCTTTTTAATAGCTGTCAATGAAATTTTTAATGGATTAATTGGGTTTCCAGCTCTATCTGCTCGCTTTTGATTAATACTCTTTAGTAATTGATTCCAAAAGAAAAATCAATGATCTTCCCTCTTAGACCCATGCTTCTCTTAGAAGCTTCCATAGTTGTAACACCAAACAGCCAGGGGCGGATTTAGGGGGCAGAAGGGGGTTCCCTTTTCGTCAGACAATTACACTATACATATAAAGGAAAATCTGTTGTGTACCTCTATATATATTATATTTTGAATCCCCTTGATATAATCCAAAAGCATAACTCAATTGTCAGGGGGTTCAAAACCTTTGTGAGGTCACTTCTTCAATTTCCACTAGCTATAGTCTCTTTTAATTTTTTAACTTTTTCTCTTTTGAACTCCCTTAGCGGAAATCGTGCCTCTGCTAGCAGCATGAACCCAAGGGATATTCTCGCTGAAGAGAAGCCAAAAAAACAAGAACGTAGAAGAAACTAAGATGAAATAATCGAAACTATAAAACTAAGAATTGCTTTGTAAGTATGAAGGATTAAACAAAGAGTAGATCTTAAACCAAGATAATAAACTAAGAAAAATTGTAATGGGTAACGAGAACGAAAGCACAATGATGAAAATACAATATTTTGTATATAATTGATAAAATGTATAGCAAATTATAATTAAGTTAAAACTTCTCTAGTGGGAGTAAATAAATTTGTAATATAGTTTAGTTAGGTAAAAACTATCTACAAAAAACGTTTGTGAAGAACTATCTATTATTACTTATATTTTTTGTTTGATATAACTTCTTGTGCTTTAATTATCTGTGGTGGATACTTGAAAATCAATTATTTCAAAATTATTGAATAAGTCAAAGTCAGGAAAAATAGTATACAAACAGGTAATCCTTGGCAGAGTCGTGATGGGCCAAGCGTATATAAGCAAACAGACATGGACCATATCTCGAGTCCTCACACTTAAGGACCTAATGGTGATGATAATATATATATATATATATATATATATATATATATATATATATATATATATATATATATATATATATATATATTTTATACACTTTTTCGGCTGCCGAATATAATAGTTTCGCCCAGACTAAAAGTGAAAAAAGGCCAAAAAAATTCATATTAATCTAGGGATTCTTATGCAAATATACAGCCCAAATAAACAGTTAATAATCATTATAGCTTAATAAATTTTTGTATCCAAAATATTTAAATTGCTGAAAAGAAGTGTTGTCTCTTCCAATGTTATCTTTTATAGCTCCTCAGTTGAGGTGGGTTGTGTTTGTCTTTTGTTTCATCTTCTTTAATCATGAGTTCTTTACATGAATTATAGTAATGTTTATTCTACACTTCATGATTGTAAATTTTTATTTGGTAAATAAGAATATTGTATTACCAAGCTTGATCAAAAGGTACAGCTCAAATACAAAAGATGAAAAAGTAATGCAATATGAATAACCCGGAATGCTAAACATCCTATCTAATCTTCCCTAATTACATCACCACCTAATAATTAGCAAGGAAGTAATTCAATCTTTGCAACCTACGTCCAAGATTTTTGTTCTAGAAGATCACTTGGTTCCTTTTTGTAACGACTCGGCCGGTCGTTTTGAGCATTACAGCCTCGTTCCCCTATTTACTGCTCCGTTTGTGCTTTATAGCTGTTGTATGACTTATCGGGTTAGTTAGTTTGGGTCCGGAGAGAATTCAAAGTGAAATGAAACACTTAATCTCATAATGGAAAGCTTAAGTTGGAAAAATCGATCGGATATTGATTTATGTGTAAACGACCTCGGATTTGAATTCTGATATTTCCAATAGCTTCATATGGTAATTTTGGACTTAGGAGCGAGTCTGAAAAATTATTTGGAGGTCCGTAGTGGAATTAGGTTTGAAATGGCGAGAGTTGAATTTTTGAAAAGTTTGACGGGGGAGTGACTTTTTGATATCGGGGTCGGAATCTGATTCTGAAAATGGGAATAGCTTTATTATGTCATTTATGACCTGTGTGCAAAATTTGAAGTCATTCCGCATTGATTTGATGTGTTTCGGCACAAGATATAGAATTTAAAAGTTCAAAGTTCATAGATTTTGAATTGGGGTATGATTCATCGTTTTGATGTTGTTTGATGTGATTTAACGCCTCGAGTAGGTCTGTGGTATGTTTTAGGACTTGTTGGTGTATTTGGTTAAGGTCCCGGTGGCCTCGAGCGAGTTCCGGATGATTAACGGATCAAAAATTGGAATTGTGAGGTTGTTGAAGCTGTAGCCCTTCTGGTGTGATCGCACCTGCGACGATCTTGGCCGCGGGTGCGGAGTTGGAGGGTGTCAGCAGAGGTCGTAGGTGCGATGGGATTTCCGCACCTGCGATTGCGCAAATGCGGGCAGGGATTCGCAGAAGCAGAAAATGGTGAGGAAGCCGGGCAGCGCAAGTGCGATATTTTTCTGCAGAAGCGGGTGCGCAGGTGCGAGCTCAGGCTCCACAGGTGCGAAAAAGCCTGGGCAGAACCCTTTAAGTTCGAGGGTTCGATATTTTCACCCATTTTCGGATTTTGGAGCTCGGTTTGGGCGATTTTGGAGAGGAATTATTCCACACAACTTGGGGTAAGTGTTCTTGACTCCCTTATGATTATATTCCATGAATTAATCTTCGTTTTCGGCTTTAGATTATTGATTTTTCAAGAAAACTCGGAGAAATTTCCTATAATTTCAAAAAACTAATTTTGAGTTTTGAACATCGATTTGGAGTCAGAATTGAGTGAAATTAGTATGGTTGAACTTATAATTGGATGAGTTGTCGAATTTTGTGAGTTTCGTCGGATTCCGAGACGTGGGACCCACGGGCGATTTTTGGAGTGTAATTTCGAATTTTGTGGGGAAAATTAGCATTTTTTATGGAATTTATTTCTATATTTGTGTGGACTGAATCAAATTAATTGTGGCTAGATTCGAGCCGTTCGGGAGTTGATACGCGTAGAATGAAAGTTCTGGAGCATTGTTTAGCTTGCTCGACATTGGATTCGTCTTGTTCGAGGTAAGTAACTCTTCTAATCTTGGAGCTGAGGGTATGAACCATGAATATACGTATTATATGAATTGTTTGAAGGTAACGCACATACTAGGTGACGGGCGTGTGGGCGTGCATCATAGAAATTATGACGTAATTGTTTCTGTGGAATTTTGTAGTCAAATAATCTTGGCATTTTCTATGCAGTTTTATATGTTGAAGAAATTTAGCTGAGAATCATATTAAAAATCATGTTGAAGCTATGAGCTAGTATTATTGGGACCCACAGAGATCATATTGCTGTGAATTATTTGTTTTAAATTGAAAATTCATACTCGGTCATATTCATTTTTATATGCATATCATATCTCAGTCTCTATTGTTATTTATTGATACATCATATCATCATTTTCGGGCTATTTTCATGACATTGTGAGCCCATGAGAGAGAGACTAGAGAGATTGATGACTGAGGGAGGCCGAGAGCCTGACTGTGAGGATATTATTATTATCGGACTGCACGCCGCAGCAGGCCATGTTGGCTTTATATTATTATTATTATTATTATTATTATTATTATTATTATTATTATTATTATTATTATTATTATTATTATTATTATTATTATTATTATTATTATTATTACTATTATTATTATTATTATCTGCAGCAGGCCTTATAGGCTTTATTATAGCATGTGAGTTGTCTGTGCGGATCCAGATATTATACCATAGCACGTGAGTTATCCGTGCGGATCCATATATTGATACAATAGTACGTGAGTTGTCTGTGCATCACATGAGTTGTCCGTACAAATTATAGCGCTTAGACTGAAGGAGCTCCTCCGGAGTCTGTACACACCCCCAGTGAGCGCAGGTACCTACTGAATGCGAGTGCCGAGCGATTGGGAGGGCTGAGTGACTGGGAGGACTGAGTGAAATGATATTCTGAGAGTATGCATATGATTTTATCACTGAGTGCATCGCATTGACATGCACATTTGACATACATGCATAGAGATGCATTTTCCTCATGTTGTACGGTATCATGTCATTCATGATTTCTCACACATATTGGTATATGGACATAGTAATGCATTTTTCACTGGCGATCTAGAAAGAAAATGAAACATCTTATTTAATATGGAAAGGGTTTTTGGAAAAATTACTGTTTTCAAACTTATTCATATTATTTTTGGCAACTTCGGTAAACGATTTGGGTTTTCACCGATATACTTTAAAGGCAGAACTATTTTCGGAAATCATGATTTTGCTGAGCATTTTATCTCTGAGTTACCTCTTGTATTATTTGCTTTACGTTGTTTATGGATTGTTGTTGACTATTGGTTTTGGACTCGACCTTGGTACAAGCTCGTCACTACTTTCAACATAAGATTAGGTTTGTTACTTATTGAGTACATGGGGTCGGTTGTACTCATACTACACTTCTGCACCTTGCGTGCAGATGTTAGCTGTTGATGTTGTTGTGTTCGTTGGGAGCTGGATCTGAAGATGTACTTACGTTCCGGTTGTAGTTGCCTCTTGTTCATGGTAGCCTTAGATTCATAAAACTCTGTTTATGTACTTTTCAAACAGATGATGTGTTACTTCATACCAGCTTTGTATACTCTATTCTTAAAAGCTCATGATTTGTACTACCGGTCCTTGGGGAATATATAAGATTTAGATTTTTTTTTTTACTTAATTATCTTGTTAAATTACATTGGAATTGGATAGTGGATAGTTGGCTTACCTAATGAGTTGGGTTAGGTGCCATCACGACTAGTTGAATTTTGGGTCGTGACAAGGTGGTATCAGAGCTCTAGGTTCATAGGTACTATAAGTCATGAGCAAGTGTCTAGTAGAGTCTTGCGGATCGGTATGATGACGTCCATACTTATCTTCGAGAGGCTACAAGGCATTTAGGATAATTTCCATCTTTCTTTACCTATCGTGCGAAATTGATTCAGCTTGAAACATACCTCTTTGAATTCCTTCCACACATTCATGTGCGCATGTGAGCACTCCGTATCAGTTATACATCGCCGACTTGTGATTCTATGAACGAGGTTCGAGATGTGTATTATGTATTTTGGTGATGGGCCAGTCTGGAGGACATGAGGCCATGGTTAGACCGCAGCTTAAGCTCGGTAGCTTCGGTTGTAACTTGTACATTTGGACTCATATGTCCGGTAATGTCCCTACGAGTGGAATTTGTGGCTCGATGAGCGGTGGAATGGCTTTGTGATGAGTATGATGTAACTGCGGGATGTGTTAAGACGATTTGAATATGACGAGAAGTGTTTCCTTGAAATGTAAAGGAAAGGCCATTGTGTGCTTGATTTTTGTTTTGATGTGACGTATAGTCTCAAATGTGAATGTTTTGAAGGATCTTTCACGTTGTTAAATTTTGAAATAAATTAAATTCTCATGTCTGGTTAATGAGTTTGGACTTAGAAAGATTAAGTGATTTCATAGTAATTGTAACTGCAAAAGGGTATAACAAGATACCCATTTGAGGCTAAGCAGGTGGGTTATCCCCTGCGGAGTAATCTACATAGGTATGTTCCTTATAATGTGAGTGGAGAGTTTCTTTTCTGTCAGCGGGGCGTATGTGTTGAGATTTGAATTTGAATCTGGCTGAGAAAGTCAACTTAAGTGTTAAGAGAATGAATGCGAGCTTAGCAGATGATTTGGGATATTTTTATGGTTGGCGTTGCATGAGCTTGAGAAGAATTTTCGTTGTACTGACTGCGGTATTATGACAGTAATAGAGTATGGGTATTTTGAATTATCGAGTGTTTAAATTTATGGCTTTGAGCCAAGTGGGGGAGTCTGCTATTGACAATTCAATTCATGGTTATGTGTCAAATGTTTTGTTATGGTCTGAGGTATACTTGGGAATCAGTGATGACTTGCAGAGGTGGAGTTCGAGAATAACTTGAGTAAGGAAATTTCTGGATACGGGTTATGGCACTTTAGGAGTATAGAAAAAATCATGGGATGAGTAAGCTATTATTTTTGAAGGATGTAGTGGGCACAAAGTATGAATTTGATCGGTGGTATTAAGGCATGGTTACTTCTTCGAGTGTTGATTGTGCTAAAGGAGCACATGTCTTTCGGTCCGTTTGGGTCGGAGCAAATTAGATTTGAGCAAAATGGGTGACTCTCGAGAAGGTGCTAATGGATTCAAAAATATATAAGTGGCAATTGAAATTTTTTTCGGATTCGTATATCACTAGAATCGGTTATTTACGTTGGATAGTGTCGGGACTTGTGGTAATTCTGTATGACTATGGATTTTATATTTCAGTATAAGAAAGGAAAGAGGGGCAATTTTAAATTTATATAAGGTCTTTCAGAGTGGATGCCTTGGTTATGGTGCTTTTAGGGTACTTAAGAGGGAATTCAGCGGCTTATGGGCCTTAGGGCATTGTGATTCTATGCTAGGGTTGTGGTAAAAGATTGTGGTGTTTTAGCAAAGAGAAGTATCAATTTGAAGACAAATTCTGAAGGGACTCGGAGAAATAGGACAGCTTGGTAGTAGGTTGGATCAGTATGGTAATGGATATGATCGGTTCTTTGGGTGCTTATGATGTGGGGGATTTCTACAGGTGCTTTGTGGCAATACTCTTGGGTTTGGTGACCTGCGTGGCTTGGTTGAGTTGGAGAGATTCAGTTCTGATGGTTTGATTATGTGCAAATGGATTCCAAAGCATTCTCGAGGATTTCTACCACGGTTTGAGATGGATATTTCCTACCCGCCTGAGGAACATATTGAGTATTGTGATTTTCTACCGGATGGGATCAAATGGAAGGCTTCTGGATGATCGGATATGTATTCTACTTGTGACCCAGAATGATTATGAGGTTCTCGTATTTTTTGTATGATGGCATGATAGATGCAGTGTGTTGTGTGAGATTAAATTTTGCGTGTGCAAGTTCACGGTTTAGTTTTGAAGGGGAGGTCATAAATTCTTAGATGGCATGGACGATTTTCAATGTTTAGATAAATGCTATAACTATTTGGTATTGCGTGAGTAGAGTGTACATTTCAGAAGGCGCACTATGTTTTGAATTATGGATATGTCATAAGTATTGCGGCACTTTCCTGATTGATCGACTGTTGATTTTAAGACGTTACTAAGTGGCACGAAAGAATGGGAGAAGTATTCCTCGTGGAATGATCGTGTATGAGAGATGTGTTAGACATTCGGGCGGTGGAGATGGGATCAGATGGTGATTCGTGTGTTCTATGGATTTGGAGACTGGGAGTTTTCAGGAGCAAATTGTTTCATGGTTATGGACTGTGAGGTCGTGGCTGAAACTAGCCAGATGATAGTATGTATTATGATTCAGTCGTTGTGGATTTTCGGAGGGTTATTTATCTATTTGTGGGTGATCAGAGTTGATTTGGGGGTCCATTGATAGGCCCAATTAGGATGCGTATTCTACACCGATTCGGATTGGTTGTCTCCATACTGCTATTGTTAAGGGATGTGCCATTCGATTGATGCTGAGCTTATTCGTGTTCTGAAATGATCTGTAAGTTTCTCTTCTATGCTACGAGGAGTTGTGTTTCATTGGTTATATGCACACCTGGGGCGGTTTGATTGGGGGCCCTATGGCGGAATTTGAGCGAGATGAGTATTTGGGTATTGCATAATTGATTGCGTATTGGTTAGGTTCTTTTAGGTTTTGTGTGGCATTGTGTCATTTGCCTCTCCGTGGTTATTGATTTTGAGCATGGTGTCTTGAGGGGTATAATATGGACCAACATTTGGATGAGATCACGCATTGCAACAGAGTTATGTTAAGGTATGAACCTTGTGTTCTACGGTGTGTGATGGTTTTACGGTGTGTGATAGATTTTTCAGCATTTTGTTGTGGCGGTACTTGTTAATCTTGCGGGGCAGTTCTCTCATTTGAGTCATTTTCCATGGTTGAGTACCTTTGAATTGTTGTGTATTGGTGCACGGACATGTTAGTGTGACATGTCTGTGGGATAATTGTGTTTAATAATATAAGGTCATTGGACCCAGAATGGGTACTGTTAGGTTTGATTACGGTATATTTGGGAAGATAACATTGAAAGTCGGTTAAGAAGTGATTATGGTTCTGGTTGGAGCGAGAGAGCTCCATGACTTGTTGATCTGATAAGGGGTTACGAGATTCTACGTGTTTCTTTTATTATCAGTAGTGTACGAAGGTTTTGGAACGAGGTTTTGTTTGATATGGAGTTTAATACTAGTACCATGTGAGTTTGGAGTAGTTACTGTGATCAAGAATTGTGCTACAAGCATGTGAGTTATGTAATATGTTAGGTGATTATATCTGTGGTTATGGTTATGACTCGATGCAGCTTGTTCAGACTCATACAGTGTGTAAATATAAGATTCATGTCTTGAAAAGAAATTCTGAAGGTTGGGAATTGAATTCCAATGTTTTTGGGCTAAGGTTAAATTAATGATTTTCAGTTGTATTGTGTTGTCAGGCCTATATGGAATAGGGTGACGTGGGATAACCCCCGGGTACGTGCGTGGTAATATGGAATAGTGATTTGACTGCTCGAAAACAACTCTTGGCACGTTCGAGGACGAATGTATGTTTAAGTGGGGGAGAATGTAACGACCCGGTCGGTCGTTTTGAGCATTACAGCCCCGTTCCACCATTTACTGCTCTGTTTGTGCTTTATAGCTGTTGTATGACTTATCGTGTTAGTTAGTTTGGGTCCATAGAGAATTCAGAGTGAAATGAGACACTTAGTCTCATAATGGAAAGCTTAAGTTGGAAAAGTCGATCGGATGTTGACTTATGTGTAAACGACCTCGGATTTGAATTCTGATGTTTTCAATAGCTCCGTATGGTAATTTTGGACTTAGGAACATGTCCGAAAAATCATTTGGAAGTCCGTAGTGGAATTAGGCTTGAAATGGCGAAAGTTAAATTTTTGGAAAGTTTGACCATGGGGTTGACTTTTTGATATCGGGGTCGAAATCCAATTTTGGAAATGGGAATAGCATCGTTATTTCATTTATGACTTGTGTGCAAAATTTGAAGTCATTCCGCATTGATTTGATGTGTTTCGGCACAAGATATAGAATTTGAAAGTTTAAAGCTCATAGATTTTGAATTGGGGTATGATTCGTCGTTTTGATGTTGTTTGATGTGATTTGAGGCCTCGAGTAGGTCTGTGGTATGTTTTAGGACTTGTTGGTGTATTTAGTTGAGGTCCCGTGGGCCTCGGGCGAGTTTCGGATGATTAACGGATCAAAAATTAGAGTTGTGAGGTTGCTGAAGCTATAGCCCTTCTAGTGTGATCGCACCTGCGAGGGTCTTGGCCGCAGGTGCGATGCCGCAGGTGAAGCAGCTCGAGCGCAGGTTCGGAGTTGGAGGGTGTCAGCAGGGGTCGGAGGTGCGATGGGATTTTCGCACCTGCGATTGCACAGATGCGGGTAGGGATTCGCAGAAGCGGAAAATGGTGAGGAAGCCGGGCAGCGCAGGTGCGACATTTTTCCGCAGAAACGGGTGCGAAGGTGCGAGCCCAGGCTCCGCAGGTGCGAAAAAGCCTGGGCAGAACCCTTTAAGTTCGAGGGTTTGATATTTTCACCCGTTTTCGAATTTTGGAGCTCGGTTTGGGCGATTTTGGAGAGGCATTTTTCCATACAACTTGGGGTAAGTGTTCTTGACTCCCTTGTGATTATATTCCGTGAATTAATCTTCGTTTTCGGCTTTAGATTATTGATTTTTCAAGAAAAATCAGAGGAATTTCCTATAATTTCGTAAAATAATTTTTTGAGTTTTGAACATCGATTTGGAGTCGGAATTGAGTGAAATTAGTATGGTTGAACTTATAATTGGATGAGTTGTCGGATTCTGTGAGTTTCGTCGAATTCCGAGACGTGGGCCCCACGAGCGATTTTGGGAGTGTAATTTCGGATTTTTTGGGGAAAATTAGCATTTTTTATGGAATTAATTTCTATATTTGTGTGGACTGAATCAAATTAATTGTGGCTAGATTCGAGCCGTTCGGGAGTTGATACGCGCAGAATGGAAGTTCTGGAGCATTGTTTAGCTTGCTCGACATTGGATTTGTCTTGTTCGAGGTAAGTAACTCTTCTAATCTTGGAGCTGAGGGTATAAACCCTGAATATACGTATTATGTGAATTATTTGAAGGTGACGTACATGCTAAGTGACGGGCATATAGGCGTGCACCATAGAAATTGTGACGTAATTGTTTCCGTAGAATTTTGTAGTCAAATAATCTTGGCATTTTCTATGCAGTTTTATATGTTGAAGAAATTTAGCTGAGAATCATTTTAAAAATCATGTTGAGGCTATGTGCCAGTATTATTGGGACCAACAGAGGTCATATTGCTGTGAATTATTTGTTTTAAATTGAAAATTCATACTCAGTCATATTAATTTCATTACATATCATATCCCAGTCTCTGTTGTTATTTATTGATACATCATTTCATCATGTTCGGGCTATTTTCATAACATTGTGAGCCCATGAGAGAGAGACTAGAGAGATTGATGACTGAGGGAGGCCGAGGGCCTGAGTGTGAGGATATTTTTGGGATCGGGTTGCACGCCGCAGCAGGCCATGTTGGCTTTATATATATTATTATTATGTGGATCGGGGCTTCCCGCCTACAGCAGGTCTTATAGGCTTTATTATAGCATGTGAGTTGTCCTGCGGATCCAGATATTATACCATAGCACGTGAGTTATCCGTGCGGATCCAGATATTGATACAATAGCAAGTGAGTTGTCCGTGCAGCAAGTAAATTGTCCGTGCAGATTATAGCGCTTGGGTTGAAGGAGCCCCTCCGGAGTCTGTACACACCCTTAGTGAGCGCAGGTACCCACTGAGTGCGAGTGCCGAGCGATTGAGAGGACTGAGTGACTGGGAGGACTGAGTGAAATGATACTCTGAGAGTATGCATATGGTTTTATCACTAAGTGCATCGCATTGACATGCACATTTGACATACAGGCATAGATACGCATTTTCCTCATGCTGTACGGTATCACGCCATTCATGATTTCTCACACATATTGGCATATGGGCATAGTGATGCATTTTTCACTGGCTATCTAGAAAGAAAATGAAACATCTTATTTATTATGGAAAGGATTTTTGAAAAAATTACTGTTTTCAAACTTATTCATATTTTTTTTGGCAATTTTGGTAAACGATTTGGGTTTTCACTGATGTACTTGAAAGGCAGAACTATTTTCGGAAATCATGATTTTGTTGAGCATTTTATCTCTGAGTTACTTCTTGTATTATTTACTTTATGTTGTTTATGGACTGTTATTGACTATTGGTTTTGGACCCGACCTTGGTACAAGCTCGTCACTACTTTCAACCTAAGGTTAGGTTTATTACTTATTGAGTACATGCGGTCAGTTGTACTCATACTACACTTCTGCACCTTGCGTGCAGATGTTAGCTGTTGATGTTGCTGTGTTCGTTGGGAGCTGGATCTGAAGATGTACCTGCATTCCGATTGATGCTGCCTCTCGTTCATGGTAGCCTTAGATTCATAAAACTCTGTTTATGTACTTTTCAAACATATGATGTATTATTTCATACCAGCTTTGTATCCTCTATTCTTAAAAGCTCATGATTTGTACTACCGGTCCTTGGGGAATGTATAAGATTTAGATATTTTCTTTTATTTAATTGTCTTGTTAAATTACATTGGAATTGGATAGTGGATAGTTGGCTTACCTAATGGGTTGGGTTAGGTGTCATCACGACTAGTTGGATTTTGGGTCGTGACACTTTTCTACCGTATATGCTAGATAGTTGCAGTCACTGAAAAATGTGTACCGTTCAACATTTATAGAGCATGGATGCTAATATATAATATTTGACCAATTCTAGAAAAAAACGTGCAGAAAATATCTAGTTTGGCGGAGGCACCATGGGTTCTGTCATGGGCGGCTTTCTAGTCGTGCCCCATAACCCCTTGAATGCGCCCCATGGCATCCTAGCAAGCCTCCCAATGCCTAGCGCCATGGATGGTCCCGTGGTCTTGGGTGTGCCAAGTAACAAGCGCGCACATAACTCTGTCGCCCCACTGATAGCCCTCGCCAGTGCCCAGCCACAGACAGATGCCAACAGCGCCGCGCGCGCAGACAATGCTACGCGCACAGACCGTGATGCCAAAGACAAGGTTACTACCAACGGACACGCTTCTACCTTGTAGGAATTTAAGTCATTTTCATTGTAAATATAGAGTAATTTTACTTCCTGTATTTCCAATTCTCTCTAGCTTAGTTAGGTCAAGTCCTGTAACTTTGGTTTATTTTTTTAAGCATTATTAGGGGGATCAAGCAATCAAACTTTCTAGTAAGCAAGCAATTCTCTGTACTGGTATCTCTCCTCCTCGACACTGTGTTGTTTTTCTGTAATAGCTTTCATTAATGCAATCAAGCTTTCTTTCATTCTCAATTCTCTTTTTTGTTCTCTTTATTGCTTTTGACATTGGTTTTTTCGTACGGCACTGACAATCTAGTCTAGCGTACGGAGGAGACCTCAGTTGGTGGATAGTAACTACACGGATATCGGTTGCTTAGCCTTACGTCATCCTTCCAAGGAATCTCAGGAACGCGCCGCGTAACAGTTCACGTTCCTCATAATTAACACTAAAGATCCGCCCCCGGCTGCAGCAATAGTCATCCTGTACACAATAGCATCAGCACTCTTCCCTCGACAGTAACTTTCATACCATAGCAGTTCTTCACTCCATTTCATAACTGGTCTAACCATTCCTTGGTATTGTAATAATTTTTCCCATATAACTAAAGATACATCACATCCAAAAAGTAGGTAATCTATACTTTCCATTTTTTTCTCACACAAGGCATGATATATGTGTTGTCATTATATTTGAATTAAGTGTAAAAGCTAAGTTATGTGTTACAACATCATGCGCAAATACACGGCTAAGTTTGTTACGCACGCACCTAATTTTTGACTATATTTGAATTTTCATCACTTATTTGTATTTGATAATTTTTATATTTAATCTTGATATTTTAACTTTTATATTATTTTTATTAGTAGGCTTTATTAGAGAAAATATAATATTTTAACAAAGTCTATTACATAGAGGACGGAAGAATTTATTTTTAATCACGGACCAAACCTAATAAAATTACTTCCTACCTCCACTGCACTATTTTTTTGTTTCATTACCTCCACTCCCTACACTATTCCCTTGTCCCATCAGCCATTCCTTACCCTCTTCCTCCCTTATTTATATTATAGATACAAGTACACACATAAAAAGGAGGATATTTTTTTTTTTTAAAAGGAAAATCAGCACAAAAGATAAAAGAGGGGACAACCTTCTTCTCCAAGGGCTCCGCTCAAGATCAGCCCCCAAAATAGCCATGGAAGTGCAGCCATGAAACTTCATTAAAAGAAGCTCTTCTTCTCCAAAAACCACCATAAATCACCCCAAACTTCAGCTCTAAAATCACCATATCTGCTGACACAAAACAACCCCCAAACCTAGCTGAAACCAACTCCAAACATAGTCCATAACCACCTAAAAATGACCTCCAAATCAGCCCCCTAAAACAGCCCCCAAACCCCCCAAAAAATCCCTCTTTTACTCATAAAACAACAACGTTTTTGGGATCGAGTTCAGGTAAAGCTCCGGTCGTTGGTTGCTAGTTCCGTTTGAGTTCGCCGGTGAAGGTTCGCGATCTCTGTTGGAAACTTTGGTTAATAGTTTTCACTGCTTTTGCGTTTCAAAATGGTTGGCATCAGATTTCATAATATAAAGGTCCATCTTTTATTTTATGTTTTCAATAAGATTGTTGTTTTTCTTATTTCTCCTTAATTATATGTTCTACTGTTTCCTTGACTTGTTAGTCCCTTTTGGCTTATTTTTATTTAAGTATTTTATTGCTTTTTCTTTATTCTTTTCATGTGAAACTAGTTTAATGCCATGTACTGTTGAGCTTAGTTTAATTAAATATTTAAGTGAATATGTGTTATACTTGTGCTTTATTTAATCAATTCCATAGTCTTCTATTTTTTTAAATTCTAGTATTACTTTGTATCTCTAAGATTTAAATAATTTTGACAATGGAAGAAAGAATGAGCTTTGAGAGTAAGTTTTATCAGTTTAATTTTCATATGCTATGTTGGACGTTCTTGTTATTGAAAAGTATGATTAATAATTTATAGTTTCTTTCATTACTGTTTGCATGACTAGTTCTAAGAATTAATTGTATTTTTTATCTTATCTTTGGATAGTGATTTGCACATAATTGATTTTGTTGATAATTTTTAGTTAAATCATACATTTCTTCCACAATGCCAATTCCATAATTCTCCTTCCTTACAATAATCTCAAACTTGGGGAGAGATGATTCTTGAATACGTTAGTATGATTTTAGGCACGCTCTTAATTTTAAATTACCATGATTATGTATACGTTCGCGTGACATTATTACAATTTCCAAAATTAAAGGCAAGGTATGCGTTTGCGCAACTTGACGGAAAAATCTTAATAATAATAAAAGTGTTATCAATTGTGTAGACGCATGCGTGATATGATTTTTAATGCGCCAAACAAAATAGGTACACGTACGCGTGACTCGTTTCAAGATAATTCCTTAATTACGAATAATCAAGCAATAAAAGCGGATAGATAAAATATAAAAACTAATAAATTACAGTTTGTCCAAAATTAATTCAAGCCAAATTGTAGTCAATAAAGTGACCGTGCTAGAACCACGGGACTCGGGGAATGCCTTACACCTTCTGCCCGGTCAACAGAATTCCTTACTCAGACTTTGTTTGCGCAGACCAATAATAATAGAGTCAAACCTTCCTTTGACTAGGGATTCAAATAAAATATTACTTGGAACACCCAAAAATTAATTACAAGTGGTGACTATGTAAATAAAATAATCTGTATTCAAGTTTGTCACTTTAATTGGAAAAACTCTTTAACCCGCAATAATCCATAATACATATCTTTTGGGGTAAAAAAGGGATGTGACAGTCCTAGCGACTCTACTGGGGACATACCAGAATTTGAGTTTGTACATTGACTTTATTTGGCTTTATTAATTTTTGTATATACTGTGATTTATTTGGGCCTAATGTGCTACTTGCATGCTCTCTTCCGCTTTGATATTGTTGAACTGTATTATAAATTGTCTTCTTGCGTACCCCCCCGAATCTTCTGAATACAACCCTGGGAATCGCGGATACGCATCCCATTCTTTTTTGAGATAAAGCCGGTGGGCCTGGGCTCCCGGTGAAGGATTATTAGTCACTCATATTTAAGAACGGGGAGGGTCCAGTAGTTAAGTTGGAGAAGTATTGCTCCCGGTACGCTACCCCTTCTCAACTCGAGTTGTCCGCTCATTTTATGGTCAGTCTAGATACACCTCATCCCTTAGGAATTTTAAAACCTAGAAGAACAAGCCACATGTCTAGTTATCCCTAGTAGGATCATTTTGTTGCATCATGTGTATTTGACTTAACGAAACTCGACACAGGGGTCGGGTCCGTATAAGACAAGTATCATTTTTGAGACCATCATGTTCACTTATGTGCTAGTTGCTGCATCATTTGGAAGGCTTGCTTGCATTGTTGACCGGCTTTAGAAAATTAGTTGAGCGTAATTGAAAAAAGTCATTCCCTCAGTTTTGTACAAATAATCCATTTTTACTATAATTTTTTTTTGAACTAATCCGGCATAAGGTGCCCAAAAAAAAGGTCAAAATCTATCAATTCTTGGACCGAACTACGCGGGTCTGATTCTCATCGGATGTGAGATACGTAGGCAACCTTTATCGGGTCCAGCCCTCAATTTTTAAAAATCCAAAAATATTTTCCTTTATTTGAGACATCAAATCCAGAAATTTAAAAAAAAAACAAAAAACAAAAAATATTTGAATTCCAAAATATTTTTGTTCTTTTTCAGAAGTTTTTCTTTCGGAAATTAAAAAGAATACTAGATTCCAAAACATTTTCGGAAATTCAAAGACAAATTCAAAATTCAAAAATATTTTCTTTCTTCTTTAGAAGTCTTTCTTTCAACAATTCCAAAAAATAAATATAAAAAAATATTTTTCTTGTTACGAGTTATCATGGTCTGAATTGTATAAGAGTAAAAGTTAGTTTATTTACTTTATTCCTGATCTTCCCGAACTACGCAAAATCTAATTCATGTTCCCAAATGATATGTAGGCAACCCACATCAGGTTCGATCGAATGATTTTGAAAAAAAAAGTTGAAAAAAAAAAGTGAAAAAAAGAAGAAGAAGAATAGTGTGTTCATTCTAACATGCTTTTTGTTTTGAAATAAAATCTAGTTAACGGTGGTCAGTTTGTTGGTTTGAAATGGTGAATCACGAAAATAATCTAGGATCACTCTATCATCTTCTCAACCAAGGGAATAAGCACTGCTATTGTTGATCCAACCAAGGTCACGAAAAGGCAAGTACACAGTTTGGTGGTGAAAAGCAGAGGCAAATGTTGGTTGACTCTTACCAGGTTTGAGCAACAAGACATGCTTGGTGTGAGATGATATGTGATGATAGGGAGACATGAGAATTCTTTCAACTCTTTTGGAAAATTGGTTGCTATGAAATTTCTCATGCCGCCAGTCCTGAAATCCGATAGCCGATATTGGGAACGGTTTGATCAAAAAGTCGAAATTTGAATGTTGATTCCAAAGCAATCAAAATTATTGAATGTCGTAGAATGTTGATGTCACGACCCAATTTCACCTGTAGGTCGTGATGGCGCCCAACACTACAGCTAGGCAAGCCGACTAATAAATTAAGCATACATTGATAAAATTTAAAACCAAGAAAATATAAACCCAAACTCTACCAATGTGTGTGCCAAGACCTGGTGTCACAAGTGAACGAGCATCTAGTAGATTATACAAAACTCCAAATACTATCTGAAATGAAATAGACAGAATGTAAATATAAGAAGAGACACTGGTAGCTGCAGAACGGCTCAGAAAGGCAGCTCACCACTATGCCTCGGGATGACGTGGGTATGTGATGATAGGTCCTCCACTAGTACCTGTCTCAGATCCTGCACAAAAAGTGCAGCAAGTGTAGTATGAGTACGTAAACAACGTGTACCCAGTAAGTATCAAGCCTAATCTCGAAGTGGTAGAGACGAGATGGCCGACTTTGACACTCACTATGGGTCAATAATAATAACTGAAATAAAACTAGGATTTTTAAATCAGCATGATTTACATAATTTACAATAATTTATTTAATCAGCGGAAATAATCAAATTTCTTCAAATGTAACAATTCTCAATATATTAATTAAATTCTTTCGATTCAAATAATTTCCAATTTATCAATTAAATCTCATTTACAGGAGTAACAATTAATTCTTTAACAAGAAAGAATAATAATTCATTAAATTTCAAGGATTTTTCAATTTATTAATTAGCTCCACAAGTTGAAATAAATTATTAAAGTATCGTGTAATTATTATTATTAAGCATGATTTCTGCCGAGGACGTACGACCCGATCCAGAGTGTCGTGTACACTGCTGAGGGACGTGCGGCGCGATCCATAGATGCATCTATCCTGCCGAGGCGTTCGGCCCGCTCCACAAGAAAGGAGGACATTTTCTTATGCGCCTCCGGAAGTAGAGTGTGTTTATTATAAGATGAATTTGGGAGGAGAACAATTTCTTTTAACAATTAATTGATTAAAACAGACAATCAAGCCTATGAGATTTCCATCCTTTAATATCTTTATCTAACAATTCACAATATATTCATATAGATATCAATTAATATAAATAAATCAAAGAATACAATTTACACAAGTAAGGCATGCTTTGAGTCCTAAACTACCCGGACTTTAGCATTAATAGTAGCTACGCACGGACTCTCGTCACCTCGTGCGTACGTAGCCCCCCACAATTAGCAACAATTATTTAATTTTAATCACCTATGAGGTAATTTTCCCATCACAAGGTTAGACAAGAGACTTACCTCGTCTTGCTCTAATTTAATCCACAATTTTGCCTTTTCCACGATTATCCAACTTTGTCTGGCTCGAATCTAGCCAAAATAATTCGATACAATGACTAAAAATTATAGGAAATAAATTCTATAAGGAAATACTATATTTTTAATAAAAATCCCGAAATTAATTAAAAATTCGCCCGCGGGGCTCACATCTCGGAATCCGGCGAAAGTTATGAAATTCGACAACCCATTCAATTACGAGTCTAACCATACCAGTTTCACTCAAATCCGACTCTGAATCGATACCGAAATCTCAAATTCGTTTCTATGAGATTTCTAAACTTTTCCAAATCTCAAATCTCAAAACACTAATTAAATTGTGAAAAACAATGATACACTTGTATATGTAGACCAAATCCGAGTTAGAATCACTTACCACAATATTTTTCCCTTGAAAATCTGTCAAAAATCGCCTCTGCTCAAGCTCAAGTTCGCCAAAAATGGCAAATGGGACGAATGTCCTCTTTTTATAAAACTGTCCAGCAGCCTTCGGAACTGGTCCTCGAACTGGGCCTCGACCGCGGCTTCGATCACAGGCTCGAGCTTGGACCTCGGTCATGGCCTCGATCAGGGCATCGAACATGTACCTTCGATCAGGGCATCGAGGTTGTGCCTTCGATCAGGGCATCGAGGTTGGGCCTTCGCTCAGGGCATCGAGCTTGGGTCTCGATCCTAGTCCTCGAGCCTTACCTTCGATCATGCCCTCGAGCCTTGCCTTCGATCATGCCCTCGAGCCTTGCCTTCGATCGAGGCTTCGATACTGAGTCTCGTCCTTGGCTTCGACTCAGGGCTCGATATCTGGGCTCGATACCTGGGCTCAATATCTGGGCTCGATCACAGCCCAGAATGTCCAACAGAAGAGGAAAAATTGCAGCAGCTTTTTAACTCAAATTTTTGATCCGTTAACCATCCGAAACTCACCCAAGGCCCTCGGGACCTCAACCAAATATAACAACAAGTCCTAAAACATCATACGAACTTATTCGAACCTCTAAATCATATCAAACAACGCTAAAACCATGAATCATACCCCAATTCAAGCTTAATGAAACTAAGAGTTTTCAACTTCTACATTCAATGTCGGAACCTATCAAATCAACTCCGATTGACCTTAAATTTTACACACAAGTCATAAATTACATAACGGAGATATAAAAATTTTTGGAACTGGATTCCGACTCCGGTATCAAAAAGTCAACTCATCGGTCAAACTTCCAAACTTAAATTCTTGTTTTTAGCCATTTCATGCCTAATTTAACTACAGACTTTCAAATAAAATTTCGAACACGCTCTTAAGTCCAAAATCACCATACGGAGCTGTTGGAATCATCAAAATTCTATTCCAGGGTCATTTTCACAAAATATTGACCGAAGTCAAATTTAACACTTTAAGGCCAACTTAAGGAACCAAGTGTTCTGGTTTCACCCCAAACACTTCCAAATCCCGAACCAACCATCCCCGCAAGTCATAAATTATTACAAGCACCTACAAAAAGTTTTATTTTAGGGAACGGGGTTCTAAAAGTTAAAAATGATAGGTTGGGTCATTACAGCTGATGTGCAAGTCCATGGCTAAGATGTCACTTAGTAACTGAAAAGTCACTCTTTTTTCAGCCGGGTAGGAGTCATGGTAGCTTATTTTGTCGTCTTTTCTTCTTCCTTTTGTGTTATCGGACTCTTATATTCTTTATTCAATAAAATACAGTCAGTCATGTGTGTCCATTTTGTGCATAGTTATTTTTTCGCTAGTTCTAATGACATGACATGTATGCGAAATTTTCGGTCAGATTTTAGAAAATTGATCTAGTCTCGAATTTGATAACTAAAAGAAAGAGACACTTTTGAAGATGAATAAAGAGTTGAAACACTTCGAAAATAAGTATAAGCCAAGTATACGTGGAACCAAAACAGTCATACCCATAGAGGTTAAGGATCTCTACCAATAAATTGTTGTGAAGATCGGGCTTAAGGATGATCAGATGGGTTGAAGTCTGTTTAGCACTAAAAGATAGAAAGTGTTTTTCAATATAAGATGCAATACAAATAATTTGAAACGAATCAATCAGTATCGAAATGCACACTTCCATATCAAGAAAGAAAGGTCACCCAAATTGACAAGGGTCATTCTGTGCGAGGAAATTATTGCTCATATAGCTTTACGCTGGACAAGACCCAGAAGACAACATGTTTATCAATGTCATGATTGTGAAGAGATAATATGTTTGGCGTTCTCGAGGATAGGAGGCCCTTTTTTCTGCTACCCAAACACTTTATACCACTTGTTACCCCTTTTGAGCCTATGTTATAATCTTTGACCCCCCCTCTCTTGGAATCAAGTCTAGAGTCAAAAGTCCAAAAAAAATAGTCTAAGGTTTATGCCCCTAGAACATAAGAGCTGGGGCATTTTGCAAAAAAGAAAAAAAAAGATGAAAAAAGAAATAGTTAGGTCATATGTTTGAATTACGTTTGACTTGATTCCTTTAAAGGTTACGTAGGCAGCTCTATACTAGGGTTCAGTCTAACCAAAAACAAAATTCCAATATCTAAAATTGGGGCATAAGTTTGTTTTAGTTTTTTTTAAAGAGTCGATTCCAAGAGTTGTAAGTGTACAACCCCATCATATTGAGTCTATTTTGAGCCTTCATACCGTCCTTTCTTTCTAACCATATCCAAAAGCCTTCCAAATAAAGACCTCCTGATAAACCTTCAAGAATGCCAAGAGAAGCATGCAATGAGAAACAATTGTCACACGACATAGAACATTATCAAGTTGCTCACACAAGAAAGCAAGCAAGCAAAAAAAGAGCCTTACTAATGAAAACCTTCACGGCCACTTTAAGGTAACGGTAAGTAGAGATAAATAAATGAGAAAAACTTGTTGGTGAAAACCCCTCGGGGCACCACTAGTCGAAGGTGAGTCGTGAGTCTAATGCAAAATAATTGGCACAAAGATGCTCGGTTTCAAAGCTCGAAGGAATGACAAGAGGAAAGGTTAGATTGGTTTGAAAGATCAGTCCATTAAGTCCAAAATGCATGTCATGATCACTAAGGATGGCTACCACACTCACATGAGCCCTTTCTTTCCTTCCTTTCCCATAAAAGTTGCGTCTCTTGTTAAAAATTGCTTCCTTTTATTTGTGCAAAGCTTTGTCTTTTTGCTTTTGAGTTAGTCCTCATCAAAACAAGCAAGAAAGGATTTCAAAATCTGCTACCAACTTTTCAGTTGCACAAAACAAATTCTGTCAAGGGAGCAACATGCACTCAGTTGTTACAATCAACATATCTTGAGGATTCGTGCATTACAAAGGTTCCTCCCAAAAGTACTCCTATTGGCCTACTTGTCAAAAGCAAGCAAAGAAAAGACCGCAAGATTAATCATGGATTTTCTGTAGTATCTAACAAAGATTATGGTGTATGCACATCATGCAAAAAGGCACATATCCAGTTGGGATTCGCTCTGATAGACAAATTGCTTTAAAACAAAAGTCATGCAAGATATCAAAAAAATGGTTTTAAAAAAAGTGTGTTCCTTTTGGGATAAGGTGGATTGAACCACAAACACAATCAGGGTTGGTACAGAGAGAAAAAGTCTCTTGAAAGCAACAAGTCTACCAGCAGTGGAGCCAACTACCAATACAGTCGGTCTTTCAAAAGCGAATGGGCACAAAGCCAAGCTGCCAAAGACATCATGGCCACAAACCGACCACCACTTTTAAAACTCACAATTTTATTTGTTTGAAGCAGGAACAAAGCAGTGCAGAATGGCGATTCTTAAAGGACGAATATCACCAAAGGTAAGTTTCTGCAAAATCTCCAATTTCTTTTATTTTTAGCATGCACCACTATTGTTCATACAGACCACTTTCGTAGCTTAACCTAGGTAGAACCTTTTCGCTGAGGGGGATCCAACTCATATTTTTGGATAGAACTATCAGGTTGTGTTTCGTAGCTTAATCCAGGTAGAACCTTTTCGCCTAGGGGGATCCAGCTTATATTTTCGAATAGAAGTGCTCTTCGCTCTCTTTTACGTAGCTTAACCCAGGTAGAACCTTTTCGCCTAGGAGGATTCAGCTCATATTTCCGGGTAGAAGTACTCTTCGCTCAGGTTGTTAAGGTTGTTTTACGTAGCTTAACCCAGGTAGAAAATTTTTGCCTAGGGGGATCCAGATCATATTTCCAGGTAGAAGTACTCTTCACTCATGCTCTTTTACGTAGCCTAACCCAGGTAAAACCTTTTCGTCTAGGGGGTCCAGCTCATATTTCCAAGTAGAAGTACTCTTCGCTCAGGCTCTTTTACGTAGCTTAACCCAGGTAGAACCTTTTCGCCTAAGAGGATCCAGCATATATTTCCGAGTAGAAGCACTCTTAGCTCGAGATGTTTTATGTAGCTTGACTCAGGTAGAACATTTTTGCCTAAGGGGTTTCAGTAGTTTATCAGTAATACAGGGTACCAACTCCTGGTTGCATTCCTACTCAGCAATACAAGGTACCAACCGCTGATTACATTTCTTCTCAGCAATACAGGGTGCCAACCCCTGATTACATTCCTTCTCAGTAATACAGGGTGCCAACCCCTGGTTACATTCATTCTCAGTAATACAGGGTGTCAACCCCTGGTTACATTCATTCTCAGTAATACAGGATACCAACCCCTGGTTACATTTCCTTCTCAGTAATACAAGGCACCAACCCCTAGTTACATTCCTTATCAGTAATGCACGATGCCAACCCCTTATTATATTTTCTTTCAGTAATACAGGTTACCAACCTCTGGTTACATTCATTCTCAGTAATACATGGGGCCAACCCCTAGTTACATTCCTTCCTAGTGATACAGGGTTCCAACCCTTAGTTACATTCCTTTTCAGTAATACAGGGTGACAAACCCTTTAGTTATATTCCCTTTTTAGTAATATAGGGGGTCATCCCCTATATATATTCCCTCCTTGTGATACAGGTTGCCATCCACTGGTTACGTTTTCTTTCAGTAACATAGGGTACCATTCTCTAATTCCAGTTCCTTTTGGGAACACATGGTACTACCCTTTGTTGCATATCCTCACATAGCTAGTTTATACTGTTATTTTTGTCTTCCTTTCAATAAATTAGATAATTTATAGCTTTCTCTAGTAACTCACAAAAATATTCTAGTGCCAAACTGGGGCAGAAAAGTTTTGTTTGTTTTGTTCGTCTTTGATGGTTTTGTAGGACCCCGCCGTAAAGCACAGATTGTGATGATTAAAGCTTGCAGTTTTAGTTCTCGGCAGAGAAAAAGAGGTCTTTCGATCACAAGATAATCGAAGTCATCTTTGATAATATGTTAGCAACCCGGCTTTCCAAGAATCAAGTTCCAAACTATGATCGAAAAAAAAGATTGTTCGAGTGCAAAGACGTTTGGGGTCGAGCTTTGACGTAATGCACACATCAACCGGCATCTCAAAATCCATCTTCTCGGCTTCTAATTAAGAAGTGAGCATTCAAGACTCAATTCAATCTCGAGCTTCAAGAATCAGTCTTCAATCTCAAGGCACCAATGCAGGTTTACAAGATTTCAATTGAAGATGCAAGATTCAAGACAAGAAGAGTAGATAAGATCTTGTATTTTTTTTCTTTTCTTTAATGTAACTTTATTTTTATTTTGATGTAATAAACAGGACCGTGGACCGGAGCCTCAACGGAACCTCACTTGGCTCTCTAAATCATTATTCTGTCACTCTCCTTGAACTACAAGCGACCTGATTCCCTTATAATCCGGGATATATAGGTTGTCCAAATCCAGGGCTCGGTTGTACTATTTTCATATTTTATTCCTTCCTTTTTGAATAATGGTATGGTAAAAAATTAGTCACATGACTCACATTGTCTTTGCTTGAAAACTCTTCATGTTTCCAAACAAAGAGGGGCATGCCGTAAGCCCTAATTTTTGACTATATTTGAATTTTCATCACTTCTTTGTATTTGATAATTTTTAGGTTTAATTTTGATATTTTAACTTTTATGTTATTTTTATTAGTAGGCTTTATTAGAGAATATGTAATATTTTAACAAAGTCTATTACATAGAGGATGGAAGAATTTATTTTTTAATCATAGACCAAATATAATAAAATTACTTCCTACCTTCCCTACACTATTTTCTTGTCTCATCACCCCACTCCCTACACTATTCCCTTGTCCCATCATCCATTCCCTACACTCTTCCTCCCTTCTTTATATTATAGATACAAGCACACACATAAAAAGGAGGAGATTTTAAAAAAAAAGGGAAGGGGGGGGGGGGGGGGAGTGAGCACAAAAGATAAAAGAGGGGACAACCTTCTAGGGGTGTTCGTCGGTCAGTACGGTACGGTATTTAGATATTTCGATTCGGTATTTTCGGTATTCGGTTTCGTAAAATGCTATACCAATATCGTACCTAATTAAATTCGGTATGGTTCGGTTTTTCGCCTTTCGATTTCGATTTATTCGGTTCGGTAACTTCGGTTTATTCGGTTTGAATACTAACTAGTATATAGAGTCATAGACGGTAATATTCTTAATTAAAATACTCAAAAGTACAAAACTAAAAATGTTTGTTGACAAAAGTTTTGTCCAAAACTAGCAAATACCAACCTAGAGAGAAAAAACTTAGAGAAATATCTTGTTACTTACTTAGAGTTAATTGCTTAGAGTTAATTGATGAACTTAGAGAATAAAGAAAAGTAAAATTTTAGATTTCTTATATTTAAGTTATAATTAATAAAATGTGTATTGTGTAATATAATATATATTTCAGTACGGTATCGGTATTTCGGTATTTTATTTTAAAATACCAAATACCAATTTGTTTTAAAACTTAAACCAAAGCTTAAACTGAATACTATACCGAATAATAAAATATCAAATACCGAATACCAAAAATTTTAGTTTCGGTACGGTAATTCGATATTTATCAAATTATGTACAGCCCTACAACCTTCTTCTCCAAGGACTCCGCTCAAGATCAGCCCCCAAAATAGCCATGGAAGTGCAGCCATGAAACTTCACTAAAGGCAACTCTACTCCTCCAAAAACCACCATAAATCACCCCAAACTTCAGCTCTAAAATCACCATAACTGCTGACACAAAACAGCCCCCAAACCCAGCTGAAACCAGCTCCAAACATAGTCTATAACCACCCAAAAATGACCTCCAAATCAACCCCCCTAAAACAGCTCCGAAACCCCCCCCCCCCAAAACAGCCCTCTTTTCCTCATAAAACAACAACATTTTTGGGATCGAGTTCAGTTAAAGCTCTGGTCGTTGGTCGCTAGTTCCGTTCGAGTTCGCCGGCGCGCGGTCTCTATTGGAAACTTTGGTTAATAGTTTTCACTGCTTTTGCGTTTCAAAATGGTTGGCATCAGATTTCATAATATAAAGGTCCATCTTTTATTTTATGTTTTCAATAAGATTGTTGTTTTGTTTATTTCTCCTTAATTACATGTTCTACTATTTTCTTGACTTGTTAGTCCCTTTTGGCTTATTTTTTATTTAAGCATTTTATTGCTTTTTATTTATTCTTTTCATGTGAAACTAGTTTAATGCATGTACTGTTGAGCTTAGTTTAATTAAATATTTAAGTGAATATGTGTTATACTTGTGCTTTATTTAATCAATTCCATAGTCTTTTATTTTTTTTTAATTCTAGTATTACTTTGTATCTCTAAGATTTAAATAATTTTGATAATGGAAAAAAGAATGAGCTTTGAGAGCAAGTTTTATCAGTTTAATTTTTATATGCTATGCTCGACGTTGTTGTTATTGAAAAGCATGATTAATGATTTATAGTTTCTTTCATTACTGTTTGCATTACTAGTTCTAAGAATTAATTGTACTTTTTGTCTTATCTTTGGATAGTGATTTGCACATAATTGATTTTGTTCACAATTTTTAGTTAAATCATACATTTCTTCCCCAATGCCAATTCCATAATTCTCCTTCCTTACAATAATCTCAAACTTGGAGAGAGATGATTCTTGAATACGTTAGTATGATTTTAGGCACGCTTTTAATTTCAAATTATCGTAATTATGTATACGTCGCGTGACATTATTACGATTTCCAAAATTAAAGGCAATGTATGCTTTCGCGCAACTTTGACAGAACAATCTTAATAATAATAAAAGTGCTATCAATTGTGTAGACGCACACATGATCTAATTTTTAATGTACCAAATAAAATGGGTACACGTACGCGTGACTCGTTTCAAGATAATTCCTTAATTACGAATAATCAAGCAATAAAAGCGGATAGATAAACCATGAAAACCAATAAATCACAGTTTGTCCAAAATTAATTCAAGCTAAGTTGTAGTCAATAAAGCGACCGTGCTAGAACCACGGGACTCGGGGAATGCCTTACACCTTTTCCTCAGTCAACAGAATTCCTTACTCGGACATTATTTGCGTAGACCAATAATAATAGAGTCAAGCATCCCTTTGAGTAGGGATTCAAATAAAAGGTGACTTGGAACACCCAAAAATCAATTCCAAGTGGCGACTCTATAAATAAAATAATCTCTACTTAAGTTTGTTACTTTAATTAAAATTTTTTTTTGACCCCCAATAATACATCATGCATATCTTTTGGGATAAAAAAGGGGTGTGACACTTCCAACGTTAATCAATATTATTTAGTTTGTAATTAGGAAGGCTGACTTTATTGTTGCTTATCTACAAGAGAAGACATGTCGGATTCGTAACTTGTACTATATGCATCGCTAACATTGTTTAAATTTTAGTCACTTACAAGAAAGAAAACACGAAGTGAATAGTGCCACAAATTCATAACCAAGAGATGATAAAAATGAAGACACTTTGGGAGGTGTTTCTAGTCATACTCTCTATGACGTCCTCTATGACACATTTAGGAAAACAAGAAATTATCGTTTATACTGTTTTTAACATGTAGGAGCCCCTTTGGATGGTTGTTACATATTTTATTTTATCATATTCTTGCTTTAAATACAATGTTTGTTTTGATTGTTACTTAAATTCATTGTATCGAATCGTTAAATCTGTCGTTACTTAACGACGAAAAATGTCACTTTATGTAATGACAGATTTGATGTGGTGGCGTCGTTACCTTATTTTTTTCATCTCATTTTACCCTTCTTTATTATTAAATAAACATATTTTATCTTTTTTATATAATAATTCTACTTCATATTTTGTGTGCGTGACGTCATGAAGCGACGACAAATGATACAATCTATCCAAACATTGTATTTATCAAATAATACAATACAATACGATACATTATGAAACAACATCTAACAACCATCCAAACAAGCTGTTAATACAGTGATAGAACAAACAAAATAAACAAAAGGATTAAAAAGAAAATAATGAATTAGCACCGAAGACACAAGATAACAGAAGAGAAGTGAAAGCTTTTATTCATTCTTCACCAATAATTTTATTCAATTTTAATTATTTACATATTATACTATGGAATAATTGAATTAACATAAAGAGTCTTGCCTGTTAAATACAGTGGTAGAACAAACAAAATAAATAAAAAGATTAAAAAGAAAATAATGAATTAGCACCGAAGACGTAAGATAGGAGAAAAGAAGTGAAAGCTTTTATTCATTCGCCCCCCAATAATTTTATTCAATTTTAATTATTTTACATGTTATATTATGGAATAATTGAATTAAGATAAAGACTCTTACCTGTTAAATAATGGTATCTTAAGTTAAAGAAAATGGTAAACGTTGATATATGGGTCAATACTGTTACCTTTAGTTAAAGAAATAGTAAATGTTTAACATATGGGTCAAGTAGATCGCTAGTTCAAGTCAAACTGGTGCTTATCTTTATTGTCAATCAGTAAACTATTTCAACATGTGAAATTCATCTATTACCTAAAAAAAAGGGGAATATTTTGCGTTCCAAATTGGTCAATTCGGAAAAGTCCTAAGTAGAGCTATAAAAGAACAGGTAAATACTACAGATCTACCTGATATCAAATCAAATAATTTAATCTTAGTAATTATTAATCAAAATGAAGGTAATATCACTTTACTCTAACTAAAAACTCCTACTATATAGTTATGTGTTTTAAACACGACCTATTAAGTAAATCATCAGTTTTAAAAAGTAATAAATAGTAGTACTGGTTTAAGTTCTGAACATTCAGATTAGAAACTCCCGAAATAATAGCCTTTTTGGCCAAGCTTTTAGAAGGAAAAAAGTGCTTTTGAAGAGAAACAGAAATAAATTTTGAAAATCAGAAAAATATAGTTTCTCTTCAAAAATACTTTTTTGAAAAGCACTTTTGAGAAAAATATACTTACAAGTAATTTTCAAAAATTTGACCAAATATTAAATACTGTTCAAAAATATTTTTTAAATTAATTAGTGAAATATAAATCAATTCTCGCCGAAAGTACTTTTTAAAAAAATAATTGTGTGATTTTAGAAGATTGCTCAAACACCTATAAAAGGGGCCGATGGAGTTGAAAGGAGAAGAAAGACAAATAAATGGGAAAATAAAAGTAACCAATCAAAATCATGGAGAAGATGAGGCATAGACGGTTATTTGGACAATAATGTTGTGGCTTTTGGCTCCTTTTTCTTTTCTTTAAATATCCTTCCCTTTTCCCTCGGCATATGCTCCCCGAATCTCTCCTTATCCTCCCCTCTGTCTCTTTCTCCCCTTACACTTTCAATTACAATTTACAAAATCCTCAACTCCAAAACCCGCTGAGCTGACAACTTACAACCTTCTCTCTTTCTCTCTCTAATGGCGTCCTCGGCGCCAGTGCTTCAGCAGCACAACAACTTCCTCTTCACTTTCAGCTCAAAAAATAAAAATACCAACTCTCTTTTCTTCTTCAACTCTTATAACTCTACTCTCAATTACGTTACAAAGCCTCTCGCCTCTACATCTTCGTCTCTCTTTTCATCGCCATTTCAATCCTCCTCGCGTCCTTTAATCCGCCTCACGCGCGTTTCCACCGCGCCTGTTGAGTACGTGCCGCCAGCTCCCGACTTCGATATTCACAAAGAAATCGCCAGGCTTAAAGCTTTGAAATCGAAGCTTGATCATTGTACTAATTTGAAGGACAGAATCAGAGTGATTGACTCTGATAGTCGTGTGAATTCCTTTTTCTTTTCGCATAAGAATTCGTTTTCTAGGGTTTTGGAGACTTTGCATTTGGATCAATTTGAAGTTTTTTTGCTTAAATGCGTGGTTGCTGCTGGGCAACACCATGTGTTCGGTGATGTTTGTACAGAATTTGAACAGAAAAGAAGTTCGCTGAAGAGTGCTTTGTATGCTTTGGCGGAAATGATTGAGAATTGGGATGTAAATGGCGGTAACGGTGGCGGTGGTGTGAATGGTTATGGTATAGGAACTGAAGAGCATGAGGCATTGAGGTCAATGTTGAAAATTATTGGAGAGGTTGAGCGGTTTTATGATTGCATTGGAGGAATAATAGGGTTAGTTCTCTATGCTTTACTTTGATTTGAGATCCTTCACTGGAGTATAGTCATAGCTTAGAGTGCCTGAACAGAGACATATTGGAAATAACAAATTGCATTTGGCTAGAGAGTTAAGGCCTTTTAAAAACTTAAAATCGTAGTTAAAATTTGAAGCTTGTAAATAAACAGTTTAAGTTACTTCCGTAATGAGCAAGAGTAGAACCATAAGGTCTAAGGTTCAAATCCCAACGGAAGAAAAAAAACACAAGCTTATTTTTTCCCACATGCCCTAAGTCTTGGTGGGCAAAGTTACCCGTCAAGTAACGGGTACCCAGTAGAATAGTCGAGCATGCCTGACACCGTCGTCATAAAAAGAAAAAGAAGAAAAATATAGTTTAAGTTACTAAATTTGAAGTACTTATGAAAATTCCTTTTCTAATTTGAAGTATAGAGTTTGTACAATCTGAATTCTTTGCTGAGCTTGTAACATAATTATCCTCTTTCATATTAAAACCTCACTTATTTCATCAAAAAACATAAAACCTTACTATGTGGAGGAAGTGTTTGCCATAATGTTTTTGAATGCAAGTACGAAGGTAGTACATGTTTGATTATTAATGAGCCTATGCAAACTTTTTGTGCTCAAACTTGCCTAAAGTTTTTGGCAGGATGTAATGTAACATTATCAAACATCTTTACTGTTCAATTCACTTTTTCAAAGTGTTTAAATAATATAAAGGAAGAAACAGCTAGTGTTCAAAAAGTAAGTTCCTTTACTGATTTTTGTGGATAAACTTGAGATAGCATAAATTGTTTAAGGCTGCTTAAGTACCTCCAACTTTTCCCGTAAATGTTAGTTTCCTATTTATATACTCTTCATCCATTTAACGTGTGCCGAGCCTCCATACTCTGATATCTTTCGCCAAATTAGCAAGCTGTTATTATTCTACTTTATAAGTCTTTCCTTTAAGCTTTGTACACAAGTAGCATTGAGAAATCTTTCTTTATGATTTTCTTTTATGTTGTTATTGTGTAATTTTTCATCAAACCTTCCATTTTTGAGCTATTTGTTGAGATGTTCTAGACCTTTTTAAGCTAGTTGTGCTAATGAAATACAAGAATTTTGCTGCAGGTATCAGATTATGGTCCTTGAGCTTCTTGCTCAGTCAACTTTTGAACGACAGAGTCTGTCCCATCACTCAAATAAATCTCTCAAGCGTGAGATAATAGAAATTCATCCTCCACATGCACTTGATCTTTCTCAGGATTTAGAATATGCATCTCAAGCAGCTATTTGGGGAATTGAAGTTAGTCAATGCATTATATCTTGTAGATGTCAATGGATGTACTTATGGCATTGATCTAATCATTGTTTAACTCTTTTGAAGGGATTGCCAAACCTGGGAGAAATATATCCTCTTGGTGGCTCGGCAGACAGGCTGGGTTTGGTTGACCCCGACTCAGGTGAATGTCTACCTGCTGCAATGCTTCCGTACTGTGGGCGTAGTCTATTGGAAGGTCTTATAAGAGATCTTCAGGTAACAGAAATATCCTTATCAAGCGATCTGTTTCTGCATTCATAGTGTTCTAAATCAAATCAAAACCAATACGATGATATCCTTTAACTATACTGCAAGGCTAGGGAGTACCTGTATTTCAAGTTATACGGCAAACAATGCATCACTCCAGTTGCAATAATGACAAGTGCAGCAAAAAGCAATCATGAGCGTGTCACCTCACTCTGTGAGGAACTCCACTGGTTCGGAAGAGGAAGATCAAATTTTAAACTTTTCGAACAGGTAGAAATTCACATGCTTCCCATTCCTGTGACTCCATGAATTAATGTGTGTTCTTATATTTATTACATAAGCTGTTCATTTGGTGATTTAACTTGTCAAATTGCTAGCCTCTTGTTCCAGCTGTTAGTGCAGAAGATGGACAATGGTTGGCTAGTGGACCATTCAAACCTATATGCAAACCAGGTGGTCATGGGGTGATCTGGAAACTTGCCTATAATGAAGGTGTTTTCCAGTGGTTTTATGATCATGGAAGACGAGGTGCGACTGTGAGACAAGTCAGGTCAATTTCAAATTGATATCTGCTGTTTCAAGATAATTACTAGCTTTCAGTGGCAAGAGATAATGGGGGATAATTTATGTCCTGAATATGGTAGACATTGTTGGCTTTGCAGTAATGTTGTGGCATCTACAGATTTGACTCTTTTGGCTTTAGCTGGACTTGGTTTGCGTCAGGGAAAGGTAAGATTTAACATATCATGTCAGTTTTCTCAAAAAGCATGGAGTTTGGGCAGTAGAAAAGTTAGAGAATTGGATTTGATTTGACTTGACTTCAAGCTATTCTTGATAGTTCTGGATTCCTGAAGTTGGATTGGGAGAACTTTGCTGATTAGGCAAAATAATGAATCCTTTTAGTTCATGAAATTAGTGTCACCTTGGAAAAAAAAAATCAATTCTTTTAAATGCTTGGACAAGTTGGAACAATTTATGGAACACAGACAAGCCAGAGCAAGAGTATATTTAGGTCTAGGCCATGCGCTGAATCCTTGACTTCGTGCCTTATTTCTTGCTTGCTCCGCATTGGAATCAATCTTCTATTTACTTTTTATAATCTTTGGTCAAATTCTAAATTTCCAGAAATTGGGCTTTGCTTCATGCAAGCGAAATGCGGGTGCTACTGAAGGCATAAATGTTCTAATTGAGAAGAAGAATCTTGAGGGGAAATGGACCTATGGTATATCCTGCATAGAATATACCGAATTTGACAAGTTTGGAATGACGGATAATTCTCTTTCTTCTTACAGGTAATCTATGTCCTTCCTTATTCAAATACAAAGAATGATGGCTTTAATTGGAACCTTTTGGTATCTTCCATTCATGGGTTTTAAGACAATTACAACAATCTCAGTGTATGTAAATTATGTAAAAATGACTTTCTGCTTGTGACAGTGGCTTTGGCATTTTGATCGACCCTGTATTTTGTCTCTTCAGAGTACCAGCTGATGTTTAGAATTCTCTACTACAAATTGATGCTGTCAACTGTAGCTTTTGCAATCAACTTTTCTAAATAGTTTTTAAGCCTTGCTACTGAAAAGTTCCCTGAAACTGGGATATGTCTCTGATTTGAGATTGATAATGCCATGGGGTCTTCCTAAAAATTACCTTCTGCTCTCAGTTGCTTTGCTGGAAGTGTAGAAACTAATTTTGTAGTGATGATATTAAACTTGAGATTTGGCGTTACTGCATAAAGGACTCCTATTTCATGCGTGGAAAACCTATCACCATGATAGTTCGTTCTCTTGATGTCCATTGGGTTTGTTTGGTGATACAAGGGCATGTGTGATGCAAAAGAGTGAAGTTTCAAGCACTTCTTGTCTGTCTATTTGATATTCGTTGTCCTTTTGGATTAACCACACAACCCTTCATTTCCTGTGCTGTTCCTCACTTCTTTGTTGATGCTTGTGTGATATTGTATTTCACTGAGGTGTCAAGGCCTCTTGGTTGTAGATATATGCATACTTTAGCTTATTAGGTTTTCATCCTTCTATCTAACTTTCCACGGTAATGATGATATTACTAAAATTACATGCCATTCTGGAAAATTCTAATTCCCTACCTTCTTCCTTTGTTAAGTTTACAGGCCGAGTTTCCTGCTAATACAAATATTCTATATGTTGATTTGCCCTCTGCTGAGCTAGTTGCGTCAAGTAATGATGAGACTAGTTTGCCTGGAATGGTGCTTAATGTGAAAAAGGCAATCACATATGTGGACCAGTTCGGAAGCAAGCATAGGTACATCTTCCAGTTGTGAAAGCTATTCTAAAGGTCTCTTTGTCTTCACTGGATGGAACATGTGCTTATTATCAAATTTATTGCTGATAGATACCATGATTACAAAAAGTGCATTGAACTCCATAGTTGAAAGTATCTTGTTTTTTATAACTTCCAACTCACGTTCCCAAGTAGAAATTAGAAAGGATCATATAAGATTAAAATGGTTCCTGCATGAAATACAAAGTTCTGTTGTTACACCTCTTGCATTAGCAGTTTCCTGCCTCTAGCTACAAAGGAACTAATATGTCACACTTATCACCCAGAAAAAAGAAGATGTCCATAAGTTTTATCTTGATATTGTTGAGCACACCAAGTGGACTTCCCTTGGCATTCCTAGTCGACTTAGAAATTACGAAAAATTCAGTTTTAATTTGGTTTTGAAATACTAAGTAATGCAATCAGAAATATCAAGACTAGTTAGAAGTATGAACTTTGCCACATTTGATGTGACATACTCCTCATTTTCGAGAGGAAACAAAAAGAAGAATATGACATACTCTCCTTTTCCTGAATGTCCTTTTTCTGTTAACACGTGAACTTGAATGTCTCTCTAGTGATGTGATTAACATGTTCAAAGAACCCAAATTTATAAAGAATTCAGAATTAATTTGTGTTTTAACTATCAGATTTTCTTTTTATGCACATTTTGAGCACTAATTTCTATTCTCTTTCACCTAGCACAATATCTCTTGCCAGATTAATATTGCAATACCCTTGTCAGTATAAGTCCTAAATATTTCGTACCTCTTGTATTTAAAAATTCGGCACTTTAAACAATCAGTGTATTAATAAAAATTGGAAAACCTAAGGACTGATCCAGTTATCCTCACAGTAAAGCTAATGTTACGCTAATATTTATAGTTAGTCACTTCACAAGAAATATCTGATGGGAACTGCACCTTATTGATTTAATAATAGATTAACATAAGATTTTGCAACCAATAAGACTACAAGAAAGATGATTATGTCACATATATAAACCCTTACTATAGTCTATTTGTTATGGGACATGTGACTTGGGCGATAATCTACTGTTAAAAAGGATTGTCTCGGGTAGTCACCAGTTGGTTTTACTTAGTTCAACGATGGCATCAACTGTTAGTGCCGTCACTTTCTTTTAAAAGAGCAGGAAGTTGTAGAGTGTCTATATATGTCTCTAAGTTAATATAAGGATGGGAATATTCTTCTGCAACATCAGTTTGATATTAGGAATGTGTATAGCTTCCTCTGGTAAATTTTGAACTGTTATGTGAAATCATGATTTTTCTGAGTGAAGCTTTAGGATTAAGAGAGAAACTGGCATCTTTGTCACTCTTTCCAAAAATGAACGTTGAAGCATAATGGCAAAGCTCAAAAAAACGAAACGGAAATAGGGTCGTGTTCCGCTTCCCTTTACCCAAGTGTGAACTGCAGGCTAAACTTTCGTTTATTAGCTAGAAGTTATTAAAAGTTTAGGCATCGACTTCAAATACAGTCCAAAACTGGTACAACTTGGAATTGAAAAGAAAATTTGAAATGACAGCACTGTTTAAAGCACTCGGGGAAAAGGCTGAAATGGACCTTGAAGTACATTGCCTAATCCATGGCCAACTATCAGTTGTATCGTAGTTCCATATCAATGTGGATGTTGTATGAGGAAGGCCATCAAAATGCTATCACATCAAAGAGGGATAGATCTGCCTGGTCACGCACAATACGCGTATGTTCATGTGTCTGCACTGCATTACTGAAAAAGAAGCATTTACTTGGCCTTCTTTCTTGGATTTGGTTACGTTGTAAGTTTCATGTCTATTTAAAGTTGCTATATGTGTTTGGAAGTCTTCACATCATACTATCTTTGTTACTGCATGATTACTGGGTCAAAATAATGTCATTGTTACTGCAGTAGCTTCTTATTTTAATGAGTTCCAAATACAGGATTCAATGAGATTTTACTTTCTGTTTCGTTCCAGTGTCCCAGGTGGCCGCCTTGAATGTACAATGCAAAACCTTGCTGACAACTTTTTCAATACACGCTCATCTCGATGTTATGACGGTGTTGAAGGTCTACATGGCCACTTTCAGTGAAGTTTTTTTTATCACATACCATAAATCTTCCCTTCTGATCCAGTTTTAAATGAAATGATTTTGCTTATATGGCAGATGGACTAGATACTTTTATTGTATACAACGAAAGAAAGAAGGTGACATCTTCTGCCAAGAAGAAACGTAGACATGGTGACAAGTCGTTGCACCAGGTTATACAGAATTTAGTAGCTTCTATATGAGAAATTTGGAACAGAGCATATTTTCCTTGATAGGCAGATCCTCGACCCGGCCTTGAAATTCAATTCTTCTAGCTTCTCGGTTTAAGTAATATTACAGAGGTCAATAGAACTGCACTGCCTCTGTAGTAACAATCACATAAAGCTATGTCTCTGCTTTTTGAATTTTTGGGTACAGTTTCATCTCATGAGTTGCGTAGCATGTTCTTGTTCCCAGAACTCTGCATGGTTTTTTGGCCTCGTGACGTGTGTCGTACTAAAATACTTGAATCTCCCAATGTTCACATTTTCTTGTGAAGTATCAATTAAATGAGGACACACCTAAGAAATGTGTCGAATCAAATGTATTGGGTTGAAGCTTTATCAATTATATGAGCTTAGTTACAGCTGAGGAGAAAAGAAACTAATGGCGATATATTTCTGGTCCATGAGAGTCAAAGCCCAGAGGCTAATATCACAGTTCTGGAGGATATGTATTTTAAAGTCTGTTTATTTTTTTCAGAAACTAGATTAGATCCGAAGTATTATTATAACTCATTGGCATTGAAATTGGTCCTTGCAGACTCCAGATGGCTCTCTGTTGGATATAATGCGTAATGCCTATGATATTCTTTCCCACTGTGAGATAAAAATTCCAAAGGTATTTTGCGGGACTGAACTTTCATCATTTGTATCCTTATGTATTGGAATATTCTGACCTAGTTACTTGAACTTGGTTAGTATATAACATATTAGTGAGCAATTTATTCAAGTCCTCTTCCGCAAAGTACCTGTTTTTGTTGAAGTTGGTATACTTTTTTAAACTCTTTTTATGTATCTGCAGATTGAAGGTAACGAGAAGTATGTTGACTCTGGGCCTCCATTTCTTATTCTTCTCCATCCTGCTCTAGGTCCCCTTTGGGAAGTAACTAGACAGAAGGTAATCTGGCAATTGCCTTTCATTGTTTTAATAAACTGCAGTTTTCCCTGATGTCGTGAATTTTCTTCTGAAACCCCCAAAACATAGAGTTTTGACTATGATTTGAAAAATTGACCTTGAAAGTTGATGTCTGCACCTGATTCATTCGCTGGCCTACTGTGTTCTTCTCCCGGCCATCATCTATCCATCGTCTAGGCTCTAGTAGCTAATTAATTGATTTACTATCTTCAAGTTGGACTACTATCTTCACTTTTTGTCCTTCTTGATTGTTTAGGAGAGAAGTCATGGGGCATGCTCTACTGTCATGAAAGTTGTAACCATTTCTTTTTGCTTTGTCTCTCTTAGTTCCACCGAGGTTCCATATCCAGGGGTTCAGAGTTGCAAATAGAGGTTGCTGAGTTCTTGTGGAGAGATGTGCAGGTTAGGATTCTTGGTTTGTGCAGCCAGGCCATGCTTTTCATATCGTTATGACCTATTTACTTGGCTTTGTTTTCCAGCTTGATGGGAGTTTGATCATTTTAGCTGAGAATATATTAGGTTCAACCACAATTGATGAAAATGGTGAAACCATTCTACAGTATGGAAAAAGGTAATGAAGTCCACCTGGTGAAAATTCTTGAAACTACTAGTTTGATAGATGTCCATTTAATGATAAAATCCTTTATGTAGGTGTGGGAGATGTAAGCTGGAGAATGTCAAGATATTGAATGATGGAATTAATTGGAATTCAAAAGAAAATTTATACTGGAAGCACGATGTGGAGCGATTTGAGGCAGTAAAAGTGATACTGCACGGAAATGCAGAATTTGAAGCAGCAGATGTTATGTTGCAGGTTCGCTTAACCTTAGAGTATATGATTAGCATTTCAACATGCAAATGTGTAGTTGTAAATTTTCATTGTACTTTGGGAGGTAGTTAAGATAATCAGTAACTTCTTTGTTAAGTTGTATGTTAGTTTTTAGTCCCGGATTTCCCTTTGGCAGGCGGGGTAGGGGTTGTTTTTTGGTTAAACTTCAAAATTTTATTTAACCAAGTATATCAATATGCACATATGACTCATTTGGACTCATGAGTCAGTTCTCAGCAAGCAGACTACTACTGACTATTCTGTTCTATCCGCAATCCAGTAGAGTACTGGATATTATCAACAATGGGTAACAATCTCTAAGATAGTGTGCTATACTGTGTAACTATTCAGACACTCTAAATGCTTTTGCCATTTACAGAATTTCTGCCCATAGATGTGTAGCTGTAAAACAATTTCTCTTATCAGCTGCCAGCCTTCTTCTTTGGTTCCTGAATCTTCTAGCATTCCTCTCGGACCAAATTTGATATACACTAGCTGCAAACAGGAAGCCAATGATGCCTGCTCTGGCCTGGTGTTATTGGTCTTCTTAGCTGCCCATTGTACTTCCTCTTCCCAACCCTTGATTTATCTCCTCTCCTAGCCAGTCTAGGATGGTGCTCCATATAAGCTTTGAGTACAACAGTCAAAGAAGATGCTCCAAAGTCTCCATTACACTGGTAGGGGTTGTTGGAAGTAAATTAAAAAGCTAAGGGCAGGATAATATCACCTATATTGACAGTTAACTGCCTTTTCTAAGGGTCATCCTACCATGATTTTTTGCTTCTGTTAGAAGGAATTTGAAGTATGTGGTTTACATGACATCTTATTATGTATGCCCTATTGGAAATTCTGTAACTGTGCTTTTTTTATTTTATCAGATGCTGATATGCTCTTTTATCTTGTTTTCCAAATGCAGGGTAATCATGTTTTTGAAGTTCCAAATGGTTACAAAATGAAGATAACAACAGGAGACTCAGGTTTTTAGAAGATTTTGATCTAATATATTCTTAAGTTGCTCTTTTGTTATCATATTATTTTTACCAAGGCATTTCATATTGATTAACAGTTACATTAAATTGTTTCCTGTTATTGTACAAAAAATTTAATTTAGTAGCTAACTATTACTATATGAAACTGACTCTTTAATCAAGTCTCTAACAATCACAAAAACAACCACAACTACGCCTCAGTCCCAAACAAAGTTGGGTCGGCGATATGAATCCTCAATTCTTTCTTTAAGCTCTTTTCATATCATCATCAAGACAAAATAACATAAGAGTAGTAGGGAAAATACGTGAAATATATATGTAAATAATAGTAGTAATAATAAGAATAAATAATAATACTCCCTCCATCTCATATTATCAGTCGTGGTTACTAAAAATAGTTGTCTCAAATTATTTGTCATTTTAGAAGTTCAAGACAAAATTGATTATTTTTTCCCTTTTTACCTTTAGTAATAATTATCCTTGAAGACTACAAACACCTCAGTTATGGATAACTTTGTTCAAATTTTAATAAGTCAACCTTGTTTTCTTAAACACTTTATCATGTATATTACACAAATGCAATCAATAAACACCGGAATCCTAACAACTTCTACCATGTGGCACATAAATTGAGAGATTAAATATTAAGACATGAATAAGGGTAAAGTAGTCAAAATCCCATTCTAACTAATTTTTCTTAAGGGGCGTGTATAAGAGAATCATGACAGATAATATGAGACGGAGGGAGTAATAATATTAAAACTTCTCTAACAAATTTAAAGCTCCTAACTAGCAAGTATCACCTATATGGATCCTTTTCTTCCATTGTACCCTATCTTTAGCTAAGCTTGCATTGATTCCAAGGATTTGTAGGTCTTTCGAGATAACTTCTTTCCATGTGATTTTAGATTTTAGGTCTATCTCGTCCCTTTTAATACTTTCACTCACTATTATTTTACACCTAAGTACTGGTGCATTTATATTTTATTGAGCGACGCAAGACATGACCAAACCATCTCAAGCGACCACCTCTCATTTTATCCTCAATGCGTGCTACTTGCATCTTCTGGCAAATGTGTTCATTTTTAATAATCACTTGTTAAATAATCAAAAACAGGTTTGATAATCCAAACCAAACAAACCTATATTAAGGTATTGCTCTTCTGCACACTTAAGTGAGTTGGAGATATTATTGTCATAGTATCCCTCTCCGCATCTTGTCACAATCACATTTTCCTCTTAGTTGGTATTAGTTAAAATAGCATAGAAGATGTTGCACCTTTATAGCTGGCAGTATATACATGTACCTGGATCGATTAACAGAAGGTCTTGTAGAGCCCAACTCACTTGTGAACATTTTGTGAAAATGTGGACAGAAGTGCAAAACCTTAGTAGTTGCATTCATAACATTTGTATATTGATTATGACAAATATGTGGTGAGCAAGGTACACGTGCAGTGTCCCAGTAGGATAGCTGAAATTCCTTGGCAGCATCGTATTGGGCGTAGACCTTTTCGTTGGGTTGAAAATACTAAGTTTATTTACTAATTGTTGTTTCCTATCATTCAGGATTAGCAGTCGAACTTAAACCTATTGAGAAGAAGTTGATGGAGTGTGGAAGCTGGTTTTGGAACTACAAGATAATGGGCAAACATGTTCAGTTGGAATTGGTGGAGTTATAGGATGACTGACGGACGCCTTACCAACTTCTTTTGTGAATCGTGGTTCACAACTGGGGCTTGTAACTCCACTTTCAGGCTTGGTTGAACAAAAGTTGAACCACTCGAACTCTCTGAGCAGTTTTGTGATTAATTGCAGCTATTTGTAATTTAGTTGTAAATCATGTCTAATGTAATTTGACAACTCTAATACCACAGTTGTATATTTTTCTTTCCTTTTTTCGTGTAAATGTAAATCATTCATGTTTCACTCCGGGTTTCTTGGTCATTGTTGTATGCTATTTGAGCATCTGTAACAAAATCGATTCCATGAAGATGAATGCTCGTGGCATCTACGTTTATTTTTATGTTAGGGATAACTCTTTATTTGGATTGAAGTTGCAGGGTTTTATTTTTGAGAAAAAAAAGGAAACGAGCCCAATAAAATATGAAGATAGTAAGAAGTTGCAGATTTGTTCTTTTCACGGCAAGGGTCTAATTGGTGTGTGAACAATGTATTATCATTGATTATGTTGGCCGGAGAAGAAGCTGTTTCTATCGGTAGTCAAGTTGGAGAGGAACGTGCCAGCAAGCGTTTATGGCTTGGATTCAAACACTTGTGGACATTTTACTCTTACTTTTCTCACGTTTCTGCTTTGCCACTTCATTCTCTATCCAGTGTTCGCTTCTCTGGATACTAATGTTAATCCATAAGGTTTCATCGTTGTCAGAGGACCCATGAAATGCAATTATATTTCGATCTCTTTGATCGAAGTTTCTAGTCTAAATCTCCATTTGAATGTTCTCATCTTACTGTCTCTTTTTTGCATTTTGGCAGTACTTTCAATGAATATGCTTTATGCGCTAACAAAGCAGGGACAATATTTGATGAGAGATGGTTTCCCCTTGATTTTCTCCTCTGTGCTCTTTCATGCTCAAAGAGAGCAGGTTTTCATGAGCAACGTGCTGAAAGTAATATACTGACTCATAATAATTTGCATTTCAATGTGGCTTCAATGAAGAAGAGTTTTACAACTTGATTGGATGTCATCAGGTTTATGGTGAAAGGGATAAAGGTTGAATTACAGTAACTTAATGTGAAGTATTTCCATCCATTTACATTCTTGTTAACAGTGTATTCATTTCTCTCATCCATCAGGGTTACTGAGATTGAGAGCAGCATCTATTGAGTAATCTTAGGAAAGCGTCAGCCTTTCTTCGAGCTCTCAGGGATCCGTCTGCAGACAAGCTTTGGAGAGAAGGAATACTTCTTGGATTCATTAGTAATTTTCCTGCAACCTCCTCTCCACTATCCTTGCAGAGTCCCAGCAGTAGTGTTATTGAATGATCCTTCCCTTTTGAAGATCCAAATCTCAATAGATCAACAAGAAGAGGAACCAAGATCCTACTCTTTCTCAACGCTTGCAGCCCTTCGTTGCAGCCCAAGACAAGGGCAAGAACCGCCAATGCATCATCAGTTATACCAGCTTTGTCATCCATCAGAAGATTAATAAGTAGAGGAACAGCTCCAGCAAGCACTATACTTGGCCTGTTAGCATCATAGACTGCAAGGTTAAAGAGTGCTATAGCAGCATCCTTTTTCCCTGCTGTAGTTCCTTCTTCTAAGAGTCCGACCAAAGCTGGAATCGCTCTGGTACGTGCCCCTATGATTACTTTGTATTCGTCGATTACAGACAAGCTGAATATTGCTGCTGCTGCATTTTCTCTTGCTTCCATCGTTTTCCCACATTGGAGGACTTCAATTAAGCTGTCGATAACACCAGCAGACATAATCAGGATCTTGTTATTCTCATGTATTGAAAGGTTGAGCAATGCTGTGACTGCATTCTCCTGGATTCTTGGATCACGGGAACATAGCAGAGTCATCAGAAATGGAATAGCTCCAGACTCAGCTATAATTCTGCGATTGTCCATTCCAGTTTTCGCGAGCAATCTTAACTCATACGCTGCCTGTCTCTGTATATCAGGAGATCCTGTTGCCAGTTTCCCGACTAAAAATTCCGCTGTCATTTTGACAGCATCTGTAGCAGCTTTAGTGGCAGAAATGTAGTCAATCGCCTTGTCACAGTTCTTAATCTTACTGCTGCTGCTGCCTTCTGAATCTGAAGGAGATAATGTAGGTTCTGTTATTGGAATGTTGTTCTCTAGGCACCATTGATGGATTAGACTTTTCAGTGCATAGTTAGGAATGAGAGCCATATGTATCAGCCTCTGACCACTTTTGGGACAAGTGTGGTGCCCTGAATTTATCCACTGAGCGATTGAATTTCGATCATAAGTATGGCCTGATGCTATTATGACAGGATCCCTCATCAAGTCAAGTGAAATTGGACACCGGAATTCATCAGGGATGTCGGGAACCACTGAATAACACAAGGAGCATTGATCAGCACGAGCACTCATTGGTGCTGGCTGCTTCAAAATTTGCTTAATCATGAGGTGTTCTTCTTCCAAAATTGCTGCTTTCGATAAGGAGATCAAGGATATTAGGCTGTTGATATTCGAGATGGCGATGAGTCCACCTGTGCCTGCCTGTTTCTCAGCTTCTGCCTCTAATTTCGAGATCTCTTCCTCATAATCTAATGAGCTTCTCAAACCAACGCTGCTCATAGTGTCCTTCATTCTCCGAAAGTCGATGAAGCCTTGGTTCTTGCTGTTCTTATCACAGTTAATATTAGCCATCAACTGGAGAATCTCTTCCCTTTTCTGAATTTCTCGAGGATCAATGAACAAGTCAGCCCTTTTCGCCTGCTTAAGAAGTAGCTCCACTTGCTCCTTGGTGTCTACAGTTACATGAAGCAATCTCAAAGGTAAAATATCAAGTGCCTTTTCCATTTCCTTCATCAGTGCATGAAATTGGTTGGAAACAAGTTCTGTTTGCATGAGATTCCACAAAGAACTGCTCTCTTTGCAACTTCCTATGAGGAGCTTTACCTTTCTTATAACAGAGAAAAGCTCAGTCAAGCAGAGGATTGAGGATGGTGGAAGTAGTGCAGTGGATGATGATTCTTGAATTTCTTCAAACAATGAAGAAAGAATCTTGATCCTTCTTACCATTGTTGAGATGTTCTTCACCTGTAAAAATGGAAGCTTTTCCATTGACAATACTTGGTTAGAGATGTGAATCAGTGTTTCCAGCAAATTCCTACTTGGGAGAAATCCTGAGGAAACCATGAGTGGAAGTGGAAGTTCATTCATGCTTGAGTAATGCTTTGAATATGTACCATCAGTCCATGACTCAGTTGTTGAAACTTTCTAAATTCTGTTAAGGGGAAAAATTATTAAAGTTATGAACTGTATTGACTTTTTCTGCTTGTAATGTTCTGTGTAAGCGACAGTAAGATTGCTGGTTGAAGGGGAAAGCAAAAGTCTTGAATTGCTGCCACTTGGAGGACATACTAGGCTGCAGGTTTTTTGTATAATTCCTATTGCTAATTTTGTCTTCCCATTTGACTAATGGGGTAATATATTTGTCAAATGAGACAGAGGATTCCGTGTACTTTCATGTTGGTGGCCGAACTTTCTTATTCAAAAATCCCTTAGTTTTGTCCTATTCTACCTAGCTGCTAAAACTGGATTTCTTTATTTGTATTTAAGTTTTGTGCAGTTATAGCATATGTATTTTTTACCGTATCAGGTTAAGTCAATGATCTTTATAACAAGCTTGATATGACAATATAAAAAATAAAATAATAGTTTGCTATAATTGAGTAAATTGCATTGATAATAATACAAGAATCGTATTACACTTTTTGTGCACATAACTTAAGATACATTTTATAAGAAGCTGCAGTCAGATCGTTCGTCCAAGCATTTATTGTTGAATCTGAATACACTGGAAGTTCTAACATCCGAGAATTATTCTAATTAGATTAACTGTTTAACGGTTTGACCTGGGAATCATAGTAATACTATTTGCTGCCTATATTTGACTAAATGAGGCTGGATTTATCTACCTGTCAAAGGTACATTGAAAAGATCTTGTCGAAGAAGGGTATAACAAATAACCTTGTATTTTAATATTTTCAAACACGGTGGTCTAAAAGTTACAATAATATTTGGCGATTTCCACAAAATCTCCTGCCGAATCTCACAAGAAATATTAATTAAAACACGACACATAGAACAAAAATGAATATGAAGACAATGTCTAGGATGAATAAATTAAACTATTTATAGTTTATTATATATTCAAGGTAAGATAGCTGGGTACTCCAAGAGGAAGAAAAACAAAAGAACATTATATGCACAAAAGAAAATAGGGAAGTGTGTATACGGTCAAAACCGGTTTTGCCCTTCATGTATTTAGTCGAGATTGGAACATGATGGACCGAGGGTCGTCATCATAATATCTAGATGAGATTTGAAGCCAGGTTATCGAGCTCAAGATTCAGGGACCGATCAATACCGAGCTCGAAGTCAATATCGAGCTCGGGTCAATACCAAGCTCGAGCCAATATCGAGCTCGAGATCCAGAGATCGACCAATACCAAAACCGACCAAGATCGAGCTAAGAGACAAAGAGTCGTTGTAGCCGCACCAGGGGAGAGAATCTCGGCGGAAACTAAGGAAAAACTAATTAACTAATCTATCATGGGATCCACATTTTTGTATTTTTTAATTATATCCAAAGTAAAATTCTTCCACTATATGAAGAGTTGCTATCATTTCTGTAAGGCATCATATATTCAACATTGAGACATCAATACACTCTCACATTTCAAAGTTTATTGATATTTACACAGATATATAGTAGAGATTATCTTTTTTTGGGCTTTGGATGTTGATTCATCTTGCTTGTTTATAAATCATTCTCTATTTAATTTGGTTTGTATTTCATTCCTTTTTTACAGTCAATATTCGATATATTTCTACTTATTTTTTCGATTTGTATCAAGTTATACCACGTATGCTTAGAACTACGTATAAATTCAACTCTATCCGTTTTTCGGGTAAACAATATTCTTGATTAAGGTGAGGCTAAGGATAATAGTGATTATTTGGTACGAATCTCTACAAAACACATCATTTTACACTTGCTCATGGAAGTGTCTTTGATTTCAAGTTTAAAACGGCGAACTCTCAATCAATGCCCCTACCTATTGACAACGAAGCTGGCCTTCAAGATGAGAACAACAACCTGACAATCGGGGATGAAAGGCCACTCGTCGATCCCATTGGAACTCGGTCCGCAGATCCAATCAACGTTAATTCCATGTGGCCATCGAGGCGAACCAACGTTCCGACCCCGAAAACAGCATCCATGGTGGAGCTCGACCTACAGTTCAAAATACCCAAAATATTAGAGAAGACGGGATCAGCATGCATATGATTTTCGAAATGTTACAAGCTCAACAGGTAGCAATAGCTCAGTTGCAGAGCCAAACCCAGGTACCAAGCAGGGCCAAACCCGGTCCATCCCGAGAAAGCACTCACGAAATGGGGCCAATTGTAGTAAGATCAAATGAATAAGAATCGGGGACTAATCCCGAAATTATTAAGATGTTGGAAGAACCGATAAAACAAATTGAGTCAGGAGAAAAGAGGATTGAAGCAAACGACAAAAAAGTAGAAACTTATAACTCCAGGGTTGATCAGATCCCGGGGACACCACCAGTATTGAAGGGCTTGGATTCCAAAAAAATCATACAAAAGCCTTTCCCCCCGAGCGTGGCTCCTAAATCGATCCCCAAGAAGTTTCACATGCCCGAAATTCCTAAATATAATAGAACGACCGACCCCAACGAACATGTCACCTCTTATACATGTGCCATTAAAGGGAACGATCTAGAAGACGACGAGATCAAATCCGTACTATTGAAGAAGTTCAGGGAAACCCTGTCAAAGGGGGCAATGATATGGTATCATAATTTACCGTCTAACTCTATCGATTCTTTTGCTACGCTTGCAGATTCTTTCATAAAAGTACACGCCAGAGCCATAAAGGTTGAAACCAGGAAGTCAGACCTTTTTAAGGTAAAGCAAAAAGATAACGAGATGCTAAGAGAGTTTGTATCTCGTTTTCAAATGGAATGAATGGATCTACCACCAGTCACGGACGATTGGGCTGTACAAGCTTTCACTGAAGGACTAAACAAACGAAGCTCGATGTCTTCACGACAGTTGAAGTAGAATTTGGTCGAGTACCTGACTGTTACCTGGGCCAATGTGCACAATCGATATCAATCGAAGATCATAGTTGAAGACGACCAGTTGGGTTCTGGGTCCGCTATTAAAAGGGACGTCGATCGAGAACCAAGTCGAACAGGGACCGATATCGGTCGTATAACGGAGATAGTAGGGGTAGCGAACCTACACGCAACTCTGTACGAGGCAAAAAGAGAAGTGATCGAGGCCAAGGGTCTCGGGGGCTGATGATCAAGAATGGGTTCGACAGACATATCGGACCTAAGGAAGCACCACGGTTATCAGAATATAACTTCAACATCGATGAATCCACCATCGTGTCGGCTATCGAACGCATCAAAGATACTCAGTGGCCTCGACCTATGCAATCCGATCCAGTCCAGAGGAATCCCGATCAAATATGCAAATATCATGGCACCCATGGCCACAGAACCGAAGACTGCAGGCAGTTGAGAGATGAGGTAGTCCGTTTATTCAATGAAGGGCACCTTCGAGAATTTTTAAGTGACCGGGCCAAAACCCATTTCAAAAATAGAGATTTCAATAGACGAAATTTATAAGAGGAGCCGCAACACATAATCCACATGATCATCGGAGGGATCGACGCCCCCCAGGGACCAATGCTTAAATGCACTAAGATGTCTATTGTAAGAGAAAAGCGATCTCGGACTCAGGATTACACACCTAAAGGAACCTTGTCCTTTAGTGACGAAGACGCGGAAGGAATCATGCAACCCCATAATGATGCACTGGTAATATTTGTACTTATGAATAAAACTCAAGTTAAACGTGTGTTAATTGATCCAGGTAGTTCGGCCAACATCATTCGATCGAGGGTCGTAGAGCAACTCGGTCTACAGGACCAGGTCGTACCCACTACCGTGGTACTGAAAGAATTTAATATAGAATGTGAAACTACTAAGGGCGAGATAATCTTGCCAGTAAAATCTAGGAAATGAAGTTCCACATAATCGAGGGCGATATAAGATATAACGCCCTGTTCGGGAGGCCATGGATCCATAACATGAGAGCACTACTCTCGACCCTTCACCAGGTTCTGAAATTCCCAACATCGGAGGGAATCAAAACGGTCTATGGGGAGTAACAAGCCACAAAAGAAATGTTTTCCATCGATGAAGTGATTCCAATATCCTCACTATCATCGACAAAAGGGATCAAATTCGAAGAAGGAACAAGACACCAAATAGTAATAACAAACGTCTGCCTCGACCCAACTAGAGAATCAGAAGATTGACGAAGACAATGGCTTTGTGGTCCCTCGAGCATCGATCGTATGATCGATGCCACGGCCGGCCACAAGACTCTCAGTTTTCTCGATGCCTACTCTGGGTACAACCAGATACAGATGAACCCGGAGGATCAGGAAAAGACCTCGTTTATCACTAAGTACGGTACCTATTGTTATAATGTAATGCCATTCGGTCTAAAAATTGTCGGTGCAACTTATCAACGCCTAGTAAATCGAATGTTCGAAAAACAAATAGGAAAATAAATAGAAGTTTATATTAATGACATGTTAGTTAAGTCCCTGCGAGCAGAGGACCATTTAAAGCATTTGCAGGAATTTTTCAACGTACTAAAGGAGTACAATATGAAGCTCAACCCCGAAAAATGTGCATTCGGGTTTGACTCGGGCAAGTTTCTTGGTTTCATGGTGTCCAACCGAGGAATCGAGATCAACCCCGATAAAATCAAAGCTATCGAGGATATCACAGTAGTAGATAATGTGAAGGTCGTGCAACGGTTAATGGGGAGGATAACCGCCCTGGGATGATTCATTTCAAGATCCTCAGATAGGAGCCACCGATTTTTCTCACTGCTTAAGAAGAAAAGCAACTTTGCATGGACTCCGGAATGCCAACAGGCTTTGGAAGAACTAAAGTGATATTTATTGAGCCCGCCTCTGCTTCATACCCCGAAAGTGGACGAACAACTTTACTTGTACTTAGTTGTCTCGGAGATAGCGGTAAGTGGAGTCCTGGTTTGAGAAGAACGGGGTACGCAATTCCCTATTTATTATATCAGTCGGACCTTAGGCGAGGCCGAAACTAGATATCCCCACTTAGAAAAATTAGCGCGCTTTAATCAGCGCCTCTAGGAAACTAAAACCATATTTCCAATGTCATCCGATACATGTTGTAACAACTTATCCTTTTCAAAACATTTTGCACAAACCCAAGCTTTCGGGTCAATTGGCCAAATGGGCCATAGAAATTGGTGGATACGATATCGAGTATCGACCCCAAACCGCTATCAAATCTCAAATCTTGGCGGATTTTGTGGCTGACTTTTCATCGGCCCTCATACCCGAGATTGAAAAAGAGCTATTGATAAAATCGGGTACCTCTTCGGGAGTCTGAACCCTTTTCACGGACGGTGCCTCGAACGCGAAGGGGTCCAGATTAGGCATCGTACTAAAATCACCCACAGGTAATATAGTTAGACAGTCTATCAGAACTACAAAATTGACTAACAATGAGGCCGAGTATGAGGCCATGATTGTAGGGTCTCAAACTAGCTAGAAGCTTGGGAGCGGAGATCGTAGAGGCTAAGTGTGATTCCCTCCTCGTGGTAACCAAGTTAACGGGACTTTTGAAGTCCGAGAAAATCGGATGCAAAGGTACTTGGATAAATTATAGGTGACTCTACATCAATTTAAAGAATGGACTTTGCAACATGTACCCCGAGAATAGAACACTGAGGCCGACGCTCTTGCGAACTTAGGTTCATCGGTCAAAGATGACGAACTCAACTCCGGGACTGTCATACAACTCATAAGATCGGTGGTCGAAGAAGGTCACGTCGAGATAAACTCCACAAGTCTAACCTGGGATTGGAGAAATAAATATATATAGTATTTCAAGAACGGGAAGCTTCCATCAGATCCAAAGGAATCGAGAGCTCTCAGCATAAAGGCAGCACGGTTCACCCTGTCCGAAGATGGAACACTGTATAGAAGGACATTCGATGGACCATTGGCAATATGTTTAGGACCAGGAGATACCGATTACATCCTACGGGAAATTCACGAAGGCACTTGTGAAAACCATTCTGGTGCCGATTCGCTAGTCCACAAAGCAATCAGAGCAGGGTATTATTGGACCGATATGGGCAAAGATGCGAGCAAGTTCATTCGAAAATACGACAAATGCCAAAGACATGCACCCATGATTCATTAACTCGATGAGCTGCTCCACTCGGTCCTATCTCTATGGCCTTTCATGAAATGGGGAATGGACATCGTCCCCCCTCCCATCGGTCCCAAGTAAATCTCAGTTTATTTTTTTATGACTGATTATTTCTCTAAATGGGTTGAAGCACATGCTTTCGATAAAGTCAGAGAAAAAAAAGCGATAGACTTCGTTTGGGACCACATCATATGTCGATTCGGGGTGCCATCTGAGATTGTATGTGATAATGGAAAACAATTTATCGGTAGCAAAGTAACTAAATTTGTCGAGGATCACAAAATCAAAAGGATCCTATCAACACCATATCATCCCAGCGGGAACGGACAAGCCGAATAGACCAACAAAACCATCATCCAAAATCTTAAGAAGAGATTGACCGACGCCAAAGGAAAATGGAGAGAAATACTACCCGAGGTCCTATGGGCATATCGCACAACATCGAAATCCAGTCTCGTTGGTCTATGGTACCGAAGCTCTGATCCCGGTTGAGGTCGGAGAACCTAGCATCAGGTTTCGATATGCTACAAAGGAGTCGAATAACCAGACCATGAACACAAGCCTAGAATTACTGGACTAAAGACGAGAGGCCGCTCTCGTCCGATTGGCCGCCCAAAAACAACGGATCGAAAGATACTACAATCAAAGAACCAATATTCGACATTTCAAAATCGGGGACTTGGTACTAAGGAAATCAACCTCAACACCCGAAATCCGAATAAAGGAAAACTGGGTCCGAACTTGGAAGGGCCATATCACGTTCTCAAAATCGTCGAAAAAGGATCCTACAAACTCGGAGTGATAAACAACCAACAACTACCGAGCAATTGGAACGTGTCGCACCTAAAATAATACTACTGCTAAGGTACGACCCTCCCATGTGCATTTGTATTTCAAAAATTAACCCTTGCAGATATTCAACCAGAAATAGAGATGGATTATTCAACTCGAAGCCTTTAGGTCTGAAAGCACGCGTTGCACTCTTTTTCCCTTAGACCTGTTTTGTCCCAAATGAGTTTTTCGGCAAGGTTTTTAATGAGGCAACAATTGATCGTGCTAACTTAGAACAATTCAACAGTATCCGAGACCTCTTTACAATTAACCTCGAATACTGGGGGGCATTACCCTCGAATATATCAAGTTCGATGCAAGAAAGTTACTTCATGACAACATGGTCTCGATAGGAAAAAATTGTAAGGGCCAAATGGTCAAAACGAACCATGCCCGCATAGTTTGCTCGAGCCCTAGCACAAAACATGAACACATGTATAATAACTATAAAGAGAAATTTCTTCTTTACCGATATCTCATACCTCAGAAAGATTCATCTACTCCATGTTCCCGATCTATTATGTAAACAGGCTTAAGGGCCGACCATGATCGAAGTTTCAAAAATTACCCCATAAATCAGGGACTTCCAACCAAAACATCAACAAGATCGAGCTCCATATAGCCTAAGGGCTACCCTTTCTTCGAGTTCGAGCAAGCACTCACTCGATCATTAAGCCTAATGGCTGCTCTCATTTCGAGTTCGAGCAAACACTCACTCGACCAATAAGCCTAAGGGCTACATTAATTAGAGTTTGAGCAAACACTCACTCGACCATTAAGCCTAAGGGCTACCCTTTCTTCGAGTTCGAGCAAGCACTCACTCGATCATTAAGCCTAAGAGCTGCTCTCATTTCGAGTTCGAGCAAACACTCACTTGACCATTAAGCCTAAGGGATACATTAGTTCGAGTTCGACCAAACACTCACTCGACCAATAAGCCTAAGGGCTACGTTAACTCGAGTTCGATCAAACACCATTCGAGCATTAAGCCTAAGGGCTACATTAGTTAGAGTTCGAGCAAACACTCACTCGACCAATAAGCCTAAGGGCTACATTAACTCGAGGTCGAGCAAACACTCACTCAACCATTAAGCCAAATGGCTACCCTTTCTTTGAGTTCGAGCAAGCACTCACTCGATCATTAAGCCTAAGGGCTATTCTTACTTCGAGTTCGAACATTCACTCACTTGATCATAAAGCCTAAAGGCTACTCTTACTTCGAGTTCGAACTATTGCCCCAAATCAAGCTTAAAAAGGCTACCTCAGTTCGAATTCAGACATTCACTCGAGGACTGCCTATAAGAAACGGTCGAGTGCAGTACTTACTATCGGCCCTTACTATCTCAATCTTGGACCTTCGAATAATTATTCAATGCTAAGGCACTTTTGACCTTTGTATAAATTAACAAAAAGGCAAAAGATTCGGAAGCCATAAAAGGGAAAAGTTTTATATACGAATCTTATACATAGGAAACTCGGCCCGAAGGAAGTTCTTTACAAAGACCGAAAGCAGCCTTAAAAGTAATAACAACAACTACCTAAGATCCTAAATGGCTTGGTCTTCATCGGAGGTCGCGTCCTCGGCATCTTCCCCACCTTCAGATTCGCTCGAGCTATCGGAGTCTTCCTCAGGGAAGGCCAGCCTTCGAGCCTTGTTTTCCTCCGCCCTGGCAATTTCAATCTCGGCCCTGGCCCCAACATCAAAGCCCTGAGCATCGACCTCCTCGAGAGCTTCTCTCTGAGCCTGCCATTTAGCGTGCTCGACCATGCTCTTGGCTTTGGCTTGGTTGACCTCAACATCGATCTTGAACTGGGTCACTTTAGCTTTAGCTCTTTTATTGGCCTCTATCACCTTAGATCTGGCCACTTCAAGTTCATCAGCCAAGCTTGCTTTATCATGAATAGCCAAATCTAACCGATGTTGAAGCTTCTTCATCCTCTCGATCAGCCTCGAGGCATTTTCTTTCGCAGATCAAAGTTGGGCCTTAGACAACTCCAACTGAGCTTGAACGGCTTCCTTTTTTGAAGCAAGGATATCGATATTCTTTTTTAATTCTTCCCCCTCGGCCAGTAGCCCATCTACCTGTGAGTTGAGCCGTCTGATCTGCTCGATCCTATGCCGAACCTGCAGAATCAGATCGTTAGTGGTTATCTCTAATTCATCTTCACTATCGTGGAAAATTCGGAATACCTGCTCGGCCATCTCCTCGTGCTCTTCCCGGGCTGCTGTCAAATCTGCTCGAAGTTTCTCACTAAGAAGCTTGTAAGAATCACTCTTCTCAGTAAGGTTCCGAACCTCAGCCTCGTGCTCCTCTCAGACTCGGATGAAGGCCTCGTGATGCAGCACCGAAGCCTACAAACATAGGAAAATTGTTAGAATTAACTACATATCTAAATATAAGAGAAACAACAAAGTTGACATCGAAGTTACCCAATTTAGAGCATGATGGGTCTCATTGAAAAGGCACGTGGGTCCTACCGCATTCATCACTGATTGATCCTCTTCAGTCACTAATAACCGAAGGTAACTGGCAACCTCCACGAGGGGAGGGAAAATTCGGGTATCTTCCGGGATGTAGAGCACTACCTTCCGCCTACGATCGGGATCATACTCGGGGCCGGGAATCGGTCCACCAATTTCAGAACTGATGAAGACCCGGCAGAGCCCGACCATGATGCTTTCTTTGGTATCAGTAATCCACCAAACCCGATAACCTCCTCCGAGGCAGCTGACTCAATCCCATCCAGAAAACCGTGGATATCGGTCGGCTCCTGAATGCCCTCATAGGATCGACCTTCCAACATGCTGGCCTCACGGATCATAGCATCCGATATCTGAGGGGATCCAGTAATATCGACTATCCCGAGATCGTCTCTCGAGATATCTTCTGCCCGAGATGTCCTTCCCTCGGTCTCTTCCTCAACCATCTCAGCTCGAGATCGAATATTCTCGGTTTTTCCTTGTTCGGGAATCACGGCCAGAACTCCCTTGTTAACCTCCGCCGATTTGGAAGATTGTTGTATCACAACATTGGCCCGCACGCAGGCTAACTCCTCATCTTCTTCTTCACGCTCGTCCCTCAATCTGCGGATCGAGTCTAAAGGCATGATATCAGAGCCCCCTTGGGTTTGCGAGTTCTCTTCACCGGGTTTTTCTTGTCCGAGACCGGGGAACATGGTGCATCTTTTCTTTTCCTCTCTTTAACTTGCTTCGGGGCAGGGACCTCTTCATCACCAGATGGGGGCCTCATAACATCTTTTTCGAGTCCTACAAAAAAAAAAGAAAAATAAAGAGGGTAAGAAAGTGAAGAAGATTGAGCTACAAATAAACTAAGAAAGAGACTTACCGTGACTACGGGCCTGCCATCGGCCCTTTGATAGTTCCACCCAATCATGCTCAGAGTACGGTCTCTACAACACGAGACCTTCAACCCATTATTTAAGGTCCAGGATCTGTTCTGGCATTTGAGCCACAACTGCAACAGAAAAGAAAGAGCGGATCAAGAAAATAAAAAGCAGCCCCAAATTAAAATGCTCGAAAGGAAGTAAATACTCACGGCTCATATTCCATTTCTCTGGAAACGGCATGTCGGCGGCAGAAATCAGGTCCGAAGTTTTGACTCGAACAAACTGGCCCATCCAACCTCGATCACGAGTTTCATCTATACTTGAGAATGACGCTTTAGTAGCTCGGCGAGCTAGCTTGATCAGCCCTCCTCGATAGAGTCGGGGACTATAAAGGCGCATAAGGTGATCAAAGGTGAAAATACACCCCTCGATTTTGCTTGAGAAGAATCGGAGAAGAATCACTATTCTCCAAAATGAAGGATGAATTTGGCTTAGGGTCACGTCGTATCTTTTACAAAAAGCGACGATGACGGGATCTAATGGACCAAACATGAAAGGGTAAGTCTACACACTTAAGAACCCTTCCATGTGGGTAGTAATTGATTCTTTGGGCGATGGGACTACCATGTGCTTGTCGCCCTAGTTGCATTCCTTTTTACCTTTTTGAGAATGTTCTGGGTGATTGAACACTAGTACCTCGAGACCGGCTCACATCGGCCCGGTACCGAAGAAGGTTTTTCAACTTTGAAATCAATGACAGCCGAGCACCCTACCTGAACGAACTCCTCGGGGCGGGGTTCCGCCGCATCCTCGCCGCTGGTAGGCCGCGATGAAGAAGCGACCTCTTTCTGCTGCACCGTTTTGGAGGTTTTCGCCCTTGATGAATAAATGAAAGAGAATTGGGTTTGTTTGTGATGTAAAAGTATATGAAGCAGAGGGATTTTTGAAGAATATACAAGAGTAGAGGAAAATATTTTGAGTAAAAAGTTTGGATGTGAATAAAAGTTTGAATATTTATAGGCCTGATAATGACGGTTCAGAACCGGTAGTGGCCAACCAACGACTCACAAACATTTAATGTCTTGGTAACTGGACTGATGGGACATTTGTCGCATACGTCATAATCTTGCTCATCACCATTGTCATTGCCCACCTAGTTGGAGTCCGGAAAATCATATAGTTTCTCGCCACATTCCTTTCGAGAAACGAGGGGACTATCTATATATGGTCAAAATCGGTTTTGCCCTTTATATATTTAGTCGAGATTGAAACATGATGGACCGAGGGTCGTCATCATAATATCAAGATGAGATCTGAAGCCATGTTATCGAGCTCAAGATTCAGGGACAGATCAATACCGAGCTCGAAGTCAATATCGAGCTCAGGTCAATACCGAGCTCGAGCCGATATCGAGCTCGAGCCAATATCGAGCTCGAGATCTAGAGATCGACCAATACCAAAACCGACCAAGATCGAACTAAGAGACAAAGAGGCGTTGTAGCCATACCAGGGGAGAGAATCTCGGCGGGAATTAAGGAAAAACTAATTAACTAATCTATCATGGGATCCTCTCTATGTATTTTTTAATTATATCCAAAGTTGGAATCCTCAACTATATGAAGAGTGGCTATCATTTCTGTAAGGCATCATATATTCAACATTGAGGCATCAATACACTCTCACATTTCAAAGATTATTGATATTTACACAGATATATAGTAGAGATTATCCTTTTTTGGGCTTTGGACGTTGATTCATCTTGCTTGTTTATAAATCATTCTCTACTTAATTTGGTTTGTATTTCATTCTTTTTTTACAGTCAATATTCGATATATTTCTACTCATTTTTCCGATGTTTATCAAGTTATACCACATATCCTTAGAACTATGTATAAATTCAACTCTATCCGTTTTTATGGTAAACAAAGTGAAAGACGAAAAAGAGAAGGAATATTTTATTGCTAGCGCCGCGCACATGGGAAAGCGAAGATCTATAAATCTATCTCCTCGTATAGGTGAAAGGCTAAATTTAAATATCTGATGTTGTATGTTTTTGCTTTTGATAGATCAAAGCTGACATTGTGAATTAATTGAATTATAAATGTTATATGGTTCCTAACAAACAACAGTAAGTAATTGAAAAGAACAGGGAGCAATATTCTTATGGTTGGTTGTCATTCTATGTATATACTGTCGTATACATAGAACTAGTTGGAGGGCGGTCCGTGCTAAGCCCGGGCCCGAGCCTAATAAGTTCAAAATATATGTACTATTATTTTATAAAAGGAGTAAAGAAATTTTCATATAGAGTAACCTATACTGTGATTAATATGTGGAGTTGTGATATATTACTTTCATATACTCAATCTAATGATTTGTTATTTGAAATAAACCTGTGCAAGTCCACAATTATAATTAGCTCATTGAAAAGATCTCGTGAAAGGTTAAAAATTTAGACTTTTTCCACCTGAAGTATGATTCATGTAAAATAAGTGTATATTCAAACAATTAATCAATAAGTAATAAAGTAATATATATGTTTTTGGATCTAAATAAAGACGAATAATGCCTTTTCAGTTTTGTGCACTTCTATTCGTGTCCTTTGCGGTTTTTTTTTTCCAACGGAAATTATGCTTAAAACAGAAGTAATATCGCATCTTCTTTTCAGTTATAGTGGAACTCCACAGATGGATGGAAAAATTATAGTATTAAATTAGTTGTTCTAAGTAAATAACAAAATTAAGAAAAAGTAAATAGAGAATGACGAGGCTATATTAAACTCATTGCAAGTTAACCGTTTCTGATAGCATTTTAACTAATCGTTTGGACGTCATGTTTTTAGTTGAGACAAAATTCATAGATCAATTATTGGAACATTTGTTTTGCTGCTCTTATCATAAGTATCTCATATCACATATGGTAGAGAAGCCGGTCTAAAATTGGTTGGCATATGAGCCTTTCCCTTGGGTCAGCTTTCTGTTGATCCTAAAATTTCACTTTCTTTATTTCTCTCCTCCATCATGCTCTTCAAACGGACTATGAATAAAACTTGATGTTATCTAATCTCTTGGTAAAAGAAAAGGGATGAAGGAAATAAACAATAGCTTTATTTCTATTTGGTCTGGTTAATCAAATGCATAGAAAGTTGGACAATTCAAGTAAAAAACCAGATAAGATTTATTGTCTGAATCTTTTAACAACAACTATTTACATTAGTTACAATACCAATATGCTAGCAAAATATAAATGTACAAGCCAAAAATTTACATGAAGTAACATGAGAAGCACTTCATCATGTATGCTTCCTTTCCATAAAAAAAAATCCAATCTTTACGGCTTAAACCAACACTATAGGGTAAACCAACCTTTTTTTTTTTTTTTTTTAATTGAATTTCCTACTCTAATCATCAGCATTTGTGTTCCACTGCTGCTCTTAGTTTCCTGCAATGCAAACAAATAAATACATGGTTTATGGACAAGACTATTAAAACCCCCCTCCCCTCCCCTCCCCCGCGATCCAAAATATGCCTAATGTTATGCACATCATATATTTTAAGAACCTAAATAGAATAGTAGAAGATAATCTATAGCAATCCACTACTAGAAATTCGCTAAAAATCGACCAAAAAAACATACCAAAGTTGGTCGGTTATGGCCAATTACCGATCAAAACGCGACCATTATGGTGTGGACGGTGTTTTGATGGTCGGAATAGCTTACCGACCACCGACCAACTTTGGTCGGTAGCTTAAAACGACCATCTGACAAGTTTAATTACTTACCGACCAACTTTGGTCGGAAATATATTTTATTAATTTAATTTTACCGACCAAAGTTGGTCGGTTTAACTAAATTATATTTTTTTTATTAATTATTAAAATTAAAAAAAATCGACCAACTTTGGTCGGTAATTGAAAATATATATATTTTAAAAATAATTAAAATTAAACATTACCGAACAACTATGGTCGGTAATCTCAACAGTGCATGCAAAATACCGACCAAAGTTGGTCGGTAATGTTGAATTCTAGGAATTCAATGTTCATTAACCGACCAACTTTGGTCGGTATTTTGGAATAATTTATTTTTTTTATTAAAAACCGACCACCTTTGGTCGATTTTTCTGGGTTTAATTTTGGCATAAAATGCCTGTTTTGGCAGCTACACCACCTGCCAGCATACCAATACACCTAATAACAACAACAACACAACAACAACAACAACAACAACACAACAACAACAACCAAAATATTCAATAAATACTTTAAAACTAACAAATTAAAGTTCAATTGAACATAAAAATTCAAAACCAAGTTAAAACTAATTATAACTAGTTCAAAACTGGTTCTATTTGTCTAGTTCAAAGTATATAAAAGTCAAGGAGTATTTTCTATAACATCATCATCACCGTCTGATGAACTTTCATTTACAAGACGATATAGAGAACGGTCTTGTGGAGGACGGAAAGCACGATCACGGGGAGGACGGAAGGAACGATCACGAGCAGGACGGGAGGAACGATCACGTGGAGGTCGACCCTCTGGAGATGACTCACGAGATCGAGGCAATGGAAAAGCTCCACTAGATAGAAGAGTTCTGATCTGAGCTTGCATGCCAAGGAATTGAGAATCTCTAAGCCTTTCTCTTTCCTTGGCCACTTCTAGCTCTGATGTGAGCTTTGTCACTGTCTCCCGCATAGCGGAGAGGCTCTCCCTATTAAGTTGCTCGCCTTGCGAGGAAGTCCCTATTCCTCGCATTCCACACTTATAGCGATGGAAGTTTTTAGTAGGAAGCCCGTATACCTTCCTCTATTTTGGACCGCCAACAGACTCCAACCATATTCTTTCAGCATCCTCGTCCGAAGGTTGGGTTGGCTCACCCGATTCACCAGCTGGATGACTACGGATGAATTCCTCCACGTTACTTTGGTAGCGACCCTATATTATTTTAAATTAAATCAGTATTTCAAATTTTTATAAAAGTAAATTATAATACTTAAAGAAAATTGAAAGCTTACATATGCAGTCGAGGCCCGGTCCTCGACCCACCTATCTTGATCCCCCTCTTTCTTCTTCTTCACAATATGTGTCTCCTTGAATAGTTCATCATGACTCATTTGACGCCCATATTTCTTTTCCTGAAAATAAATTAATTTAGTTAATAAATAGAATAGATATACTTAGAAAAGTAAAATAATTTAAGCAATTACGTACCAATCTTCTTTTTATTGTCCCTAAGCTGATCGCACCTCCAGTGTGCAAGGAGCCTCCCTTCTCGGATGCGCGATCATTCTTTCCTTTTTCGCTCCTCTCTAAGAACTCTGCGATAAGCCATTGCCTTTGAAAATCATTCCACAAATTCTCAAGTAACCAGCCAGGCCTCTTGTTCTTCTTTCTAGCATCCGAGAAAGCATCCGCCAATCTCTTGCGAGCTTTATGATAAAAATTTGTAGCCACTTCCGCGCTATAGCGGTCTTTTCATACACACTTGCTCTGTATTTCAAAAGTTAAATATTAGATGGAAACATCATTAATATATATTATTAAACTGTTTAAA